>NW_020954590.1:89244372-89802190 GCF_900497805.2 Vombatus ursinus
TATCTATCTATCTATCTATCTATCTATCTATCTATCTATCTATCTATTTTTAGTGAGGCAGTTGGAGTTAAGTGACTTGCCCAGAGTCACACAACTAGTGAGTGTTATGTGTCTGAGGTCGCATTTGAACTCAGGTCCTCCTGAGTCCAGGGCCAGTAATCTATCCACTGCGCCACCTCACTTTTACTTTTTGGTGAGGCAGTTGGGGCTAAGTAAACTTGTCCAGGGTCTCATAGCTAGTAAGTGTAAAGTGTTTGAGGCAGGATTTGAACTCAGGGCCTCCTGACTTCAAGACCAGAGCTATATCCACTGCTCCACCTAGCTGCCCCTGAAATCCATTAATTTTTAAGGTGCAAGCAAAAATGATTACTATAAACTATACTTAACAGAAATAATTCTTCTGCTTAAGAAAGAAGTCTCAGAATGAGATGGGATACACTGCAGACAATAAATGATAATAATAACAATCATAATAATCACAACAATAATACTAAATCAGTCATTTAACCTTCTTCTAGAAGTAGAACTTCACACACCAGTAGTGTCTGGAACTGTGAGATGTGGGTCACATTAGTCAAAATGAGGTAATGATGAATGAAAAAAGCCACCCAGGGCACATTCTGTGACTTCACAGTAGGCATTTATAGTTAGGACACTATTTAATATACCACCCACCATGGAAACTCATTTATGATGACAGATTATGTGGAGAAAGATTTAAATCTACCTTATAAGTGTTTATAGCTGCAGTTCTCATATTTTGAATGATATTAGTTTCTGCCATGTGACTTTTCTTTCAGTTCCCGTTGTTTGCGTTTATGGTATAAAGGAATTTAATTATAACTGAGTATTCTTTCTAAGTTCCTCCTTAAAGAAATTTTCTTACAGGGAGAGTAGTTGAAATGAGATGTCAAAATTAACTTCCTCTAT
This sequence comes from Vombatus ursinus, assembly GCF_900497805.2. Classification (NCBI taxonomy): domain Eukaryota; kingdom Metazoa; phylum Chordata; class Mammalia; order Diprotodontia; family Vombatidae; genus Vombatus; species Vombatus ursinus. The sequence continues at coordinate 89,245,303 of NW_020954590.1, forward strand.
TTGTAGGATACAGTTATTTTTCAACATAATCAGCTTGTGCTTTAGGAGTTTATGGCAAGAGTTGCTGAATCATTTTAGAAATGTAGAGACCTGTGTTTTGCCTCTTAAAGCCAAGTGTTTAACAGATGCAGCCATTTCCTTCCACCATTGGTGGTTTCTGTTACTAAATCACAAGAAAGATCTTGAGTTTCTTAACAACATTCTCTCCTACTCTTTACCTTTTAATTTTTGTTGATGTAAATTTTGTGGTGATGAAATACCACAGATAGTGTTCAGATTTGAGAAAAAAAAAAGGTGGAAAATAAAATGGGAAGCAAGGTAAGGCAGAGAGTAGAGAAGGGAAAGGAATTAAAAACTTTGTTTTGTGTAATTTGGAGTGACTTAGGCCATATGTGGCACATTGTTTAATGAAACAGAATTTTCCCCCTCCTATGACGTCTTTTCATTTTCTGCCCTGGTTTTTTTATTTTAAATTATGATAATTCTCATATCTAGTAGTGACTCATATCTACCAATTTTGCTTTTATAAGTTGGAAATAATATTCTTTTTAGCTTCCAAGAGTTTATTGCAGTGACATACCAATGTATGCTGTCATGCTAAGCTTTGGTTGTTTACCAGTTGTAGGTAGTAAGTCTTCGTTTTGTTGGGAAAGCACTTTACATTTTCTTTAGTTATCCTCTTCGCCTTCCATTCAGTAATATGATTGAATTATCAGTTTGGGCATTAATGGATAATCTTCAATTGATTAATTAAAAATTGACTATGCTTTCATTTTATCAATGAATTTTCTTTTAGATGTATTTTATTTATGTAGGCTGTCTGTCTAATACTGTTCCAGTAGGTTATATAACAAAGAGAGATGACTATTCAGTCCTGTTTTTAATGTGTAGGCTGGTTTCCCTTCTTGTGAGAGATGGTAAAGGGTCTTGAGGAATGGATATATCAACCTGAAATAAAGAATACTACCTAAGTAACAAAAACTAGGCTCTTTAATGAAGGCAAAGGAATTACAATTAGGGACCACCACACAGCACCAAAGTCGTGGAGTGCCCGAGGAGGGGGTTTAACATGGGGGTTCTTACATAATACCAGGGCAGAGGGAGTGGGGTACAATTCTTGGAATGGTGCAGCTGCAGATGCAGGGGGGAGGTTGGAACATTCTATGGAGCACCATCCACTGTTGTAGCAATTAGGAATGTCCAAAGAAACAATAGCACTAGTTTCTGCTGGCTCTGGGATCAGGAGATCTGCTCATAGTCCCCTGAATTCAATACTTTCTCTACTGTCCAGGTGATTAGAAAAATGCAATGTCCCTTTAAAAATAGAAGGAGGGCTTCAGTGAAGAAAGAAATAAGCGGAAGGAGCTAAAGAGGAAGTTGGGGCATCATGATCTGTATTAGGAGGTTGGGAGGTAGAGGGATATCAGACAGAGGAGATGGGGAAGAAAGAGGGTAGGAATTTAATTGGTTTTAATTGAAACTTGGGTTAGAGAGGAACTTGGAGTTGTAACAAGCTAATAATTTCTTGATTTTTTTCATAATAATAGAATCATACTGCGAAAGTGGCAGAACCAAGAAAGGGAAACCTTATTTTGTGTCTGATTTTTACCAATTAAGAGGAAGTGATTGCTGAATAGAAATAATGGGTATGTTGGGGCAAAGCTATTAATCCTTTGTTATGATAGAGGAAGAGAGAAAAGCTGGGAAGAATCTGCCATACTTTGTAATTTTTAGGAGAGCATATTTCAGACTGCTTAAAGAAATGATTCCGTGGACTAAAATTCTTCAGGATAAAGTCACCCCAGGAGGATTGGTGACTTTCCTTCCTAAGAAGGAAATTCTGAATTCACAGTAGAGAAACAGTTCCAAAGAAAGGAAAAGGAGGGTGGGAATGAAGGAGAGATTTGTCTAAAGAGACTGGTGTGGATGCCTTAAAAACTCACCAACCAACTTAGATTGAAAATAGACATGTTTAGAAAATGTAAGCAATAGCATGTAACAGCATAAATGCAAAAGTGCAGTATGGTCTTGTGTTGAACATTTCTTAGGTAGGAGATGTAGCAGGGCTTCTAGCACCTCTCTCACTAGCAGGTTTGATTTTGATCTTGTCAGACAGGAAGAGAGGAATGGAGTTACAGTAAGGGGTTGAATAAGCTTACTTTATTCTAGGCTAGTCTTCTCAAAGGGAGTTTGCTGATAAAGGTAGCACCAACTCCTACAGCATTCTCTTAACAACCCTTCTCGCAGGTGCTGGCGCGAAGGGGTAGCAATAACCCCTCTGTCTCGATGGGGTCAATTGAGACAGGCACAACTTGTGCTCTTCCCTAAATCCCCTCAGGCCCCAATGGGGCCCCCTCTCAAGCTTGATGGGGGCTGATCAAGGCATGTACAGCATTCTAGCCTGTACATTTCACCACTAAGGCAGTCCCTACTCACTGACCAATACCCACTTTCTTTATAGGGCAACAGACAAAGAAGGCATATTGCCAGCAATAGCCTCACAATTTTATATCACCTCACCCCTATATCTGCTGTGACTGCGCAGTAGAAACTGTTTTCAACCATGATTGTGAGAACTCATATATCTAACACCTAGAAACTAGGGATTGTTATGGCTATGGATCCTGGGAAAGAAGACTCTAAGAAAGAATAACAAAAATCCACCTTACACACACTAAACTTCACCTTACTGACATCTTGTTAAAAAATATTGTCAAAGGGAGATGAGGTTGGTGAGGAGTGCTAAAGGTAATGAGAGTTTTTGAGTTATTTGTAAAGTTCTACTGTAGAAAAGAGATAGAATCTATGAGTAGCACCTAATATTTGGAGGAGGATGATTGGATGATGTTGATAAATGATAAAAGATGACACAGAAAAGGCAAGGTACTTGGCTCTCTTTTACTTTTGTGTTCTATGTGTACAATATTTGGACCAGAAGATACAGAACTAAAATAATTAGGGGACTGAACCCCAAGATTTGTTGGGAGATAGCAAGAGAGTTTCTCACTGAAGAAGGAAATGGCAAACCACTTCAGCATCTTTGCCATGATAACCCCAGGGACAGTATGGTCCAGGGGGTCACGAAGAGTCAGACAAGACTGAACAACAAGAAGAGAGTATCCACCTGTCCTTGATGAGTTCAGGTCACTGAGGTCAGGTGCATTATATCCTTGAGTAATGGAAGAACCAGCTGATAGTTTAAATGTAGCTATGTCCTCAAATGCTCTTGCTTCCTTGTTTGTCAGCTTCCTCAGCTTCTGTCATCCGTACCTTCATTGCAGCCACATACGGGGAAAGTCATACCTTTGATTTCATCATGACTCACAAGTGAAACACCTCTACAGTCACTCCCCATAACTCTGATCTTCCTCTCTCTGATCATAATTTCCATTATTCCATCTCTCCTTGTGTCTCAGTCCTCAATCTCCAACTTCTTAAACCTGTTTTCTGGCCTTCACTTTGACATCGGTCTCTCTACTAACCATCACCCTTGTCCTCTCTTTTCTTCCTTCAAAATCTTATCCTAAAACCTTAACTTTAATTAGTTACACTTTACACTACCCTCTACCCTGATCCTGTTGCTGCTTACCCCAGTCCAAACCTAAGCTCTCAAATACTCTTATCATCTGCCTTCTCTGCTCTTACAGGTATGCTGCTGAATGCAGATGCAGGAACTCCCACTGTCATTATAAGAATATCTATCTATCTATCTGTTTATCTATCTGTCTATCTGTCTGTCTGTCTATCTATCTGTCTGTCTGTCTGTCCGTCCGTCCGTCCGTCTGTCCGTCCGTCCATCCATCCCTCCCTCCATCCATCCATCTCTCTCTCTATCTATCCATCTATCTCATCTCCCAAGTGGGTCCTTACTACTGCAAACTTTACTTTTCTATGATTATCTCCGTACCTCACTTTCCTTAGCATCTATTTTAGACCTCCTTTCAAGCCACATATACACTTCTCCCCTTTCTTAGTCAGTCATCAGGTATTTAATTGCCTACTATGTGCTGGGCTCCATGCTAGGCTCTAGTGATACAGGTAACAAGAAGGAAATGATACCTACACACAAAGCTTATATCCTAATGTGGGGAGACATTAATTACATAAATATACACAGCATAAATGCTAAGTGAGTAAATACAAATATATACAAAATAGTTAAATATAGGATAGATTGGGAAGGAAGACACTAGCAGTTGGAGGGATCAGGAAGGTCTTAATGTAGAAGGTGGTTCTTGAATTACATCTTAAAAGAAGAGAAGGGATTCTGTGAGGTAGAGAGAGATTCCAGAGATGTGGGATCCTTGGGTTTATCAAACACTAGGCTTCTCTGCTTGTTTGCTTCTGTATGTCATGTACCTAATGTGTTCTTTCTATTTCTTATTCTGTATGTCACATACCTAATGTGTTCTTTCTGTTTCTTAACTAAGTTGTTTTGATGATTATTGCTTTGTGGTATAGTTTGAGATCTAGTACTGCCAGAAACCCCTTTCTTTTCCTTTTTTTTTTTCATTTTTCCTTTGATATTCTTGACCTTTTGTTTTTATTTTTTCTAGTTCGATAAAGTAGCCCTTTGATACTTTGATTGATATAATCCCGAATAAGTAAATGAATTTAGGTAATATTATAATTTTTATTATATCACCATATCCTTGCAATGAACATTTATTAATCTTTCTTTGGTAATTTAGATTTGTCTGTATTTGTATAGGGTGTTTTATTGTTGTATTCATACAGTTTTTATATATGTCTTGTCAAATAATTTCCTAAGTATTTTATATTTTCTGTAGTTATTTTAAACAGGATCTTTTTAGCTCTTCCTGCTGGATTTTTTTTTGGGTAATATACAGAAATTTTGATGATTTATGTATGTTTATTTTTTAACCTATAGCATTGCTGAACTTGCTGTTTCATTTAATTTTTTAGTTGACTTTCATGTGTTCTCTCAGTAAGCCAACATATTATCTGTAAAAGTCACTAATTTTGTTTCCTCTTTGCCTAAGCTTTCAATTTTTGTCTTATTGCTGTAGCTAGCATTTCTAGCACTATCTCATAGTAATGGTGATAATGAGCATCTTTACTTCACCGTTGATCTTATTCAAAAGGCCTCTAGTTTATCCCCATTAGATCCTATTAATATTAAGCGGAGGTCCATTTATTCTTGTTATCTAGTTGTTTTTAAGAGGAATCAATATTATTTGTTGTCAAAATTTTTTTCTGCATCTATTGATATAATCATATGATATTTGTTGTTCTTGTTATTAATATGATAATTTATTTTTTATAGTTTTCCTAAGATTGAATCAGCTGTGACTTCCTGGTAAACATCTAGCCTGGCCATTGTATATAATATTTGTGATGTATTACTATAATCTTCTTGCTAAAATTTTGTTATTAAAATTTTTTGCATTGATATTCATTAGAGATATTGGTCTTTATTTATTTTTTCCTCTGTTTTGAATCTCCCTGATTTAGGGAGTAGTAAGACCATACCGTTCTCATGGAATGAATTTGGTAGGACCCTTTCTTTTCCTATTTTTAAAAAATTTTTAATTAATTTATTTTGAATTATCGACAATCACTTCCGTAAGCTTTTGAGTTTTAAATTTTTCTTCCCCTCCCTCCTCACCGCCTTCCCCAAGATGGCATGCAATCTGACATAGGCTGTACATGTATATTCCTATTAAATATATTTTCACATTAGTGATGTTGTAGGTAAGAATTAAAACCAATAGGAGGAACCACCAGAAAGAGGAAACAAAACACAACAGAAGAAAAAAAAATAGCATATAGTATGCTTCGATCTGCATTCAAACTCCATAGTTCTTTCTTCTTTGTGGATAGTGTTTTCCATCAGAAGGCCTTTGGAGATGTCTTAGATCCTTGTATTGCTGAGAAGGGTTAAGTCTATCAATATTAGTCATCGTACAATGTGTCTGTTACTGTATATAACACAGTATATATATCCTGGTTCTGCTCATTTCACTCAGCAGCAGACCATACAAGTCTTTCCAGGTTTTTCTGAAGTCAGCCTGTTCATCATTTCTTCCTATTTTTTTTTTTAAACAGATTTTGTAGTAGTGGAATTGGTTGTTCTTTAAATGTTTAACAATCCATTTGTAAATGCAGCTGGTCTTTTTTTCCCTTTGGGAGTTCATTTATAGCTTGTTCTATTTCTTCTAAAATTGTGTTATGTAATGCCTCTATTTCTTGTTCTATTATTCTGGGCATTTTATATTTTTGTAAATATTCGTCCATTTAATTTAGATTGTCAATTTTTTTGGTATGTAATTAGACAAAATAATTCTTCTGTTTCTTTTATTTATTGGGGTTATAAATTCGCCTTTTTTACTTGATACTGATGATTTAGTTTTCTTCTTTCTTTTAAAAATCAAATTACTTTTCATTTTATTGGTTTCCCCAGGTCTGGTTCCCCCATCTTTCAAGCTGCTCTTTGCCTAATTTAATAATTTATTTATTTTTCCTTTATATTTTGTTAACCTTTTCTTTGATTTTCAGGATTTCTATTTTGGTATTTAACTGAAGGTTTTTAATTTTTTTTTGGTTGTTGTTGTATGCCCAAATTATTAATCTTTTCTTTTTTTTTTAATCAGTGAGACTGTTTGGAGATAAAACATTTTCCCTAAAAACTGCTATGACTTCATCTCCCAAATTTTATTTTATTTCTTATTGTCATCTTTAGTGAAATTATCTGTTCTTTCTATTATTTGTTCTTTGACCCATCTGTTTGAGTGGGATGCCCCTATGAAGACTTCTCAGTGTAATTAAAGTTTGGGATAAGATTATCCTGAATTTGGAGATAAGTTCATGAGGCAGAATAGGATAAGTATAGATTTCTATAGTTCCCCCTTCTCCCAATGTTAAGTTAGTAGTTAAAGATTGGCAAGCCTGAAACTCTGAAACCCCCCATATTCTGTTGCTACATTCTGGTCACGGTGACCTTCCCATAGCAGTGTCTAGCTTGATCACACATTCTAAATTGTTCATTTTTGCGGCAAACCAAGGTGATGGATATGTATATTGTTTCTTTGTTCTCTGTCTCTGGGAATAGATTTTCGCGCTTAGATTGTAAGCCAAATATTGGTTAGTTGGTGGGAGGGGGAATTTTCCCCGTTAGAGTTATAAACTGGCTTTTTGCTGCTGTATTTTGTCTTCCTTCATCAGAAATCATACTGGTGCAGGAACACCCGATACTCAAAAATTGAAATAAACTTTCTGTTCCTACCTTGAGATACCTCTAAGAGTTTTTTTTTAAGTAGCATCCCACACATGTTCTTTAGGATTAAGTTATTTGGTGTCTCATTACTTTTTAATCTTTTATTCAGTGACCCTTTATTCAATATAATTTTTATTTCATTGTGGTGTATAAAAGATGTGCTTACTATTTCTGCTTTACTGCATTTTTTGGTAAAATTTTTATTCTTGAATACATGGAAAGTTGAAAAATATGTATACTCCTTTTTATTCCCATTCAGTAATTTGTCATTGTCTTAATTCATTTTGTTCGCCTTTTTGTATTGCCTCTTTTTGTCAACAACTAAATGTTCTTTGTACACTACCTTTCAAATTCCATCTCATTTCCTTTGCTTAGGCTATATCCCGATGCGTAGAATGCACTTCTTCCTCACTATTGCATTTTAGAATCTGTCTTCCTTCCAAATCATAGCTCAGTTGTTACATCTCACAGGAGCCCTTTTGTGATGCTTTAGTTGGTAGTACTCTCTCCCTGTTGAAATTACTATGTATTATTTTGTATGTTATTTGTGTATGTATTGTGTTCACTTAGTAGAACCAAAACTCCTGGAGCTTAGGGACTGTTTATATTTTCAGGGCCTATCAGAGTGCCTGGAACTTAGTAGTCACTTAATAAATGTTTATTGAATTGAAAATGAACCAAATTGCCACTCTCCCATATCTGGACTCTCATGGTCAGCTATTTCCATGGTTTATTATCCTTGGATCCATCCTATCATTCCCACCAGTGACTATTATTTTACCTGCCTTGCCTGTCCGTAATCTAGGTTAGCCCTTTTCATATGCTTTCTTCACTCCTGAGATACTAAGTTTTTAGAAAAAAAAAAGGATATTTATTTATCTGTGTACATGTTGTATTTCCCTTGTTCTTGTCCCTTGTGCATGTTGTATGTCCCTGCTCTTTGAGGGCAGAGACAGTTTAGTCTTCAAGTATCTCACCCAGTATCTTGCACATAAGTGACCACTTAATTATGGTTTGTCGAAGTGAACTGACCCCTGTTTCCAAATCTTAGATTCTTATTTTGTGGTTATTGTTTGTTGTTAGGGGAAATTAAGTAGATAAGATAGACAGCAACTACATTCAGTTAAGTTATTGCTATACTTATTTTATGGCATTGTTACATATTAACAGATCATTTTAAAATAGAATTGCCAAATTCTGAAGTCATATTAGATAAATATTAACATAACTATGTCTAATTGTATGTAAAATAACCATGTGGTTTATTTTTCATGTATATATACTATAATTTTCTCAATTTCTCCACTAATTTCCTTTTTGACATTATAGGATCATTTCAGTTAAGGTCTTCCTGTAAGTTTTGCTAATTAAAATAAAATTTCAGTACAACAACGTATCACTTTTTCTTTACCATTACTCTTTTTTTCTTATTTAAGCATTTTATATTTTAATATAAGAATGGTCAAATATTGCTTATTTTAAAAAAACATATATTTGTAAACACACAAATGTAGTAAGCATAACAATTTGGAAACGTATTTTAAAAAATAAAAGGCTTATTTTTCCCTCTTAGCTGATTTGAATAGGATGCACAGACAAAATATAGATGCCTACCATAATCCAGATGCAAGAGCACATGAAGATAAAAGGGCTGTTGTCTCTCTAGACCAAAATTTAGCCACTGCAAATGCTGAGAACCCAGAAGATCCTGCAAATACAAATTCAGGTTTTTAATCTCATTCGATTTTATTACATTTCTAATGTATCACCTATCTTTTCCTCTTAACTATGACAGTTCTGTATCATGTCCTAGCAAGAATCTTTTTACTCTTGTGATGTAAAACATGTTGACCAAGCTATTTAAAACAGATTTTTCTTCACAAGTCTCTTTTTGTCTGTTTGGAATTACTCTTCAGCTTGCTGCTTAATCTTCCAACTTGCTTCTCAGTTTATATCACTTTTGTTTGTTGATTTTCTTTTTGTTTGGACTGTTTGAGGTGGGAGTTTGTTTTTTGGGCACTGTAGGGCCAAACTCACAAATTCCAGTAATGTTATTACTTCATATTTATTTATTTGTGGAGACTGTGTGGAGTAGTAGCTGGAGTCAGAAAAACCTGGGCCCAGATTCTGCCTCTGACACAATAACTCTGACCATGGGCATATATATCACTTACACTCTAGGTTCTCCAGGCAATGTCTTAAGGGCATGAGTTGCTCAGCTGAATCAGCGGAAGGAAGGAATTTCTACACTGAGAATTTCTTATACAAATGAAATCATAGGTTTGAAACAAAGAGTTAAATGAATGTATCCTTCCAGGAGAAGTATAAGCTCCCTGAAGACAGAGACTGGTTCATGTTTTTCTTTGTGTCCTTAGTGCCTAACATGGCGTCTTTTATATTGTAGGCATTTAATACATTATTACTAAATTAAATTTTGTTTATGTATGTGTATGTGTACATGCATACACATATATAAATTGATGTTTTGAGGGTTGAGTTTAACTTCTGCCACTTAAAATTCAGTTTCATACTGTTTCAAGTGTAGTTTAGAAGCCTTTCAGGCATCCATGGGGCACAGTAGGGAGAATTGGACTTGGAGTCAGAGACCTGAGTGTGAATCCTGCCTTATTTGGTAGCCCTCTGTGACCCTTTCATGGCAAGTCACATGACCTCTTTCAGCTTCAATTTCCTCATCTAAAATAGGGATAATAAACTGGGATTTTTGTGAGGATAAAATGAGATAACTTATATAAAGTACTTTGCAGACCTTATGCAAATGATACATGCTGTTATTGTTAATATAGTAAAGGTAATAGAAGAAAGAAATCCTAAAGAAACCTTCATTTAAAAGAGACCTGGAAAGAGATGATTTTGCTTAGTCTTTTGTTTTGAAACACTTGTGAAAAACGATTTTTATTTTCTTCTTTTTCTAGCTTTAGCTGTTAGTTATAGAGAGTTTAGGAAACTCGGATTTTCTGACAAACAAGAAAGAATCCTAAAGATTCCTTTCTTTGTATATTAGTCTGTCAACATTTATTTAGTTTTTTCTGTGTTCAAAACAGATTGCAAGGTGCTAAATAACTGTGAGAGTATGAAGTTATTCTTGATATGCCACCATTATTTCCTGCTGTATTTTGTCTATTACTACTAATTCTGCTGTTCATGAAACAGATTTTTATTGTATAGCTACTTTTATTCTTATGCTATCTATGCCTTATACCTATACTTAGAGATTAATGTTAAATCTCTGTCTCCTCTCTTTGTTTTGATTAAACATTAAAACACAAATTCCATAAAATTTATTGAATACTTATTATATGTAAACCCTTCTACTGGAAGATATAATTTTTTTTTCACTTTTTAGATAAAAGGTATTTAATACATTAGTGCAGTTAAAGTGTTTTGTATGATTAAAAAAAACTTCATGCACAGATTTCGTTCATTAAAGGAAGGCTAATTTTAAAATACCATGTCAGTGGTGAACATCACCCAGTTTATGCTAAAGTATAAGCTTTGTTATCTCACTTTTGGAGAACATAGGGAACTCAGAATTCCAAAAGGAATTTTACAAATTATAAAATAGCCTGGTTTTCCCTGGTTTTTAATCTTCATTTGGGCCTATTTCCTAAAATTTAATTTTTTGTTGTTTTCCTCTTAATATTCTATATTTTACTTAATTTGTGGAGTCTCTGATTAAGCATAATTAAACCATTAAATTAATCCCAACAGAGGCTGGAAGGGAGCTTGCTTCTTAGTTGCTGTGTGTTCTTATTTTTGGATCCATTCTCCTGTTGGCTAATATTTATTTTGGGACCTGCTTTTTACTTGTTGACTTTTTTCTGTCTCATTTTTAAGCAGCATTAAACCTTCCTCATGTTGTATTTTTTTTTTTTTTTTTGCTCTAAGTAACTTATGCCACCCTTCTTTTGTAAATTTCCTTCTAGTTGTATCTGCCTATTTTCTCATCCTGTCCACTTCATTTGAATTCTAATCCTTTCCTCCAGTGTGGTAGACACTGTACTTAATGTTGTTTTGTCAGCTTAATTAACATACTCTCAATTTTATTAGAGTAATGCTGAAGAGGAACTTCATGATGGAAATTCAGTGTTTTTAATGAAAAAAAAAAGTCCCATCAGAAAAGTGATTGACAATTTTATCATTTTTTTCTTATGCTAATTCTTTTATTTTCTGTTATTTACTTTTAAAGTATTTTTAAAAAAAATTTAACCTTTGCCTGTAGTTAATTTCAAACATATAGACAAGTAAACAAAATAAGCTAGTCATGATAGTCAACTCAATGACAAAGTAATTAACATGTTCTAAACCAAATGATTAAGAGAAATTTAGATATTGGAATATAACTCCTAAGACTGAACAGAGATTTAAATGTAGATTAAAAAATACATTTTGGGGACATAGCCTTTGGAAAGGCTTAATGGCACTGTTTTTTAATTACCTGTGAAATTTCTTAATGTTCCAAATTAGATGTGATATTGTTCATACTTGAAATCTTTTATAAGCAAACTTTTTTTATTTTTCATTCTTTACCTGAATTTAGAGGAATACTTTTTAATTTCAACAGAAAATCTGTAGCTATAGAGATATAGTAAAAGGAATAATCCAACATGTCATTGATAGAATTTATCTTTTAGGTTGAGTACATTAACAAAATTACTAATTTTAAATGCTACATATGTGTTTATATACATATATTACATAAGAGATTCTCAGAGTGTTAAATGTCACCTCCTAAATAAAGGAAATTCATATACATCAGAATCCAAATGAATATATACATAAAATATCTTTTCAAAAGCCTTTTCTACAGTGATAAATTTGTCTAACAGTATTTTTCTTTCACCTTTTGTTTCGGATCTTTTTTATGTAGGTGTGTTTTTTGTTTTGGCTGTTAGCTTTGTTTTCATTTCACTGTGGCTTTACCGTTTCATCTATTTTATCATTTTGGTCTGGGTTTGTTTGAATTCTACTCTCTCACTCCTACGTCTTCTCTGCTGGAATGACAAGTTTAGTATATTTTCCCAAAAGACAAATTTAGAAAATCTTCTTCCTTTTACCGTTGTTTTTAAAATAAGTTTTTATTTGAGCAGATGCTGATTTTAAATTTTGTAAAATATCTTTTTCAAGGTCAAATAGGTACACAGAGCTCTCCTTTTGCCCGGGGAAACATTTTTGGTGAGCCGCTAACTGAGCTTCAGATTAAACAGCAAGAAGCTTACAAGAATTATCTTCGTTTTCAGGTGAAGTATACTATTTTATCATAAAAATTTTATTAGATATACATGTTCTGCTAAATATGTAATAAATGTTGCTAAATATAAAAAGAGAGTTTTGCCTATTAAATATATTTTAAGTTCTAAAATGTTGATTCAGATATTTAATGTCAAATAATTTATATTGTAAGGTCTATATGAAATATCACATTTTATGGGGTAATAAAATAATAATCAGAATTCATATGATGCATATAAAATAACATTATATGTGGTATAGTTTGTAAGCATTGCATATACATAGCAATTTATTGATTATATATAAAAGGTATATAGGAAAATGAACATTTTCACATTGTAAAAGCAAATCACATTTGTATGTTTGTCACTATAGCAATTTAATAGGCCATATGCTCTGATGTTCTCAATTCAACTATTACCTTATAACAAACTGTAGATTAGGTAATTTTCTTAATCTGAACAATGTATAGATGCAGAATTCTCACCATGTGTAGTCAGAAAGACCTGGCTTGTCCAGTTGAATTATATTCAAAACAAGTTTCCTAAGATTGCTGTGATTTTTAATTCCTCTTTTCTCTTACAAAAATGCTCTGTACATCACTCCTTTTTCAGTAATTACTGAGGAAGTAGGTAACCTGACTTAATGGCAACCTATTGACTGTTACTATTAAATAGTTATATTTGGAAGTCTGTGCCTCAGATTTGTTTTCTATTTCAGATGATTAATATTAACAATGGAATTTAAAATAGGGAAATTGGTATGTTTTTATATTCTGAATATGTATGTATCCATACACATATATACATACACGTGTCTATAAATACGCACACATATATGTAGACACCACTGAGATATCAACACCCAACCTATTACTATCCAGTATATCTAAATGATTAGTCATAATGATAAGAAGCTCCCCTTATTCAACTTTTCTAACTGTGTCACATCCTACCTCATCTCCAGCCCAAACAGCCTACATATGCTTGATTGAGGCCAAAGTAATACCTGGATTCTGGAGTAGGTAAACGCCGATTACATCATGTATTCCTCACCATTTCCATTTCTTTGTTTAAACTTCAGTTAATTTCAGATTGCAAAGTCTTTCTTACTTAAATGTATAGTCTTATCCTCATTAACCCCCTTTTTCTTCATTTTTTCCTTTCTACCTCCAGCTCAATTAACTTAAGGAAATCTCTTTCCATCTTTGGTCCATTTTGTTTCATATCCCTTATCCTGTCACCTTCCCACACGAACTTCCTATTTTTCCTTAATCATTAACATTCAAGATAAATAAAGAATATTTGAATAACATAGTTATTCAGTTTTAGTAATTTTTTAAAAAATTCAATTTGTAGCATAGTATTTTTTTCTGTTTCTCCATTTGAGATAGGGTATTTCAGCTATTTTATGAATTGGAAAGATTTTTATGGACTAACTTGGAAACCTAGTCACCACTTATAATATCATCTCTAAAAATTATTGTGAATTAAAAATGGCCAACTTAGAAATTATCTCTAATAGCATAATTCATTTTTAAGTTCTATACTTTATTTTGAATCTAACCTTTACTATTGTTGCACATATCTCACATCCATCCCTTTCTACTCCTAATCCAATTATCCTAGACTCTTTTTAATCTTCTAACTCTCTCTTAAACAACATGTCACTCTCTTGATTAAAAAAAAGAGATCTAGGCTTCCTTATTGATAATTAATCAGTCAATCAACAAATATTTATTAAGTAACTACTATGTACCAGATATTTTGCTGAGCATTATGGATACAGAGAGAAAAACAGAGCAGTCCTTGTCCTCAAGGAGCTTACTTTTTAATGGTAGAAGGAATATGTATGTACGTTTAGAGATACAGTTAGGACATAAATCAAAGACACTGTTACTTTCAGAGGAAGCACTGGTAGCTGGGGCACAGGAAAGACTTCTCCTGGGAGGTGGCACTTAAGATAAGTCTTAAATGAAACAAAGGATTGATTTGAGGAAAAGGTGGCAAAGTAGAAGTCCCTGCATCTGGGGCAGCCAGTAAAAGGCATGAAGATGGGAGAAGGAATGTTTTGTGTAATGAAGAAGTAGGCCAGTATGGCAAGACTGTAGATTGTAGACAGGAAGGATGTGTAAGTATGCCTGAAAGATAGGAATGGATCAGATTTACATGTCAAATCTTGGAGTTTATATTTGCTCTCTGTGGTGATAGGGAGATGGTAGAATTTATTGAATGGGAGTTGGGGGATAAGATTTGTGCTTTAGGAAAATAACTTTGGTGCCTCTATCAAAAATAGATTAGAGTGGGAGACATGAGGTTGAGAGACCAAATACGAAGTTATTTCAGTATGTCAGGAAAGAAGTGATGAGGGCCTAAAATAGACTGTAAATGGTGGGAAGGAGCCATATCCAATACATGTTATGAAGATAAAAAGGACAAGATTTGGCAACTGATTGGATATGTGGTTTGAGTTGAGGAGCTGAGGTTTGAGTTGTAGAGTTGAAGATGGTGCTAAAGCTGAGAGTCTGAGTGATTGGAAGGATATTAGTACCCTGGACAGTAATAGGGAAGCCCAGAAGAGGGGATAGATTTGGGGGGTGGAAGTTGAAACTCTGTAGCCTATCATTTGAGACTCTCCATAATCTGACCGCAACCTACCTCTCCATTCTTGTCTCCTAACTGCTCTCTATTTTGAACTGTCTGCATCAAACTTCCATTTAGCTCCTCCTAAACAGAACCATTGGAGGCAACTAGATGGCCTAGTGGGTAGAGTGCTATGCCTAGAGTCAGGAAAACTTGAGTTCAAATCTGGCCCCAGATACCCATTAGCTCTGTGACCCTAGGCAAGTCATTTAACCCCTGTTTGTCTTAATCCGCTGGAGAAGGAAATTGTACACCACTGCAGTGTCTTTGACAAGAAAACCCATATGGAGTCATGAAGACTTGGACACAACTAAATGAATGAACAGCAAAAACATACTTGTACATTCTCACACATGTGCTTTTGCTCAGATTGTTTTGTCTCCTTCTTTTCTCCTTTTCACGTGTCTAACTCATATACTTTCTTCTAAGCCCAGATAAATTTCCACCACCTTTCTTCAGCGGTAGCTGCCCTTTGATCTCTCCGTATCTCTCCTGCATCTCCCTCCTGAGTTCTGTGTCTGCTTGACATCTCCACTTTGATGTTTTATAGGTACCTCAAAACTCAACATGTCCAGAACAGAACTTGGTATATTTCTCTCTAAACACATCCTGCTTTCTAACTTCCCTATTACTGCCCAGTCACCCAGGTTCTCACGTGGTGTCACCCTCAAGTCCTCACTCTCATACACTCCACATACCTAATCATTTGCATAAGGATTTGGTGGCTACGTGGAGGGTGAATTGGAGAGGAGAGAGACTGCAGGAAGGGGAAACAATTAGGAAACTGTTGAAGTCCTCTAGATGAGAGGCTAGAACTAGGATGGCTGTGCTGTCAGTGAAGAGAGAAAGGGCTAAATGTGAGAGGAGATGCATCTACAACTTGAAAACTGATTGGGTAAGAACTGCTCTGGCTCCATAGTTGAGAACTAAGCTGGGTGACTAGAAGATGAACTAGAAGGTGACTAGAAGGCATCCTGAACAGAAATAGGGAGCTTAGAAAGAGAGATTGTTGAGTTTGAGGTGCCTGTTGGACATATAGGTGGAAATGCCTACCAGGCAATTGGCAGTGCAGATCTGGAATTGCGTGGGAGTGATAGCTCTAACCATAGGAACTGATGAGGACAATACCCAGGGACAGTTCCGGGGCACACCCAGGATAGTGATTATGGTGCATAACAAAAATTTTCTGAGAAGGTTAAGTTGTTTAACATAACAACAAGAACCACAACAACATAGTGGATATCTCAGCACTGAAAGTCATGGATGCATGTTTGCAGAAGTGAAGAAGTTTAAAATATGGCACTCGCCTGAAAGAATTGTCAATGCAAAAATAGTACGGATTTCTTGTTTTATTTTGTATTTTACCTAGGGGGCATGTAAATTAGCCCAGTGAATTTATAGACTCAACAAAAGATAATGACCATGGTTATGAATAGATTGTGTAGCTTATGGAATGATAGAGAATGTAGTATTCTAATTAGTCAGTAGATGTAAAAATTCATATCTGGATTTGTTTTCTAGATTGAAGAAAAAAAACAAAGGGAGGAAGCAGAGCGAGAGAGGCAGAGACGTGAAGAAGAGAAAGAAGAAAAACGTCTAGCAGAACAGAGGGCCAGAATTCAACAAGAATATGAAGAGGAACAAGAAAAGAAAAGGGAGAAAGAGGAGGAGGTGCACCAATTTTAATCAACTCTTTTTTTATCGTAGTGCTTAAAATTTTATGAGATTAGAAGTGTTTAATTCTTTATTAGCTTTTACCTGAAAAAAAATGAGTTCAGAACTTGATGTATGCCATTGCAAAAATCATTTTGGAGCTTATTTTAATCTTTTAGAAAACCTTGAATTAATATTTACTTACTTAAACATATATAATCTAGTGTCATAAACACATTTATTAACGTGAAAATTGTGATTTTAAATTGGAAAAAATAATAAATTTTTAAAAACCAAAGTTATTTTTTGTTGATCTGTGACAGTTTTTAATATTAAAGATAATATAAAAATTTTAATGAATGACAGAGGACTTGAATTTTTTTTTTTAAAGAGAATATAAGCTTTCAGTTTGATCCTTTTCAGGCAGTTAAAATACATAAGGGGCTGTGTGCCTTTGTGTGTGAATTTTTCTATTAATAATGATTCTTAAGCTTTATTTTATTTTGATGCCCTTAAAAATATCTTTACAGCAAAGACTAAAAAATGAAGAGTTGATACGGTTAGCTGAAGAAAGACGAAAAGAGGCAGAAAGGAAGAAGAAAGAAGAGGAAAAAAAACATGATTTACAACTTCAACACTATTATGAGCGAAAAAAAACAGTTGAAGAACAGACCACAAGGGTATGTTTGAAACTAAAATTTCAAAGAAATTACTACAGTAAGAGACTGTTGGACTAGCATCAGGGGAAATATGCTTTGTGCTGTAACATCTACATGAAGATGATGCTGTAGACCCATTACCAGTATGTGTGTTGAGGTCGTGATATGTTTGTTATTACTTCCACCAGAGGTTATGCTAAGTCATTTTGCTTGTTTCCCTTTGTGACCAAGGGCACCAGCTGCAGAGATAGCTGGTTTGAGACAATTGACCTATGGCTGTAGAACTTTCTTTCTAGAAAGCTATTTTCCCTCACATTCTTGTTTATATGTAAACAAGATATATTGTGATATAAATATATATGTATATATGTATATATATATCACATTCTAATTGTAGCTTATTTAAGAAAACGTGAAATTTGAATTTATATTAAAAATATATTATGTGTGATTATAAACTAAAATGGATTCACAACATGGTTTTGTTCACAAACAAGGCCCCTCAATGTGTCTAGAATATTATTTGATTTCCACAACTTTGATTCATATCAGATTTTCAGAAGTTTTTTCCTAGACTATCAACACCATGAGAACAGGGATACCTTATATTTATATATTCTTTATATTTCTCCAGTGCCTAATATAGTGATCTTTGCAAATACTTAATGAATGTTTGTTCATTGATTAAGAAGGGCATCTGTTGTGTAAGTAAGACTTGTAGTGCCACACTCTTAACTAGCTCAGACTCTCCTCTAGTGACTTGATGCACAGGCCGTAAGATTTTCTTCCATATTTTAGTTATATCTGACAATTGTAGCAAATTAATCAGCAAGATTTCTTTTTTCTTTTTAATTTTTTTTATTAATTTATTTTGATTTATCAACAATCACTTCCATATGCTTTTGAGTTTAAAATTTTTCTCCCCCTTCCTCCCCAACACCCTCCCCAAGATGGTGCACAATCTGATGTAGGCTATACATATACATTCCTATTAAACATATTTTCACATTAGTGATGTTGTAAGTAAGAATTAGAACCAATAGGAGGAACCACCAGAAAGAGGAAAGAAAACTCAACAGAAGAAAAAAAAATAGCAAATAGTATGCTTCAATCTGCGTTCACGTTCCATAGTTTTTTCTTTGGATGTGGATAGCATTTTCCATCACGAGGCCTTTGGAGATGTCTTAGATCCTGGTATTGCTTTGAAGGGTTAAGTTTATCAATATTAGTCATCACACAACGTGGCTGTTATTGTGTACAATGTTCTCTTGGTTCTGCTCACTTCACTCAGCATCAGACCATACAAGTCTTTCCAGGTTTTTCTGAAGTCAGCCTGTTCATCATTTCTTATAGCACAATAGTATTCCATTACATTCATATACCACAACTTGCTTAGCCATTCCCCAATTGATGGGCATCCTCTCAATTTCCAGTTCTTTGCCACCACAATAAGAGCTGCTATAAATATTTTTGTACATGTGGGTCTTTTTCCCATTTGTATGATATCTTTGGGATATAGCCCTAGAAATGCTATTGCTGGGTCAAAGGGTATGCACATTTTGATAGCCCTTTGGGCGTAGTTCCAAATTATTTTCCGAAATGGTTGGATCATTTTACAACTCCACCAACAATGCATTAGTGTTCCAATTTTCCCACATCTTCTCCAACATTTATCATTTTCTTGTTTTGTCATCTTGGTCAATCTGATAGGGGTGATGTGATACCTCAGGGTTGTTTTGATTTGCATTTCTCAGAAGAAATTTTTTTTTTCCCAGAAAAAAAAATTTTTTTTAAGGCAATTGGGGTTAAGTGACTTGCCCAGGGTCACACAGCTATCAGGTGTTTGGTCTGAGGCCGGATTTGAACTCAGGGTCCTTCTGACTCCAGGGCTGGTACTCTATCCACTTCACCACCTAGCTGCCCGATTTGCATTTCTCTAATCAATAGAGATTTAAATTATTTTTTCATATGACTATAGATGGCTTTAATTTCTTCATCTGAGAACTGCCTGTTCATATCCTTTGACCATTTATCAATTGGGGAATGACTTGTATTATAAATTTGACCTAATTCTTAGAGAGACTGGTTGTAAAAATTCTTTCTCAATTTTCTACCATTCTTCTAATCTTAGTTGCGTTGGCTTTGTTTGTGCAAAAACTTTTCAATTTAATGTAATCAAAGTTACCCATTTTGTTTTTTGTAATGTTCTCTATCTCCTGTTTGGTCATGAATTCTTCTGTTCTCCATAGATCTGTTAGGTAAACTATTCCTTCAGCAAGTATTTCTTAGCGCCTGTTTAGCTAGAGTTCTTTTTTTTCCTTTTTGAAGCTACCTGTTTTATTTTTATTTAACTTAGTATTTGATTTGAATGTTGAATATGAGGTTTGTACCATCCTTGTCTCCTAGAGGAACAACTTTTGTTTATCGAACATAGGAATGTAAATGTTAGTGAATACATAATGTATGTATCATTAGAATTATTTAAAAAATAAACTAGAGACAATCCATATAATTTAAAGGAGAACTTGAAGAATCTACAAGATCATCTGATTAACTGATCACTTCTAACTCTTTACATTAATTTAAATCCTCAAGAATAAATGACTACTGATTAAATTGAGATAAGATTAAGTTTTTCAAAGTGAATAGAGTTTCTAATGAAGTTAATCAGTCAACAAAACATTAAGCATCTTCTACATCCCTGACAATGGGCTACTTACTGAGTTTACAGAGATGGAAATGAAAACTATAAGAGTCCTGTGGTTAATAATTAATAAAAGTTTATTAAGCATCGTCTATGTCCCTGACACTGGGCTACTTGCTGGTTTACAAAGACACGAGAAAAATGTAACAGTCCTTCTATGTATAGAGGCAACTAGATCACTCAGAGCACTGGACCTTCAGTCAGGAAGACCTAAGTTCAAATCCATTTACAGACATTTTCTAGCTGTGAGACCTTAGGTAAATCACACCCTGTGTTTGCCTTGGAACCACTTAGGTGTCTTAGTTGGGCCTGGAGTCAGGAAAGACCTGAGTTCAAATCTGACCTCAGATTCTCACTAGCTGTGTGACCCTGGGCAAGTCACTTAATTTCTGTTTGCCTTAATCCACTGGAGAAGGAAATGACAAATCATTCCAGTATCTTTGCCAAGGAAACCCCTACAGGGTCATGAAGAGTCAGATACAACTAGATGACTGAAAAACAACCTGCTATTCAAGACTTTCTGTTCTGTTGGGGGAAAACAACACTTACGCTGATAAGTACATACAAAATAAACATAATTTCAGGGGGAAAGCATTAGCAGTGGAGGACATCAAGAAAGGCCTTTTGTTAGAAAGTGACCCTTGAGCTAGGCTTTGAAGGAAACTAGAGATTCTGAGAGGCAGATGTAAGGAGGGAGGGCATTCCCAGAATGGGAGGAAATAGTCTATGTAAAGGCACAGAGATAGGTAGTTCTAATGTCCTCCTTCACTAATAGCAAGATTAGTTTAGTTGGTCCATAGAGTGACTGAAGTGGGGGAGCAAGGTTGGACTGGAAAAATAGGTTGAAACTGAGTTGTGAAGAGCTTCAAATGCCAAACAGAGGAGTTTCTTTTTGTTTCTTTTGTTTTTGCTAGGCAATGGGATTAAGTGACTTTTCCAGGGTCACACATCTAGTAAGTGTCAAGTGACTGAGGTTGGATTTGAACTCGGGTCCTCCTGACTCCAGGGCCTATGTTCTATCCACTGTGTGCTACCTAGCTGTCCCCAGAGGAGTTTCTTTTTGATACTAGAGGCAATCAGGAATTCCTGGAGCTTACTGAGGAAGGGATTGACATGGTCAGACCTGAATTTCAGGAATATTCCTTTGTCAGCTATATGAAAGATGAATTGGAATGAGAATTGAGGCAGAGACCAATTGGGAGGCTATTACAGTCATCCAGGCAAGTATACTCCATGCAGATCACCTAAGGATAAGGGAAATAGATGAATTTGGGATATATCATAAGCATAGCATGGAGGTGTATTATAGTAGCCATGGGGAATTCAGTTGCCTGAATATCAACCTCTCTTTACATCAAAAGCAAAGTAGTAATAATAAATAAGTGCTTGGTTTGCCTAAATGAACATTTCAGCATTCAAAAGGTGGACCAATATGGAGGAACAGAGAGTCAAAGTAGAAATGATAGATGAATGTTAAATTTTATTATAGTAATTTCAAAGGGATAGGTAAGATCCCATGGACAATTTCTACAGGGAAAGTAGCCCAGAAGAGATGGGAGATTCTCACAAGAATGAAATTCTGATGATAGAAGCATAAGCAGTTCTTGATGAGAAGGGGGACATTTCTAGAGGAACCAACATTCCTGTACAAGGGACTTATGAACCAACTTAAATTTTAAAGAGATTTTATAAAAGATGGAAGCCGGAGCTGATGATGGAGGATGTATTTTGTTGTAGTGCCATAAGAACAGTGTCAGGATTGATAAAACTTGGGGTGAGCCAAGGCTGGCAAAGAGTGCTAAGCAAAATAAAATGGGATGGGATGATATGGATGATGTAAAGAAGGCTGGGCTTCTGAGCTCTTTATTTTGCTTCTGTTTTCACTACTAAGGAAGATGATTGATTCTTTGTACTGAAAAGGACAGAATAGAATGTCTAATGGGGAGTTGAAATACGAGATAAGGATTTGTGATTTCATTGATGTGGGTAGCTCTCCACTGATATGGGTTTCCATCCTCAGCATACTTAAGTGTAGATAGTTCTTAAGAGTTGCTGTCATTGAAAAAATTAATCACCCATTGGTAAATTTTCTAGCGATGAACTTTTCTAAATTTAGCTAGGTTGGTCTTCTGAACAGAGAGATACAGCTTTAAAGAACCCAGAGTCATTTCCATACCCTGCTGTGCAACAGGCATAGGAATGGTTGGAGATTTATTACAAATTCCAAATAAAATATGCTGTTAAGTAACGATGATTTATTCAGGCTTTTTGTCTCCAATAACCAAATGATCTGAATACACAAAACAGGTAGAAGATGGAGGCAAAAGTATAGTGCAAATAATAAGATGTGAGAAAAGAATGTTCCATTTGTAAGTAATTTACTGTTAACTAGCTAGAAAAAAATTTAAGGCTAAAACAAATATTAATGTTGTTGAGAAACAGTTGCTATTTAGCTTTTGTATTAGTCAAATTCTTACATTTTTTGAATTCAGTAATTATAGAATAATCATGAACTTTTTGAGTTACAGTATATAAAGCTAATATAGTATATGTTAAGTTAAATTATCATGCCATTTTTTTCCTATTTTACATACTTCAGTTTGATATAAAGCTTACCTTGTTTGTTCCAAAGAATATTCCATCTTTGAATGTGGCATTTGCTTTTTAAATTTATACTAATATAATTTTTATGTTCTGTGTTGTATGTACTTGATTCATTTTTGTCCTTTTCTTCCTACTTAGTATGTTATTTACCTATTCGATGAAAAGCATTTTGTTAAGAAATTTCACTTTTTAAAAGCATTTGTTAACAGTTTAACATTTGTGCTTATCTCCAGAAATCCAGATCACCTTCTCCTGCAGTTCCTGCTGTTCAGAACAGAATCAAAGGCAAAGTCCATAGACCTCCTTCAGTTGCATCTACCGTGATTCATGTATGTTTTATTGTTACCCTATAAATCGGTAATTGTTTTAGAAATGATCACTTTTTGGAATGGGGTAATTATGAAACTGCCGAGTTAAATTTTCAGGCCTCTAAGTATTACTAGTGGATATGTTAATTTATTACCAGGATTGATTGTAAACCATGGTGCATGATGGCATAAATTTAAAATATTAACTCAAGATTTTGCAGTGGAGCATTGTTTCCCTCCCTTTCATTTATGCTTAGGAGAAAAACCTTTTCTCCCCCTTTGTTTGAGCATTTGACTCTAGCTAGAGCTATTTCAATAGTTCTTAGCTTATGATAATCCATATCGTTTTAGGCCAGTGATTACAGTGCCTATATCTATTTCCTTTATTTATTTCAATCCAGGTCTCCAGCTTCTTCAAACTGTTGAATTCTTTAAAGGAGATTAAGGTGGAGGAAGTAATCTGTGTAGTCACTATTTCTTTTGTGTCAGTGATAAAGCTCTCATATACTTTTTCTCAAAAACTAAAAATGATTTTGTTTTTCTATATGTATCATCAGTTATTAAAAGTTTTTTTTTAAAAACACATTAAAACCTGTGCCAAGTGCTTAGCAAACTTAGAAATTGACATGTTTCCACCCCTAATTACTACATACGTTGTTTCACATAAGTCAACTTTTTAAGACCAAGTTGGGGTTGACGTGCACTACTCAGCCTCTGTAGGCTTGTAAGGTTGCTGACATGCAGATGT
The DNA here is from genome assembly GCF_900497805.2 of Vombatus ursinus. Lineage (NCBI taxonomy): Eukaryota > Metazoa > Chordata > Mammalia > Diprotodontia > Vombatidae > Vombatus > Vombatus ursinus. The sequence continues at coordinate 89,269,108 of NW_020954590.1, forward strand.
TCTCTCATTTCATTCTTTCATGCAACAGACTTTAACAGGCTTTTGCATGCAGTGAACTGTGCTTGGTACTGGGGGAGACTGCAAAATAAATAAGACACACAATCCTTGTACTCATTGATCATACAGTTCAGTATCCAGTCTTCTTCCTGCCCTGTTCAGAAATGCAGCTGATAGCAGACTGTTTGGGTTCCTGCCCTGAGCAGTAATATCCCCATGATGTTTTTTTTTTTTTTCTCATTAACAACTGCATAAACTATAGGCTTGGGGAAAATACTCCACTGCCTCATGGCTATTTGAGAGTAACTGTAGCGACAGGATAAGAATGGACTTAGGTGGCAAATACAGAAGGCAATCTCCATTTTTATACAGAAAAAAAACAGGCTGACATGTAGTTATACTTAATTATGTTTGGTTAGGTGGACAAATACTGGGGAAATATTAATGAAGGACAAAAAAATGCAAGGCAGGTATTACATATATTATTGATTTGTCTGTGTTATATAGGATCGCCCACGGTCCAGAGTGCAGTCTCCTCCAGTACCTGCTAGGAAAAACCAGCTTCGTGCAGATGGTAGGTGTTAATTGCCTATTTCCTTTTAGGAGTAGTGTTTATTCTTCTACTAGTTAAATTTGTTCCTAAACTTCACAAATTAACTCACCTTTCCTTTAAGATTTTAGTTTCTTGATGTATGAAGTTGTCATATATATGTCCTGAAAAGCATATTGGTGATATCACGTGTTGCTCTTATGTTTGATATATATATATAGAGATCTAGCATTAGAAATAGTCTATCATTGACTAAAATTTTAGTTGGTCAAACTAGATTTTTATTTTCTGAAGTAGATTAAGCATTTTGTCCTAATTAACTTACTTTACTTTTCACTTATCCATGGAAAATTGCAGAGGAGAAAAAAAATGTAATTAATGAATTATCAGAAATGAGGAAACAGCTTCGAAGTGAAGAGCGGCGTCTTCAAGGAAAATTGCTACAGGTGGATGGTGATGATGAAAGAAGCACCAGGTAAGACTTTGGGACAGGCTTTCCAAGTTGTTCTCTGTATCCTTTGATCATGTCTCGGACTCTTCTGTGGATTCCCATTAGTCAGCTAAGAGAGGATGCAAAGGTACTGTGTGATTTACTTGAGATTGATATATTTTGATAGTCACTTTTGTTGAAATGTAGGTAGTTTGTGTGCATGTTTGTACAGGTAGATGGTGAAATTAAATTGAGTTGACACTCCACTAATGGGAATCATTAGTAACAAAGATTATAACCCTATAATTTAAAATAATTTGTTTCCCTTTGGAATGTGTTACAGATTTATCTTTCTGAATATATCTTGCTTAGATTTGTATCAGTTTTCATTCTCGAATCACTGGCTAAGGAATGGGCAAGCTTAACAGGACAGATTATCTATGGATGTTCTAGGTGAAAGGGATTTAAATATTTTCCATTTAAAATCCACAAAGTGCATAAATGACATGAATAATGAAGAACTGAATGCCTTTTGAAGATTTATATATACATTTATATATGTATAGGCTTTTTGTTTCCCAAATACGCATCTTTAGTTTTTTTTCATTAAGCATTTGGCAGTTTTTCTGTAACAGAAGTGTCATTTTTATAAATCTAGGATTTTCTTATTTTGGAAAATGAATCTAAGAGAAAAATATCAAAATGAATCACTGAAATATTTAGTTATTTTATTTTACAAGGAGCTGGCCAAATAAATGAAATTTTGATTCAGTTGCATCATATACCATTCTGTCTTTATGTAATCCTGTAATGGTAGCATTTGATTTCCAGCCTTTCAAATGCTTCTGGAAAAAGTCCAGAATGTGTGACTCAATCCATTAAATCACTGACCTGTGCTCCAGTACGGAAAGCCAAATGAGATTAATAATAATCAACATAATGTTTTCTGTGTCTCTTTTAAATTGTAACTAGTTATAGGTATTGCTTTCTTACACAATGTGGTGATTCAGGCCAGGACAGGCTGCTGCAGAGTACCTGGTAAAAGTTAAAGTTAAAGATTAAGAGATAAGGGAAATATGACATGAATATTCCTCTATTTTCAAGGAATGAAGGATGACTGTCCCACCCTTTTAGGAAATACAAGTCACCCAGTCATTGGCCCTTCTCTATACATGTAATTGCATAAATGTCTTGGGTACGTGGCTATTAATTTCTGTGTTTGCATTATATAGTGGAACTATATATATAAAATGTACAACATGAATATTAAAGGATAGGAATAATACTTATGTTATGGGCTAACCATTTAATATTAAACTACTATATATATTTATATATCTACATCTATACACATATATCTACATATATCTTATGTTTGAGGGAGGCATGATTGACTATGATATGACTTCATCTATATAATAATCCATTTTATAATATGAATTCTATGTAAGACACCTTTTCTTAAAGCATCTTAAAAAAATTACAACCATCTCCTCACTGAGGTTCAAAATATCCTACAAGTAGATGTATCACATATCATAGCATTACTTAATATAATTTTTAATACAAAGAAATGGTATGAATGACTTTAAACATATTTTTCAAGATCATACTGCCAGTCAGTGTGAAAATTGAGGCTTGTAGTATAGGAATTTAAACATTGAATGATATTTGCTTTTGTTGGATTATGTTTACTATTATATCTTACCTATCCATAGGAAGAGGGAGAAGTATCCCATGGATATATTTGATATGGCCAGGTTTCGGGTGCAAGCTCCAGTCAGAAGACCTTCTTCCAAAGGTCTAGATCCTACTGCTCAGAATATTCGTGACTTTAATTTTCTTAAAGACACAGGTAAGTAGACATCCTTTTCTTTAAATAGATACATGGACATTGTCTACTCATGTTCAAGAACTTTGAAAAAGAGCTGGCTGATCAACAGGATGACAGACTAGTTGTTTTCTGCCAAGTTCTCCAATCCGAAAACCTCAGAAGAAAGGAATTATGATTGAGATAAAATGTAACTAAAGCTGAATCCACATGATAAATTAGAATCTCCACACAAGGTTAAAATTCCATATATTTAATACCAACAACTTGAAAAAATTCTTATCTAATGTCCTCTAAAAATAGAAAATAAAAGCCTCTGCTTTTTTGCAAGTTACATGAAGCTCCTTATGAAATCATGGTCCTATAACCAGCTCCCTGAACCCAAAGAAGACTCTCAGGCTTGTGACTTGGGTTTGGGCTGCAAGGATCCCTTGTTGCAGTGACTTGTCCAGAGTGTTCTCTTGATTCACAGATACCAATTCTATTCAGTCATATAAAGTAAAATAGTGACAAGAGTTAGTGTGGGGATGTGGGGAGGCACTGCAAAACTAGGGTGGGATAGAAGGTATTCCTGTCCCTCCCCCTCCCAACCCTCCATTCAGAGCCATAGGCTAGAGGAGAAGAATCATGGGTCTCAGGGAAAGGGAACCAGAAACTCATCTAGAGTCAATCCTCTTCCTGTTGGAGGTTACAAAGGAGCAGGGACCCAGGCCTGACCAACCGTCATATCTCTTAATACAAAGAGACTGAGGTTACCTACTAACTCAGCCTCAGGGGTCTGAGGATGGGAAGGGCCAAACAGTGACGAGGCCCAAAAGTGAATGATTGGGAAGACAGGAGAAAAACTGAAAGACCGAAAGATCAAGAGAGAAAACCCAAATAACAACTTGACTCAAAAGCAGATAAACCAACAGAGAGGAGAATAAAAACAGAAGGAAGAATGAATAAAATCTCAAAGAGAAAAAAAGTTCTCTGAACCAGTGTTATCACATGAAGGAAGATTAATCTATATTATATTATCTGAAGAAAGAGAGATGTCTGTAAATTACCCTGAACCTGTGACACAATAGCAGGAAACTTCCAGAATGGTTCACAGAAGACATTTATTTAAGGAATTAGAAATGGTTTTAGATTGGAAATCAAAATTATCAGTGCAGAATTTAAAAACTTAAACAGAAGAGTGGAAAAAATTGAATACATAGTGAATTTATCCAAAGTAGTAGAAGTTGTCAGAGATGATAGGGATATTCCCTGTCATTCTCACTGTCCTAGTCCAAAGATAAAATCATGTTAGCTTATTTTAAAATGAAATTTTAAATCCATTCTCAAGGAAATAGCATAGTTACATGTAAAATATTTGATTTCTTGTACCAGATTCAGAAACACGAGTTGATTTGAGATATATGTACCCTGAGTCTCCAAAAGATGATCAAACCTTGGAGATCCAGCAGCAGGCATTGCTGAGAGAGCAGCAGAAGAGGCTGAATAGACTTCGAATGAGAGAAGATGCAGAAGGTAAGAAATAAATGCTTCAAGCAGTTTGTCATTTCAGACATTTTAAAAAATTTTAATCTTTACCGTGATGTTTTCCTACTTTTGAAGGAAATTTATGCTCAATTATTCTGTAATACATCTTCTATATTTTAAAAAAAGTAAAAGAAGCCATCTGCAAGTGTATTTGGTACCATTAACAAATAGTATTTTTCTGAAGTGGATCGTTTATATTCCTCTGAAATCTACAGGAACATGACTTGGGCCAGCCTTGACTCAGGTCAGTTTTGGTGTTCAAGTTTGACATTGGAACAAAGCGAGACGCTGGTAGACTATCTAATACGTTTACCAAAAGGACATTTACTTAACAGTAGCCTGGAAGTGAGTATATGGCATTGATTCATGTGGGCACAACTCCCCTGCCCCTGCATTTAACATGATTGCATCACAGGTCAAGCCTAAAGCTCCTTGTGCCCAGTGCTTTTATACTTAGAAGACTGGGAAGCCAAGTCAACTGTTTGAACCTTAATTTCTGGATCAATTAAGTTTCAGTATTGGTTTCATTGCCATTTTAATTTTTTTGGAGGGGGAGAAGGTTTAGCCTATAGTATGTGAAAGTTCTTGTCCTTCAGTTATTGTTAAATTTTTAGCCTTTTCAAGTTTCTAGAATGTAGCATTATTGATAGCCTCCTTAGCATGATAGATTGATGAAAAAAAAGAGTAAAACATCTCATTTTAAAGAAATGGGAAATTTCACCCTTCTAATTCAAAATAATTACACTAGGTAATAGAAAAGCAAAATACATCTTTTAAATTATTTCCTAAATTTGTGGTATGTGTATGTGTGTGTATAGATTCCTTATTATGATAGTACTCGATTTAACTTAAAAGAAGAATTCCATGGTGCTAGTGGCTAGCAATCATTTGCTCTGGATAGTTTCTCACTGAGCCACTTTAAAAAAGATGTTTTTTTTTTCCTCAGGGCCATTGAAATGTGTTATGAAAATGTGACGTTTTTAGCTTTTAAGCAATTTTCTCTCTCCAGAATTAAGTTCCTACTTCATATAATTACTTACCGCATAGACAATTGGATGAATGAATCTTGCATGTTGGACAAATTTATCACTATCGTTGTGCCTTCTATCCGTTTTTGAAAAATTGAGGCTCTTTGTGCTATTTTACATACAACTCTGTCAGATTGTAGTAAAAATTTCTGTAAAAGTTTAGGGAACCTATGGATCTTGAATTAATTTCTTTCCTCTTGGAAAAAGCTTTCTTTTTAGGCTACGATGCTCTCATTTTTCTTGACTGCTGGAATTAATGGCAACAGCAGCAGAGTTGTGGGTGATAAAATAATGAGGAAGTACTTACATTAAAATACTTTTCTAATCTATCATAATATAACTAACAGGAGATTTTCAGTAAAAAAGACATCCTTTTATTTTCATGTGCCAGAAGGATGCTAACTTATTTCAAAATATATTTGTATTTGTGCTTCAGTAGTTTTAATTTTGTATTTTGTTTTTGATTTGGGTTGAGTGCAGTTGACCTTGATGCAAGTGCTGGCATTAACTTACGAGATACTAGAATGGTAAGAAACCGATAGCTTTTTCCCTTTCTTTTTCACTTTAATATAATATTTTGGGGAGCAATTCTGTGCAAAATTTTATAGCTTTGAATTCTAGTTTGGGGCTGTGCATGAATATTCTCTTGGAAGATTAAAAATAAATGTAACCTTTCCTCCTGTAAATACTCTCTAATGCTGGAAAAACATTTTAAAATACTTTATTCAGCACTTTCACTGATCGTAATCGTCATATAGAAAATGTATATATGGTGTCTTGATAAATATTTTGTAGATATTTGCATGATAAAAGGTCGTTTAACTGTCATTTAGTATTTACAATTTTATGTGGTAAATTACGTTCTTTGAACTAAAGATTTTTTTTTTTTACTTATGGCTATCTTTTTTTTTTCCCATTGAATTACATAATGTTAGAACTGAAAGAGATCTAAGAGATCATTCAGTACAGCCTCCATATTTGGCCAGCTGAGGCTCAGGAAGTTGAAGTGACTTTTACTTAAGGTTTTGTTTCAGTAAAGCTGAAGACAAAAAGATCAAAGTAGCTTTGGTGATGATAAGAAAGGTCCAGCCTAAGCCAGTTGTGGTGTTTGCACATTATGGCTGACTGTGATCTCCACTATTTGTAGCTGAATTTTGTATATTGCTTCTTGTGGTGGTAGCAGAGGAGTTGGGGGAATGAATTGGAACCACTTTTTCTATGCCTTGCCAACTCTTCTGCCACTTTTTGTAGGTTCTTCTTGAAGCCATTTATGTTGTGGCAAACTTGTGCTTTCGGTTAGTGATTTTGATGTCTTGCCCAACACTGGATTTAATAAAAACAGGCACGCTGGTATGTTTATTGTCAATCTTTATGACTTCTTTTATAGCCTAGAAATGAAACTAGGGATTTCCTGAAAAATTCTCTTTTGGAATCTGAGAGTGCTTTTATTGGTGAGTAAATTTATTTAACCTTTACCTAAGCTATATTCACTTAAAAATATATGGTAATGCTCTTTATGCTACTTGTGTTTCTTCATGTTAACACACCTAATATAGTAATTGCTGTATTATCCTCCATGATCAGAGAATGCCACATTGTTTTCGGTCTTAGCAAATTTTGATTAAGAATGATCAGATATCTTCGTGTATTCCCAGTTTTTAAACAATTATACACCATTAACATTCACTTCACAACAAAGTCAAATTGAACATAATTTAATCTTGATAATTAACAATATACTTCAGGATCTGGAAGAGCTTCAGGGTCACCCTTATTAAGATAAGTCATCAGGTTACACTTTGATGACAAAGCGGTGTTCTTTCATTGCTGTAGCATTTGCTTCAAAATCCTGTTGGAAGGCAGCTTCCTTAAAGAGCCTTGCTTTACAGATTGATTACAGTGTAGAATCTTAGCTATTTGATCATGGTGCATGTTCATTGTGCTGGCAAAGAGATTGTCTGTCATACAAGGTGTTGCCTGGCCAGGAGAAAGACGTGAATGGAGCTCATTGAGAGTGTCAGTCAGTTTTAGCACCTACTATGTACCAGGCACTGTGCTACTCACTAGGATAAGCACAGATCTCCAGCATCTAGCCATAAAAGCCTTGGCTAGGTCAAATAAATATATAAAATATAAATTAATATAAATATAAAAATTCTAAAATCCTTTAATTATTGCTAAGGGGGGAAAAAGTATCTAACTTTTGTTATGAAATATTGAAAGTATAGGATCTCATTTTGAAGCTATGTTTTCTGTTTTCTTGGGAAAGCATAGCCATAATAATGACCTTAAAGCATTTCAGGATTCTGTTGTGTCTTCTGAATAATGAAAGCTAAATGATTTTCAATACGATTTAATGATGAAGTATATTATAAATACTTATTGCAAGTATATATAAGTATATAATTAAGTATATCATCTACTTTATTAACCAAGATATTTTATATCATACTATGGGATTAATAAAAATTTCCTTTTTGGCAAATTTTTAATAAATAACCAAGCTAATAGAATAATTCAGTATTTGTTGTATTAAAACTTAAAAATAAGTTTTTATTGATGTACTTTTTACATCATTATAGTTTTTCCCAGGACCCTTCTCTTTCCTGCTCCCAGGGAGCCAGTGTGTATAACAAATAGTATTTTTTAAAGACAAAAAAGATGTACTGCAATAGATGTTGTGAATAAAAACAATTGAAACAACCTAGTTCTAAAATGTTCCAAAAAGGCTAGGATACCGTAAGAGACAATGGACGATAAACATATAATCAGAAGGACAGAAAGAAACAGAGAATGCAACTTAATGTCCATGTAGAGAACAGAATTTTTTTTCCTATCTTCGGTTTAGCTGTCTATTTTATGAAATTGTCTGCTTCTGGGAGGCATCTTCATCTGGAAATTTTGAGTCACAGACATCTGTCCTTGACTACTGTTAACAAAATGTTCAATTTGATCTCCTTAAACTCAGAGATATGAATTCCTCAGTCAATATCCTCTTGTCTTTAACTGGACTGTTAGTTGTTGATGGGATGTGGAATGGGCCTTTTCATCCTTGTTACTAGGGCAGGTTCATGGAGAGTATTTCCTTACTCATTACTTTTTGGGATTTTCTAGGTAAAGCTGCTAAAATCTGTTACAGATTAGATTTAGTATCATTCAATAAAACCTGGCGAAATTTAATCACATTGGCTTTCCAGTAATTAGTTGATGTGGGGAAAACCTATTCAGACCTTATGAAGATGATCTGAAAAACAACAGAGCTGTAGGAAGAACAGCAAAGTAGGCTATCCATAGTTCCGAATGTTCTCTGAATGTTTCAGAGAATTTAATTTTCACATACCACTTAGCTCTTTCTGTCTTTACCCAAACACTGTGTGTTATGGTATAGATAATGTTATCTATAGGCTAAGGAGAGAATCTTAAAAAGGATGCATGAAGAATTGTTTTCCCTTGTATAACAATTGAAGCAATTTTATATGGAAAATCCTTAATCCTGTTTGAGAATTCGTAATTACTAAAGTAAAGTCAAAAGCCTGTATGTCTTAGGCAATTTACTTACCAAAACAGAAAAACCATCAATTAGGCCTAAAAGAAGTTTAGTATTTTACTCTACCTTTTTCAGTCTTATTCTTTATTACCTCCAGGATAAAAAAAAAAAAATTAAATCATCTAAGACCATCATGTTTACTTGACCTTTTTTTCATTTTATTTTTTGGCTAGGCCCAAAAGTGACTTGCTATTAAGTGTTATGTGTCTGAGGCCGGATTTGAACTCAGGTCCTTCTGAATCCAGGGCCAGTGCTCTATCCACTGTGCCACCTCGCTGCCCCTTTTTCATTATTTTTAATAGAAACATTTGGAAGCCAATCATATATATTCTAGTTCTCATGGAAATAGTTTAATTTTGTTGCTTTTCTCAAAGTACAATTTACTACTCCATTAAAATTTTTAACCTTTTGCATCTTTATCATATCACATCTTTGTCCTATTCTCCCTTTGAGGATATCTATCTGTCATTATCAAATCATCTAGAAAATGTCATACCTAATGTTATGCATTTAACAAGGAATGGGAAGCCCAAGAACTCATTTGCTTATTTGATTAGGTTAGGAAGTTGAAACAAATCGTGGTCATAAAATCAGAATAGTAAAGAATAAAAACATTAAGGTACTTTATACTTGCGTCCCATTATAGCAGTTCAGATATGCTTGAGTATCGCAGCAACAAGATTCATTATACAAAAAGGAGCCTTGATAGTTGACCTGCCATGGTTAGAGAGATTTTCTATGAAAGGAAGGAGGGATGTAGTTGTGAGAACATCAAGGCTATTCCTTCAGAATTCTATGTTATTCACAGAGTATCATAGCCAAATTCAGTATTACCAGGTGGCAAACATTCCTGTTCAAAAAGGAAATAGCACAATGGGGAAATTGGGTCAAGAAGATCCTGTCATTTCCTTCCTAAGGCTGTCTTCCCAACCTTCCCAGGCATAGACACCCACTTGTAGCAGTTTTCAGATCCAGTCTGTTTGAGTAGCTTTTGGCATTTCCCTTAAATGATGCATTACCAACTTAAGGCTATTTTGGACAGTTCTATCTGAATTCAAAACTCAGAAAAATATCAAATTATGGTCTCGAGATTTTACCTCAAATAGCCTAGGTCTGTGTACTTACTTTATTTTTCCATATTGTTGCATTAACGGTTAATAATAAGAAAATTTACCAGGGCTTTCCAAAACATCTTCTTATTTCTAGATTAAACTCGTCCTGGTATAAAAATTAATCATTAGAAATTAAGAAAATAATCACATTCTAGAAATCCACATTGATAGTGAATATATGATGGTTTACTCAAAATCCAGAAAAACACTTTCTACTTAGTGAAAGCCTCCAGACTAACAGATATCCTATCACTCTCTCTTTTTTTAGACAAGAAAGTTTATTTGCTCCCAGTATTTATTTGCTCACAGTATTGGTCATTATATTCAACAATGAACTATCATTTCAGTGTTAAGTAGGTTTTCTAACCAAACACCCCATTTATACATTTAGTAAGATTTCTAGCAACCTCAACCATTAGAACAGACTCAAAACTGTAAGTAAATTGAAAAGGCCTCTCAAAAGCCCATGCATTTTATTCTGCAGAAGAGGCAAATATATGCTTTGGCCCTAACAACAGTGGCTAAGAATTGACTAAGACTAAGAATTATCTGTAAACAACTTTTGTTAACTGTTAACTAAAATTTTCCATTTGTCTGAGGTTATAATCAGCAAATATTAGAAATGGGAAAAGGGATACTTAACTAGAAGTAGACACACCGAGAAGTGCCTTGTGGGAAGAGACAACTGAAACACCAGTTATGAAAGCATAGACGTCTGGGACCATTTAGTGTAGGGGCAAACATCCTTCTGTACTTCAGCAAACCCAGAAGGCAGGTGTACATAATAATATATGTAAGAATGACACAGAGTCAAAGGATCATGTTCAGCAAAAGATTATAATAATGATTATTTTCATAACAGCATTTATAAAGCACTTTTTGCAGAGTGCTCTACAAATAGCCTCTCTTTTGATCTTCACAAAAGCCCTGGGAAGTAGGTGCTATTATTACTCCCTTTTTAGAAATGAGAAAACTGAGGCAGACAGAGGTTGTGACTTGCCTGGGTTCGCACAGCTAGTAAGTGTATGAGGCTGGATTTGAAGTTGGATCTGCCTGACTCGGCATACTGTGTTTTTAAATGTGCCCTACATTTTGGGAAGGCTTTTATTTTTAAATCATTTTGTTGTTTTGGTGCATAAAAGGGAAAGTTTCCTTTTTCTGGAAAATTGACTTGGTAGAATGCCTCATTCCCTAGTGATTCCAGGTAAATGAGGCATTTACCAGCTCCTTCACAGAGGATTAGGATGGGAACTAAATCTTCCAAAGAGTAAATTTCTTTTAAAAAGCTACAGAAACATCATCATCAAATTTCATAGTGTTCAGTTCCTTCTTCACGAGTCAGCTTTCCAATCCCTATTTAGATAGCATGTGCAGGTTTATGTAAATTTCTAGACAAAATATAATCTAACAGTACTAAGCATCCCAGCCAGCTGAATAGCGATATCGAGGGTAAGAGGATGTCAGAACATGTTCCATGTAGTCAATTACGAGGTGCAAGTTCGTGCAATATTTTCCAGTGACTTTTTGTTAGAGCTGATAGATTTCTCAAAGAATTCTTGTCTATAGCTTTCTTTAATCTCTGCTGGACCTTTATTCCAAGAATTTTCAAATTTCTCCTGGAGCTTCTAGCCATCTGTCATGTTTGTTTTAAAATAGCCAGGCTCAGTCATGCAGACTTTCACCCCAAAATGTTGAATTTCAAGCCTCAGACAATCTGAAAAAGCTTCCACTACATACTTGGAACAACAGTAGGGCACTGAAAAGAAAGCAAGTCTCCCCATGATACTACAGACATTGACAGTCCTCCCCCTGGCTTGTTTCACCATTGGTAGCATGCTTTATCGTCACCTCAGTTAATCCAGTCAGGTTTTCATTTAGTGTCTTCATGAGGTTTTCCTTGGCCATCAACCCAGTGCAAACATCTGGACAGATAACTCCTGCATTATTGATGAAGTCCCAGAGTCCATCAAGTTCAAAAATTCCCTCTTCTCTAGATTTGGATCCCAGGTCAAGAATGTATTTAGAAACACAAAGGTTTATTACTGCACTATAAAAAAAAATGACTATGATTACTGTTGAGGTTTTAGAGGCTTAGGGGTTCTGGGACCCTAAAATAGTGACAGGCAGGTCCTCCCCGAATGAATTCAACCCAAGACTTCTTTCAGCCAAAGACACGGTTTATTAAAGATTCACCATATTGGTCAGACTCTTAAGGAATCTGAACATTTGTGACACTCGTATTGACAAGCAGGCTAGAGTGGAATGTGATCCTATCCTATCTCTTAAGGTATTGCATATTAACCCCCAAGGCAAAAATAAAATATTTAAAACTTGGGTCTTTTGAGACTTAAGTTGGCTCAAAAGGTATAACGTCAGTATTTTATTATTTTAGAATTTCACAACATATTTTCAGGAAGACTGTTAAGATTTTATGACCTTGCCCAAATAGAAGGTCTCAAATAACCTGGCCATTTTAGAGATAAGGAGAATTTACAAGATCTTTTGTACTGTAATCATAATAAATAATACTATTTGTTATTATTGTTATTGTTATTCTTTTTAAAAGAAAATATACTCAGTTAAACATTTGACAGGTTTTAAACCTAATGGCAAGGGGCAGCTAGGTGGCGTAGTGGATAGAACATTAGCCCTGGAGTCAGGAAGACCTGAGTTCAAATCTGGCCTCATACACGATACTCACTAGCTGTGTGACCCTGGGCAAGTCACTTAACCCTGATTGCCTCGCAAAAAAAAAAAAAAAGAGACCAAACCTAATGACAACAGCCTCCAATAACTTTATAATTTCACCACATTCAGATCAAAAGAGGAATTCATTTTCTAATGATAAAATTGCATCATCCTCTTAACAGCATTTCTTATACAATGGTTTCCCAAAATTCACAGTACAAGAAAATCTAGAAACTTGATAATAACATAAATAATATTATGGATTAAAACAGCAAATAAAACTTATTGCCAGTCAAATGACATCAATTCAACTGAATGCATCCCTGAATTATCTTACATAGAAAATTTGTTTATTCATCTTATCAGTTTTGGCATTCTATAGTAAATGCATTAAAGATCAGTGTAGAGCAATTTTGATCCAATTATACTTTTAACAAAACTTATTTTTGCATTTTCTAAACATAGTGTCTTAGTGATGAAAATGAAGCATATTTTCCCTTAAGGCCTGATCTTCTTGTAGAGGGTCAAACATCACAGTTGTCCTATATGAAAACACATTTCACTTTAAATGAGACTAGGACAAATTCAGTCACATCTGGATTTATATTTACAGCTGTTATCGTACAGAATCTCAGTTTTCCCAATGGCCATTTACTGCCAGCGGTTCACATTTTAGGGCCTACTGCTTTCAACTAGGTGTTGCCAAAGATTTAATGTGACGTCTTGTATTCTCATCTCTTACTTCTAGGGTCCATGAGGATCTTGTAAAACATGTGAATTGCAAACATAACCTCTCTTATGTAGTAACTTAATTATGAATGTATATTGAAATTCACATTTGTAAAGTTGAACGTAAAGGTAAAGAAATTACATTTAGTCACAAATTTAGTCTAATTAGTTTACGATACCATAGATTTCTGCACACTAGGGAAAAAACTTTCTTTGCTATTGTGTGTTTTTTGTCTGCCTTCCCAATTTAGTTGGTGTTAGAAATGCAGAGAGAGAGAGAGATCATATCTTTTTGAAAGCTTTGAAAATTCAGCAGAGAAGTTTTTACTCTTTTTACTTTTTTTTCTTTGGCTGATCAGGCTGTAGGAAAAAGTCATTAGGATTTACCAACGCACAAACTATAGACAATGCTAACAACATACGGGACATTTTACAAATAAAACACTTCTCACTTTAAGCTCTCATTGCTCCTTTGCTATTTTTTTGTCCTGCTTAATAAAATAGGGAACTTCCATAAACTAGAATAACTTGTCAGGACTGAAACTCCCATCATCACATGGCTATTGCTGACTAGAATATTCATATGTGTATCTGTTTCATGCATGACATAAAAAATAAAGTCCTTAATGTTTAGACCTTTTGATAGTTTCTTGGGTTGGAAATAAGTGCTAATTATGCTTGCTAATGGGGTGGCTGAGAAGGGGATATTTTATGCCTTTCCCATTCTTATGAGAGTGTCAGACTTTGAAGAGACTTTTACAAGACCTTCTGCTCCTGCCCTCTCTGAGCCAGGTACTTGGCTCGGGTCTGTTCCCTAGAGATCCCTTTTATGGCAGAGGGTGTACTGCCGGACAATGGAGATGGCAACAGAATGACACATCCCTAACATAGGACAGTGGAGAACAGTTCAAGTCCGAGGTATAAAGGAGTTCTTTTGTACAGGGGCACGTGAACTCAGGGAGGAGCGTACAGCCCTGGTCTGGAGCTTATGTACCGAGGTTTGAATACTAAGTTGTCCTTGTAGTCTAAGGAGATCCTAGGTGGGAGGTATAGAATTGACACAGAGCAACTTCTGAGCTCTTTAACTCAGACCTCTCTGCAACTCAGACTGGGACTTTACATCTTCATCAAGGATCATCAGGTTAACACAAGAACAACAACAACAAAAACAACAACAACAACAAACACACACACGCACGCACACACGCATGCACACCCATAAACTGGTTCCCCGATGCTGAACTCTCTCCTTCCTTCCTGAGTTTCTGTAATCTTCTCTCTCTTCCTCAAGCAACCTGTATTATATCTGAGGCTGGTTCGTTCACTCAAAAATTCCTTCCAACACTTCAGCCATTAAACCCTTGTTGGGTCAGAGGTGGAACTGAAAGTAAATTTGTAGACAAAAACCAGCCTCATTTGGCCTTAGGAAATTTTCCTTTAAGTTCATCTTCATCTCCTGGGGCAGAGTTGGGTGTGTTGACCTCACAAATCCCACTTCTGACACCAAAAACTGTAGTGGAATTTTCTTTTTGGAACTCGAGGGTCATCCCTCACCACTCTGGGTTCTTGAGGTCTGAGTCAGATAATACTGCAGTAAGGAGTAGAGTGAAATTTTCAGCCATTTATTCTGGCTGGCCAAGGCAGATAGCAAAGTTGGATGACATCTCCCCTGGGCCTGGCACAGAAATTCCTTACTGTAACTTTTGTATGAAACAAAGAGCACAAAAATAACTATTCTTAAAACACAGGTGGCTATATAAAAAGAAAAATATACTTGTTGGAGAAAAACGTATATTCTTAGTTATGGGAAATAAAGGAGTGTATTCTCTGAGTACAGCTAAATCAAAGAAATCTGCCAATCAGGCCAGGCAGGGAGAAGAATGTTCCCAGGACTCTGGAATCCTCCACTTGTAGCAGCTGAGGCTTTTGGTACTGATAAGCGAGAATGAGACACTGAAGGACACATCTACAGCAGCCGTTGTCCTTCAGCTCACTTACAGTAAAATAAGTGACCAAATAAAGTCAGCGCATTTTGAAAGAGGACTAGAAACAATGGAGGTGGGGTGGGGTGTCTGTGTTATACAGACATGTCAAGGAAATTCATGGTGAGATAGCAGGGGTTTCTGTTAAGGGGTATTAAGCCAAGGGCATGAAAACCTGCTGAAGTCAGTCTCTGGATTCCTGGGGCAGGGGAAAGGGGGTAGTTTTGTTTGTCCACACCTCTCACCTCTGATTTTTCTTGAAGGCTGGGAGAATTATCTTGTATGAAACTTTAGAGTGGTACTGGATCAGTAATTTATTGGATGTTTTCCTTAGTAAAGGCAATATAAAAAGCAGAGAGGCCTAAAGGTGGCGATTTTGAATGTAATAAGGCAGTGCTGACCTTAGAGTCGTCACATATACAGTACACCAAGCCTAGCATGGTGGCTTCTGACTCGCAGGAGCGTTTCTGACATGTGCTCTAAAACAGATTATTAAGATCATAGTCTTCAGCCAACAGAGACCTCCAGTATATGCACCTCTTGTGCCTTTAATATACCTCATTTCTATATTAAGATGTCATGTTACATTTAACTTCACATGGTAGTAGTCATGTGGTTCTTTAGGTTGATGGTAATTACAAATAAGAGCTCTAGAGTCATACCACAGGACTATGCGGAACGTTGTCCCAGGGTTTATAGGAAATGACTGGGGCGCAGGCTTAGTTTTAGAATTTTTTAGAAATCATCAATTAGCAAATTACTTAAGGTTCAGGCTGCCTGGGCATCATGATTGTCACAGTCTTTGTAGTGCATGTGTGTGTGTATGTGTTTGTGTGTGTGCGTTGTCTCTGAGAAGAAGTGAGCATCACCATCAGCCTTATCTGAGCCTTTGATGCCTGAGCTTCCCTTGTAGTCCAAGGACCACTTTTGTTTGTGCTCTGTCCCTCTCCAGCTTATTTTTATCTCTGTATACATAGTCCACCTTCCCTCCCCTCGGAGAATGTTACAGCATCATAGACCTGCAGCTTGAGCCAACATCAGAAGTCATTCAGTCTGATCTTGTTGTTTTACAGTTGAGGAAATTGAAATGTAGGGAAGTACAGGTAGTGGCAGAGGTCGGATCTGAACCTAGGTCTTCTGACCCTGGAGTTGGCTTTCTTTCTACTGTACCACCTTGGGGCACATGGTTTGCACAACTGATACTAGGCCCCCAGCTTGGCCCCTGTATAAACCATTATCATAGCTACTGGTTCCCTGCAAAATGGAAGAACAAATTCATTTCCCTTTCTAGCAGCATCATTCTTGATATTTCCGTAGAAGGGTAAAGACTCAGTTGACATTATATTGCCAGTTTGCCTCTCTCAGAGACCATTTACTTCTTGGTTTTTCTGAGAGCAAAAACAATTCATAGTCCTCACAATAACTAGCACCATTCTTGGCATCATCTCTAGTAGGGATTAAGTAAGTATTTGTGTGATTAATGAATGTTGAAGAACGACAGTGGATGACTTTTTTCAAGACATTGTGTGAATAGGGTTAAAAACTGAGACAGCCTTGTCCTGCTCTCTGTCTTATTTCAGGCTAAGCATAGGAATGTTTTACACTTAAGGGAGTATGTTAGTGATTTGGCAATTAAAAAAAAAACTTTGAATTAAGTTTTTTGAATACTTTTGCCTGCCTTGTTAAAAACTGGATGCTTTCTACTGTGTAGTAGTAACTTGGGACAGTCTGATCACTTTCAAGTTAGCACTATCTCTGTTCTTTGTCACTAAACTCATGAGGGCCTTTATACAATTGAAATTTCACTTTAAAAATGCTATCAAATGGCATATAGCTTTACAGGTAAAATTGTTGCATGTCGTTGAGGGTTTAACATTTCCTTCCATTATTTTACATTTTTCAGGGACGAATGGAGAGAGGTATTCTCCCTTAGAAAATGATGCGTTACCTTCACAGAGATTACTGTCTGCAAGGGAGCGGAGAAGGAACCAGATTAAAGGCCTGGAATCTGTTGTATGTATGGTATAAGTTTAAAAAAAAAAAGATTTTCTTTTGTTGAAGAGGCCCAAGTCCTTTTCTGTAACTACAAATGTAACCGAGTGAGGGTCTGTGTAGCCTTGCCCTCCAGTGTAGACTTGCTGGACAGCTCTTTGACGTAGCTTGGTGTGTAGTAGCCTTGCTGCAGTGGGCTTGGGAAATGCCCAAGAACTGTGACGGCCATGCCAAGCAGCACTCCATACTTCCAGCTAGCCGATTTGGGCTCCTTGGCATTGATAACACACCATAACAGCGATGTTCCTGGGCCCCAACCAATTGTCCAAAAACTCTCCCCAAACAAAACCAAACACACAAACAGCTGACTTCTCGCATGTGCCGGTGGGAAACATTTGAAAGTGGGTTGAAGGCTGGTAGATTGATAAGAACAGGCTGAGCAGAGTTGAAATTAGTTGCTTTGCTAAAGAGTATTCTTATTTCTGATTTTTATTTCATTTCACATTGCATTCTTGTAATTACTGCACATATTTACTAGAGACCTACACCTGATTCTTATTCTGTAGCCCTTCACCTGGATTTGGATTCAGAGGACCTAGGTTCAAATCCTGGCCCTGTTACTAATTTTATGACTTTGGTCAATCACTGAACCTCTCTGGCTTTTAGTTTCCTCATCTGTAAAATAAGGCTGGGTTAGATGACCCCTCAAATCTCTTCCAGCTCTAAATTTTTGATCCTGTGAACCTCATCAGTTTTTACTGGCATAGGTGTGGGGGAAACAGTATTTGAGACAATTAGTGAGGTTGTATACAGGAGGGAAAGGACTACTTCTGACTGAGTTTTCTTTCAGTCTCAGTCAAATATGTATTAAGCACTGCTATGTGCCAGGCACTGTGCTAAGCCCTGGGGTTTCAAAGAACGGTGTAAGTCCTTGCCCTTGAGTAGCTCACAGTCTAATTTGGAGGGAGCATGCCAACAGACACACAAAGTAAGCTTTATATTTATACAGGATAAATAGGAAATAATTAAAAGAGGGAAAGCATTAGAATCAAGGGGGATTGGGAAGGGTTTCCAGCTGAAGATGGGGTTTTATCATGAGACTTGAAGGAAGCCAGTAGGTGGAGATGAGGAGGAGGAACATTCCCAACATGAGGGACAGCCAGAGAAAATGCCTGGAGCTGAGAGACTTAGTGTCCTATTCATAGAACTGCCAGAGGGCAGGGCCATTAGATCAAAGAGTATGTGTGTTTGGGAGGGTGTGAGGTGTGAGAAAACTGGGAGGAGGGGGTAGGGGGAAGGCAGGTTATGATAGGGCTTTGAACAGCAAACAGAGTATTTTGTATGTGATCCTGAAGGGGACAGGGAGCCTCTGAGTTTATTCAGTGAGGAGGGGTGATGTGGTGAAACCTGTGCTTTAGGAAAATCACCTTGATAACTGAGTGGAGAGAGACGTGGGGTAGGCAGACCAACCAGCAGGCTATTACAGTGGTTTTCAGAGTGAAGAGATGAAGGCCTGCACCAGGGTCAGAAGAGAGAAGGGGCTTATTCAAGAGATGCTGCAAAGGTGAAATTGACAGGCCTTGGCAACACCTTGGATTTGGGGGGTGAGAGGTAGTGAGGCATCCTGGAGGGCACCTTGTTTGTCAGCCTGAGAGACTGGGAGGGTGGTGTTGCTCTTTTCAGTAATAGGGAAGGTAGGAAATGGGGAGGGTTTAGGGGAAAAGATGATAATGAGTTCTGTTTTATATGTGTTGAGTCTCACATGTCTAATTTGAGAATTTCTGCCCCATTCTGATCATGATTCTGGGATTCCATTTTCTCTTTCTCTTACAAAGTCACAGAATTTGGGAGACCTCAGTGGCCATTTTTTCCAACCAACATTGGAAAGGAATCCTCACTATCACAATCAACAAGAGGTCACCTGGCCTCTGTTTGAAGACTTTTTCACTTTCTTGGCTACATTCTTTGGGGGCAGTTTCTCAGTTATATTTACTCCCTAAGCACAGACAAACCAACATGGAAGCACCACAGGAACATTCTATTTGACACACAAGAGTGAACCAGATTGCCTTTTTCTGGGCATTTGCGTGTGTTATCATTTTCTGTGGGTCAACTATCTCTCTCTGCTTTGGAGTTAATCTTTCTTTTCTTCTTTAACTTCTCTATTGTCATTGTGTCATTTTCAGTATTGTCATGACCCTGTTTGGGGTTTTCTTGGCAAAGATACTGGAGTGGTTTGCCATTTCCTTCTCCAGCTTATTTTACAGACAAGGAAACTGAGGCAAACACAGTTAAGTGACTTGCCCAGGGTCACACAGCTAGTAAGTGTTTGAGGCTGGATTTGAACTCAAGTCTTCCTGACTTCAGACTCTGCACTTTATTCACTATGCCAACTAGTTGCCCAACTTCTTTGCTGCTGGATACCATATCTTGGCAGTGACGTGGTCATAACTCTGGATTAGGAAGATATTGTGTTAACTCTTTGAAGGATTAAGTGGAACAGGATGAGACCATCAACAACAAGCAATTATTAAACACCTACTATGTACTAGGCTTTAGGGATGCAGATAGAAAGAATGAAATAATGTTTATTCTTAGAGAGTTTACATTCTATTGAGGAAGACAGTATGTACACATCTAAGTTAATACAGAATATATGCAAATATATAGTAATTAAAATCAAGGTAATTTGGTACAGAATGCTCTAGTTGTGGGGATCAGGAAAGGCTTCATGCAGAAAATAGTCCTTGAGCTCTGTCTCACTTGAGAGGGATACCATGGGGTGAAGGTGAGAAGCGAGTGCATTCAGCGAGGTATAAACACAGGAAATGAAGTGTCACATGGCAAGGAAGAGAGAGAAGGCTGGTTTGGCCAGATGTATCGTAGGTATGGGCAGAGAAATTAGTTATCTAATGAGACTGGAAAGATGGTTTGGGACCAGGTTTTGAAGGGCTTTAAAAACCAAACAGAAGTTTATATTTTAACCTACAGGACCCAATGGAGTTTTAAGCTGCGGTAGTGACATTATCAGATCTACATTTAGAAGACAGATTGCAGGGGGAAGGGACTGAGATAGGGAGGCCAGTTAGGCTGGTGTAATAATCTTGGAGAGAAAAGAGGTGCTGACATCCTGACCATGAGTGTTAATTGTACAAGCAGAGAGAAGAGGTTAAATGAGAGACATGAGGTACAGTAGAAATGGCAAGATATGGCCATTGGGTATATTGTGGCAGGAAACAGGGAATAAGCCATAAAGATTACAAACCTGAAAGTGGGAAAATGGTAGTGTCTCCAACAGAAATAGGCAAGTTTGGAATAAGAGTGAGTTTGGGGGGAATATATGATGATTTAAATTTTGAATGTGTTGAACTTGAGCTGACTCTGAAACATCCATTTAAAAATGTCCATGGTGCAATTGGTGATGTAGAACTGAAGGTCAGGGGAGACTAAGAAATTAGGAAGCTGGGAAGAAGGGGCATGCTTTCAGTGGGAAGATGAGTTCAGTTTTGTACATGCCAAGTTTCAGATGCCAGGGAGACATCCAGTGGTTATGAGCAGCAGGCAATGGGAGATATGGTACCAGAACAAGTTCCCGGGAAAGATTGAGACTGGAGATATATAATTATATACATAGAAAAAATCTACATAGCAATGGGATATCACCAAGGGAGAGTTTATAGAGAAGAGAAAATGGCTGTAGAGTTTGGGGGAACCCACATGTAGAAGATAGGAAGGATAAATTGTATGACCCATAATTGTAACAAACCTAATTTTAAGGTCGTGGAGTGCTCTGTACATAGCTCTGGCATTTCAAAAATCTAGTTCAACAAATATTTAAGTTCTGTCTTCTAACTGCAGGATAATTTTCATCCTACTGTGCAACCTGATGGTTTCTCCTTAAAGTCAGTATCCAGTGTAAATGTTGACCAGCTTAGAATTAGAAATGAAGAACGGATGCGAAGACTAAATGAGCCTCAAAAAAAACCTATCGATACAGGTAAAGAACCATATTTGAAGGACTACTGTGCGTTCTTGGAGAAGTGTCGTGGCTACTTTGAACACATTCCTCGATGATAGAAAGAGGCTATGGAATTTCCAGTACTGTGCCTTGGGACCCATAAGAAGCAGCTGTGGTCTAACGGAACTGAAGTTGTCAGGAGCATATCAGCTTTTCCAGTGAATAGGACCTGTTAGAAATCTTCCTAATAATGGGGGAGAGTGACCCTCCACTGATTCTCCAGTGCCTTATCATGGCAAAGAGATGATACTAGATTTTCAGAGGCTAAGACAGTAAAGCATAAACTTTGACGAGGTCTGAAATTCAGGCCCAGTGGTAATTTTTTTTTTTAATTGAAAACCAACCTAATAAAGTTCAGAAAAGCTCAGTCACCATTGGGTTGGCTGCCAGGTAGTGGATCTTTTTTTTTTTTTAAGCCATGGTAACTCCTGGAAACCATTAATCACAGGTTGCTTTGGGAAGCTCATCCATGCTCTTAGCAACTTTGTGGAGTTATAGTAGAGAGGAAGCTAAGTTTAGTTAAATGTGAATTTTCAAAAATTGAATAAGGAGATGGCCAAAAATTGTTTTTAATCATTAAAACGTTTGCTTGCTATTATTGGCTAAGTTAGGATTTTATAGAAATCATTTTAACCTGTTAATGTTTGCTTTTTGTATTTTAGAAAAAAGAAAAATATGAAAATAGGTTAAGATGATCCTATTAGAATTGTTTCCTTTTGTAGGCTAAATAAATGATTCTAAATCATTATAGTATTACAAGCCCTATTGGCCAAACACATGGCAGTAATTTCTTGGTGAAATCTGGTGATGTGCAAAGTGTTTTAAAAGTACTGCCACTTTCACAAAGCATGACATATACCCAGTTTCATCTAATGTACAATTAGAATATTCTTGAAGTCATCTTCAGCACCAAGAAAGAAAGTATCTGTTTGTTTTAGCTGCTTTGCCAGCCATGTGTTTCTTTTTTCCTTCTCTATTAAGTGAGACAGTGTTGTCACTAAGTTGTACCACATTATTAATGCTTCCAGATAGTAAACTCACATAATGGACAAACTTTTTTGGGTCTGTTACTATATATTCTTATTATTTATCTCAGCATGTCCTTTGATTTATACTTGTACCCATACCTTAATACCTGTTATTAATTTATTGTTCTGGATTCGAATTTAAATTTTATCTGAATGTAACAAGGACTTTCAAATACATTTCTTTGTTATCTTGCTTGAGAATGAATGTATTAATTCCCAATAATCTCTAAGCTAGGGGTTCTTCATGGGGAGGAGGTATGTGAACTTTTAAAATTATTTTGATAACTGATCAGAGGGAGTCCTTGACACAAAAAAGGTTAAAAACCCCTACTCTAAGCAGTAGAATGTTCACTGATTTTTATTGGTTAACTTCCCCATTAATAGGATGAATTTTAAAGTATGCTCTTCTTTAGATGCTAAGATAATTTAGTGATAACCAGTTACTGAGTTTTTTTTCTTTTTTAAATTTAATATTGTCCTTTCAAACAGGAGCTTTTGGGTATGATGTGGATTGATTGCTCATTAAATTGTTTTCACGTGTCCCTTTGCTGTGCCAGTCCTTCACAGACCAGGAGATGTAATTTAAAAAAGAAATGAAATTTCCATCACAGGGTAGGAAGACAGATTTTCATACAATTATATCTAATAATAAATAAGCCATTAAAAATATAGATGTAGATGTATTGTTCAAATAAACTAAAATCCTGTAGGAGAGAGAATTAGAATAGACACTGTTTGATTTCTTATTTTTGGTCAAAGGTAGTTCCTTCCAAACAACATTTCAGTAATTCACCACCTTCTGTGTAAACTGCCCTTCAATTCCCTCCCTGAAAATAATTGATGTTTTCATAGGCCTTAAAATTTACACTTGATATACTAATTTATTCAAGGCTCCCAGAAACCTTGCCAGGTGAGTACTGCAAGTAATTGACCCTTATTTTACAAATGCAAAAACTGAGGCACAGTGAGGTTAATTACTTGCCCATAGTCTCATAACTAGTGTCAGGAGTGTGCTTGAATTCAGACTTCTCCTTACTCCAAGTCCAGCACTGTACTACTCACTAAATTTTCATTCCATATGGAAAATAAAAATAATTGAAATTTTATTTCTGATTGTATTTACCCATGTTATGTTAATGGGGAAAGTTGTTTTCCATTATCTTTACCACTTTTTTTAGAAATTGAAAAAGGGAAGAAATCTGAACATGTAAATAATTGGTTTCGCAGAGATTACCCTTATATGAGGTATTGATAAAGGGAATTGAAATTATTTTTACCCCAAATATTTTTAAGTTAAATGTGCCAAGAACACATGTATACATTAGCACTAACCTAGAAATAGGGATCTCTGTCTATAATAGCCTTTATGATACCCCAGGTTTTCCGTATCAGGAGCTTTTTTTCAGAATGTTGACGGCTGTATTAATATTGGTCTAATTAAGCATAAAGACTCTGAGCTTGCTTGAGGAAGGAACTTCTGAAAGTCAGCATATGCTGATTAAGTAAACAATAATTAATTTCTTGATCTTTGAAAGTACTTTTCCTCTTCCATTGTCACACAGTTCTAAGGCTGTTTTTTCAACAAAATACTTGACTTGCTCAATTCAGTTCCCCTTTTAGAAATGATTTATGTTAGTATGGTTTAAAAATATCTTGACGTGTTTTCTCATAGGCAGAATTGATCCTCTTAAGTAAAATGAGCTTCAAGATGCCTTTGCTATTTCTAAAAATTCTTTTAACCCTACTATGAGTTTTGGGCCTATGATAGAGATCTTGAAAGGGAGCATGTGAGAAGTAGAGTGAAGCATTAGGGATCATCCCGGTTACCTGAATACATGATAAATATCTGAATTACTGAATTGTCAGTTATCAGCATGCCACATGACCACTGTTCTTTGAGAAAAAAAAAGGGTAATTTGGGACATACCAGTTTGCTTTTGATGGCTCTGTCCTTATTCTACTATATCAATAAACAGTGAATTTTTCTCACAAGGGCAGGTCCTTGGTTTTTAATCAGTTGATTTTGTAATTTAACATCTGTTAAATTCTTATGTTCTGCATATACTAAATTAGTTTATGTCTCTATATTATGCAAAGCAGGAAAATGTGAGCCTCCTGTTTCTCTTCTCCTCCAGATGATGAAATTTCTCTGGTTGATCCAGATGACATTCTTAAGCACTTTACACCCCGTGGTGGTGAAAGAAGACCCAGTTCTGTAGAAACTGTAGCCACAGAGCCTTGGCTCCGACCGGGAACATCAGAGACTCTGAAAAGATTCGTGGTTGAGCAGTTGAACCGAGAGCAGCGTTCCTCTGAAAATCCATTACCTTTTAACTGGCAGGGCCTTTCTACAGCACATGGTTAAAAATAAATGTAGACTGGAACCAGTTGTGCCTTTCAAGGTAAAAGGATTAATCTACTGAACTTTTTGTAATCTAGGCCTTATTCCCCACCCCTAAATTCCCCCCCCCCCATGTGGATGGACAATTTTTAACCTGTAAAATACCATACTAAATGTGTACATATATATTTTTTTTCCATATTTTGTTGCTTTCATGTGTTCCATGAAATTGTACAGGATGTATGTTGTTTTTTTTAAAGCCACCATTACTGTTAGTTACATAATGCATAAAGTATGGAATTATTTTTCACACATTTTGCCATAAATTACAGTAGTAATGAAAAGTTCTTGAAACTGACTACCGTATGTGCATTATCTTTATTCTGCCTGTTACTAGGATGAAGTGAATAAAATTTTAAAGTGTCTTAATATATGTAAAACTTGAAGACCCTTTGGTCGTGTGTCTATAAATGCACAACTTTGCCAGTGTCATCAATATTCAGAATCATCTTTTAGCAAATATTCCAGCATGCTGTGGTAGCTTTGAACATTTCCCTTAACAGCTACTATTATTTAAATATGGAAGCAAAGATGCTGTTTAGTTCTACATCATTTTATAGCTGCTGACTCATTTTGTAAGTAAATGATGGGGGCCATAATTGATTTTGATTTTATTCCAATCAATCAGTTGTGTACTAAAATGAGAATTACATCTTTCTTCTGCCTCTGTTGTATTTTTGGTGCCAATGAAGGCATTGTTTTCAGTTAATGTCTAATTTATGGTATGATTTAACTACTTGTTAATGGAAATAAAGTTTTATTTTATTATCAGTGGTGTTCTGTAGAAAATGTAATTTTATAATTAAAAATTATAATCCTTGCAGTAAACTAGCCAATTATTCTAATGAGATCCTAGGATTTTGAGTTGAAAAGAAAGTGGTGTGTAGTTAGTTTTCAAAATTGAAACAACTAGAAACTATCTAGGGTGCTATGAAATTAGGTGTTCAAACTGTTGCTTTAAGTTGATTGTCTATTTCTGTTTCATCAATATGAGACAAATCGAACTTGGATTTGGCGTCCCATTGTATTCCATCCTCTTTGGGTCACGCCCCAGAAAAACCATTTGACAACCAGTTCTTATTGTATCCACAACTATTTTTCTGGTTAAATTTTTGAACGTTGGCAATGAATTGATCGACTGACAACAGCAAACTATAATTTAAAATAGGAGGTGACATAATGCTTCTCTGACTTTGTTAAATATATTATTGAGAATGCCAGTATAAGCCATCCTCATAACCATTCTGTGCTTTCTGAGCAAGGGCCACGATTGATTGGAAGAAAAGACTATATCCTAATCCTTTTGTATCCACCACAAGACACATGCACCATCTAGAAGATAAGGTGGTAGTAAGTAGTACTAGGTCCAGAAGGTCTCTCTAACAGACATTGTCAGTTTAAACAAAGTATCCTCAAAGCAATATCCTATCGTGACAGAAGAGGAAAAGGAATTCTGTCATCTAACGGTTTCGTGTAAGCATAAATTCATCTCCTCTACATCTAAATCCTGGTTTCATGAAAGTCTTCTAAATTAGAATTCTGAAGCTTGCAAAGGACCTTTTATTTGGGATATGTGGCCTTTGGAATCCATTTCAAATAACCAAGTGACTAAATACCTCACCTCGGATTCATGGTAACACTGGAGCACTTCAAAAAAAAAAAGGATATTTAAGTTTTCCTTGGAGGAGGAGGGACAGCACTAGAAAGACCATCCTCTATTGCATTTTATAAAGACATGGCATCAGAGATAAGAAGGTGGAAGTCCTGCAGTTCTTTGTCCAACTTTGTTTTGAACAACTTGAACAAACCCATTTTACACATTTATTTATTTGTTCAACAAATATTTATTGAGCTCCTACAAAGAAATATAATTGAGAATGTCTCTAACACTTGAACCCTGAAGGAAAAGCACCATGTGAGGAGGTGATTGCATTACTGATATATTACCAAGTCTCTGGTAGGCTGTCTGTCAGCCTTACTCTGGGTTCTCAGTTGCTCATACACAAAAGAGGTAAAAACAGTTATGACTATCTTTAGTTTGCTGAGTTTAAGCCTTCAGGAGGCACAATGTGGTGAAGGCAGGAGTATGCGGGAGGATACCCAAAGTATCAATAGAGCAAATAAAATGTGTTTTGAACTGGCACTTAAAATAACTATTTTATAGTTCTTGATATTCAGTTAAAAATCAGAGTCAATGAAACAAGTTTCTGTAGATTACACTGGTTTTGATTGCACTGATGAAAGAATTCAAAAACTTTATTGACCTATAACCTGATTAGAATATGCCAGATGAGAACCAATATTGTACAGAAAGTTGTACAGAATTTTTACATAAAAAACTTTACATATCTGTACCATATACATTTTATCCATCTGAAAAAATTTTCTACATCCACTGTTAATACGGAATGCTTGACAATCTTGTCTTTTTTAAGCCATCAGAGCACAATTCACAGTATGAATACATTTCCAATAAATCTAACCATCCTCACTCAAACCATGCCAGATTTGTTACTTTAATATATTCAACATTAAATTCTGTACATAGAGTGAAATCTACATCAATACCCCCCCCAAAAAAAACAAAAGAAAAAAAATTGTGACAGCAGACACAACCCTAGACTTGTTTTTTCAGTGATTCAAGTTCCAGTCCTTGAAGGATCATATTTTAATGGCTCATGTTTAAAAGCCCTAACACAAGTATGTTACAGGTAGTTATGTCAGTAGTGATATTATTCTACCTCTGTTTTCAATAAGAGTCAGCAATGGTAGCTTCTGGGCTATAATTCCCCTCCCCCCCCCCCCCAAATTTTCACTGCACTGGGAAAAAAAAAAAGATCCCACAAAACAAAAACAAAACAAATATCAACCCAAACTTCTAGTGCATCTGATAAACAAAATATTATGGGTCTTTAGCAAATGAATAAGAAAATAAAGAAATAAAATAAACTAATGCAGGAATAACTATATAATGTTTAAGGTTTTATATTACAGACCTGCATCTCTGTACATTTTTTTTTCACAGAAGGATGATTACCAGTATCTCAGGTAGTCTGAGTGTGCAAAAATCTTCAGAATAAGAATACCATAGTTGCTAAATATCTTTTACCGTGAACAATAATTTTCTCTTTTCCCCCCAATTATAAACATTTTATCCTTCAAAATACAGCTCTCCTGAGTTGTACTTCTTGCAGAAGTTCAAGCCTTTACATATACAGTTAGTTCTTTGGGTAAATTTTACTCTTCATACTTGCCATAAACACTTGTGGCTATCCTGCTGTCTAGAACAAAGGAGGGTATCATAGCACATACTGACACACTGTGCTGAAAACAGGCTCTAAGCTCAACATGAGCCCAACAAGACAATCAGATAATCCATCAGATAACTGAAAAGGATTAGATGGAGTGTTTGTTGCAAGTCTGAGTTACAGTTCTACACGCCTGTACCATCAAACCATAGAAACATGCTGCCATACAAAGAAGGCATTTTCCAAACTGGAAACCTTAGCTCCATGGTCCTTTTAAAGAGCTGAAGGATATAAACTCTAACAGAGTAATATTGTTACCATCATTGCTTGCTTGTTCCAAGCTCTTGTTCAGGTGGTTGTGATATCTGAAAAACTACTCCAATACGAAGAAAAAACCTCCGGAGAACAGCTCGAAGTTCAGGAATCAGGTCAAATTGCATAATTTCACACAAGAGAGGGTAGTAGAATGATGCATGAGCTTTAAACTGGGGGAAAAAGGATTTTAATATTTAGCATTGCTAGGATTCAAATAGACTTATAAATGTATTTGCAAAACTAAAGATTTTAAGGACTGATGAATCTAGGTGAGAGTTGAAGAATTTACTGAATGTACAATGACAACATAGGTTGTTTTTCTTTTTTGGGGTTTTTTGTCCAACAAAATTCCTCTGCCTTTTAGGCAACTCACAAATTATAGTCCTGAGAGAGGTGCCCAGAGCACTGGGTATAAACGACATCAAAGTTAACCCTTGATTTAAATGGAAAATCATTGACTGCCTGCTACTTTCAAACAAACCTATTTCCTTCCCTGATATAGCTTACAAATGATTTTCTGTTTTGGTATAAACTCATGATAAAACTCCATGAAATCTGATTATATATTATATATTGAATAGCAACAAGCCCACAGAATTTCTTCCTCAAATTCACAATATTATCAATTTCCATAATCAAAACCAGAACCAAATACTGGTAAGAACAGCACAAAAGAAACATACTACATCTAATACTTACCCTATTGTCACTTATCTTTAGAACCTTAGTAAGGAACAAAAGCAGTAAATTAGTCCAGGCTTCTCGATGACTTTCTGATGTAAGGGTTAGGAAATAACTTAGTGCTTCACTGCAGACACTACAAAAAGAGAAGGCATAATTTACGTAAAGAATACACCACACACACACACACACACACCCGCAATAGATTGTAAGCGTCATAAATGCTTGTTGTAGAATTGAATATGAAACCAGGGAAAGGAGAAGAGATGGGGGAGAGAGGGAGAGACAGAAGAGAGAAGGAGTAAAGAAAAATCAATGTGGGCCTCATAGCCAGGAAAGCAGTGTCTACCATACAGAATGTACTCAATAAATGCTTATTGAGTAACCGACGAGTTCAAACTTTGCCTCTGACACATAACTGGCTTCATGAGCCTGGACAAGTCATTTATACTTTCAAAGCCCAGGTCAACTCTCCAAGATTATAAATTAGAAGATGCTGATCTGCTCTGGCAGACTTAAGTTCCTGAAAGGGAGCTCCTGACAGCAGTGAAATTGCAGTTTAAAAAAAAACAGGATATTGAAACTGAAGGTAAGGAGAGCAGTTTGTTTTTTGTTTTTTAAATCAATCAATGAATTAATTTTAAACAAGGAGAGCAGTTTAGCTGAACAATTTATAGTCAATTTCCATGGAATCCTAAAGATCTGACAATCAACAAGCATTTATTAAACATCTACCATATGCCAAGTATTGTGCTAGGCACTAGGTAGAAGTATTGATAAAATCAATGCAGTCATTTTTTGGGCAAGGGAGGGCCCCCGAAGGTGAGGAGATTGCTCATCTCAGGTTTCATGGAGAAGTGGCCTTTGGAGTTGACCTTTGAAAGATCTACCAGGTAGCAGTGAGGAGATGGGCATTCCAACTGTGAGCAATGAGGGACCCCCAATGCAAAGGGAGGGGACCAGTGTGACACGGGAGAAACAGCAAGGTGACCACTTTGGCTGGACACAGGAATCCTATGTCAGGAGTCTGGAAAGGTAGGTTGGCACCAGGTTTGGAAGAGCTTTAATGCTGCACAAGAGAATCTGTATTTAATTCTAGAGGTAATAAAACATGGAGTCAGTGGAGTTTACTCAGCAAGGGAGTAACATGCTTGTTTTCTGACTAGATACTTGTGTCCATACCATTTATTTTTATTTGCATGCGTATATGGTTTTAATTATGTTGAATTATTTTTTGTTTTGCATTATACCCCTCTATCTAGTCAAGATCTCCTCTGTCTCCAAAATCCTGAGTCCAGATAGGCCGAAATAGGCCCATATTACCCAGGATTACAGATAGTGGACTTCCAGTACCCCTTTTAATGAACCGTGAGCAGGAATAAGAGAAATGAGCATTATAATCCTATTCCTCACCCCATTTAACCAAGGAAAAGTGAGGGCAAGTCCCTACCACATCAGAGACGGGACCTTTCCTGTCCACAAGAAGAAAACTAAGTGGCTATCTCTGGACTTGCTTCTTCTCTTGCCGATCAGATTTATGCTTGATAAGAACTTGGAGCATCCTACCTCCCTTTTCTATGCTTTCCACCTTCTAAGTCCTCAGTTAGCTGTAAAGAATATCCTTCGATAAATCCTACTTGGATAGCTAAATTTTGAGCAAGGCTGTCTCTCCTCTTTCCTATCCTGGATGCTGATTTTCCATAAGATCATTCTTTGCTGCTACATGTAGGAGTTCAAATAGGTAAGAGAACCTGATCAATTATTTTTAATTTAAGGAAAAAATCTATAGGAACCTAGAGAAATAGCACTAATTTACCTTGAAGTGCTTACCATACTGGGTCAGTGCTAAACTTAAAAATTTTTCAGTTCAGGATGAAAAACAGTAAAAAGTCTGTTATACAGAGTTATTGCAATTCATTAAGCAACTTCTGAGTGAACTCCATGGGGGTTTCTTACTTTAAAATCTGCTATTCCCTTTGGTTTATTTAAATAAGAGGTAATTCTCTCTACAAGTAAACATTAAAACCAATGCAACAAGAACAGTTTTAAGATAAAATTTTCACATCTGGCCTGAATTTAAAATTTTTGAGTAAAGACTTTTAACTTATTGAAGATAAGCAGTAAAATAATTGAAGATTTTTCATAAATGCATGTTAGAGGCAGATTTTCAACACTAAACCTATGGAGATGGAGAGAAAATTATTACAAAATGTAATCACTGGATATTTTTCAGTGATTTTTATGTTTGCTATATTTCTAAGGAATTAAGACACATAATTACTACCAGTGTCTTACTTTAACAGCCTCTGCTGAACTTCTTCCCAAGCGCTGGTTCGGCTCTCATCCATGTACATTCGGAAAAGAATTCGTAAGCCACATGCTAGACTACTGGTCTCTTGTTTGAGAAGATTGGGCTTAGATTTCCCTTTGAAACCTGCAGGAAAGGAAAGATTGTAAAGTGTCAACTGACTTTAACAGAAAGATTTTCATTCACTAGTTTCTATAGGTCCATTTCAAAGTCCAGAGCGACTTTAGGCCCAACAAGTTTTGTGACTGAAGGAGAACAGACAGGCACAAGTGGCTTTCAGCTGTCCTAAAAAACGACCAACTGACCGGCCCCCCCAATGCAGTGAGAGCAGTAGAAAGCTATGTGCAGGAGTTATCTCTTGCAGACAGGCTCTTATGAAAAGGCCCTTTGGTTTCAGGCCTGCTGGCATCCTTCATTTTATTCTGTGCTACCTTCTGAAATTCTACCACAGAATTTCAAACCACTTTTAAAAAACAAATGGCTCAAGGATGGTCACAGGTCATTCCCACTTCTGTATGAATTAATTTACTATGACTGCTTCCAGGAACATCCTTTACCATTCCAAGAAGGTAAAAAGCATCTCTCAAAATAGACCATTAACAAATATTTGTTGGATTAAGATAAACATCAGCTAGGAAGCAGAACTGGGGATGGGAGGAGAGAGGCAGAAAAATAAGGCATCAAAGTTATTTATTTAAAAGTTGCATAGTTTGAATAGTATAGATATTCCTTTTATCGATCCAGTCTTAGGACAAGCATTATTCAGAACTGACTTAGTAGGCACTGTGCTAGCCACTGGGGATGCCAAGAAAAATGAGAAATAATCCTTGCTCTCAATGACTGACATTCTAAAAAAGGGGGAAGAGAAGACGCAAGACACACGTGTAGGCATATACAGAAGGTAACAAAGTAGACACGAGGCACCACTGGAGGAGAGAAGCTGTGAGCAGTTTGGGAGGACAAAGGAGGCCCTATGCAGATGGTGGTATTTATGCTGAATCTGGAAAGGAATGAGGGATTCCAAAATGTAGAGAAGAGGTCAACAGGGGGAAACACATCAGCTACTGGGGAACAGTCAGTACAAAAGCACATTTATGGAGATAGAGGGCAGTGGCTGAGGACTGTATGTGACTTGACAGACAAGTCTTTTGAGAGTTTCAGCTCTGGCTGAAAAATCCAACCTGGGATTAGCTTCTCTGAATTTAGTTCAGCTGGTCCTTTGGAGAAAGAGACACAATCTGTCACCAGGACCTACCTGATTGCCTTTTGCAAATAGAAGCACCACCCACAGCTCACGTTTCTACGTCATCTTTGTGTTACCAAAGCACATCAAAGGACTTTTAATGGAGACAAAAGAAAAACAGCTAGGTGGCACAGTGGATAGAGTGCTGGGCCTGGAGTCAGGAAGACTCATCTTCCTGAGGTCAAATCCAGCTCCAGACACTCAGTAGCTGTGTGACCCTGGGCAAGTCACTTAACCCTGTTTGCCCCAGTTTCCTCATCTGTAAAATGAGTTGCAGAAGGAAATGGCAAATCACTCTCAAATGGAGTTACAAAGAATTGGATACAACTAACACAACTATAAGAGAAATAACATGATTCTAATTAGTGCCAACTCCCCTCCACTGGGCAAATGTTATTCAAAAGGAAACCATCTTTTAAAAAGAAGACAGACTCATTCTTTCTTGGCTTGGTTTACTTATAGATCTTAAGTAGTAAAGGATTTCTGTGATACAGAAGGAACAAAAATTATTTTCAAAAAATAGTTAACTTGTTATAATGAATTCACATTATAAAGAGACTAGGTTCACAGAAATAGCAAAAAGTACAAAAATTATTTGTATTTTGTAAGGCCAGAAGATTTCCCTTCCTAATTATGTTTTTCATACTGAGAGTTGTTTGCATTTCCTGTGTGTGCACATAACAATGTGTGGTTGTGGATGTGTTTCATATATAGTAGCAACTAAACTGGCGAAGACACTAAAATGTTAGACCATACTACTGAAGTTATTACTACCAAAAAAAGGCAATTGAGAAAATAGGCATATTTTTAAAGAGCTTCTTGTACACAATATGGTTAGAATTGGCTTTCTAATCTATTCTGATATCCTTTCCCATTTTATGGGTGTTTACTTCATCCACAATTATGATCACTGAATTGTGTATTTCCCTCCATACTGGCCTCATATGTTTTTTCCCCTTTGATGCCTACCTCTCTCCAAATAAGGTGATGACAGAAGTATGCTTAACACTAGTCTCACACACACACACCCCCAGTCTGTTTCCATTCCTCTGCTCTTTTTTCTTCCCCTTGGTTCACCAGCATCACATAATTTTACTCTTTCCTTCAAGATCCACCATCTGATCCCTAGGAGTTTTAATTTTTTTGTAATGACTCGGATCCTATCCTGCCTCAATCCTCCCGACCCCCAACATATCCTTATCTATTTCACTGGTGAGTTGAAGGTATTTCTATACTAAACTCTTGTGGGTATATGTGTATCTATGTGCATGTGTATAAGTTGAGACAAGTTCAGATGAACAATCCCATTTCCCCTGTTCCTCTATCTTTATATACTCATTTCTCATATCTTGATTATATTATATAGCAAATTCTCTCCCTTTCTTTCCTAATACATTCCCTATTCCCTTCTTCTTTTCACTTAAGACCATCAAAACAGAACAAAAACCACCCTCTGTCATAACTGTATTCTGTTCTCTAATTAGAATATAAGTACTTTTTTTTACATTCTTTTCAAAATTTACTTATTTTTCATTTTCAACACTCATTTTTATAAGATTTTGAGTTCTAAATTTCCCCCCTCCCCAAGACAGCATGCAATCTGATAAGCCTATACATGTAAGATCATATTGAACATATTTCCACATTAGTCATGCTGTGAAAGAAGAATCAGAGCAAAAGGGAAAAACCATGAGAAAGAAAAATAACAACAACAAAAGAAAGTGAAAATAGTCTGCTTCGATCTGCATTCAGACTCCATAGTTCTTTCTCTGGATGTGGATAGCATTCTTTTGGAGATGTCTCAGATCTTGGCATGGCTCAGAAGAGCTAAGGCGAACAAAAGTCAGTCATCACACAATGTGGCTGCTTCTGTGTACAGTGTTCTCTTGGTTCTCCTCACTTCACTCAGCATGCAAGTCTTTCCAGGAATTTCTGAAGTCTGCCTGCTCACCATTTCTTATGGAACAACAGTATTCCATTACATCCATATACCACAACTTGTTCAGCCATTTCCCAATTGATGGGCATCCCCTCAATTTCCAATTCTTTGCTACCACAAAAAGAGCTGCTATGAATATTTTTGTACATGTGGATCCTTTTCCCTTTTTTTATGATCTTTTTGGGATACAAACCTTGGAGTGGTATTGGTGGGTCAAAGGGTATGCATAGTTTTATAGCCCTTTGGGCGTAGTTCCAAATTGCCCTCCAGAATGGTTGAATCAGTTCACAACTCCACCAACAGTGCATTAGTGTCCCAATTTTCCCACATCTTCTCCAATATTTATCATTTTCCTATTTTGTCAAGTTAGCCAATCTGATAGGTATAATGTGGTACCTCAGAGTTGTTTTAGTTTGCATTTCTCTCAATAGTGATGTAGAGCATTCTTTCATATGACTATATATAGACAGCTTTAATTTCTTCTTCTGAAAACTGTCTGTTCATATCCTTTGACCATTTATCAATTGGGGAATGACTTGTATTCTTACAGACTTGACTCAGTTCTCTATATATTTTAGAAATGAGGCCTTTATTAGAGACATTGGCTCTAAAAATTGTTTCCCAGCTTTCTGTTTCCCTTCTAATCTTTGTTGCATTGGCTTTGTTTGTGCAAAAACTTTTTAATTTAATATAATCAAAATTATCCATTTTACATTTCATAATGTTCTCTATCTCTTGTTTGGTCATAAATTCTTCCCTTCTCCACAGATCTGACAAGTAAGCTATTCCTTGCTCTCCTAATCTGCTTATAGTTTTGCCCTTTGTGTCTAAATCGTGTACCCATTTTGACCTTAGAATGTAAGTACTTTATCATGATATATCCCTCTCCAAATGCTCAAATGTATTTCTCTTTCTAGTTTTTCTCTTGACTCTGTCTCAAAATCCAGTGCTCAAAACATGAAGAAGAAAATGAAAAGCAATTAACTGTCAGTTGAATTCATTAGCATAAAAGTTGCTTTTTAAAGGTTTTTTTTTTTTTTATCAAATGAAACAAAGAACTGACAGCAATACAGCACAACAGCACACTCACAAACGTGTTTAAATACATGTTTAAGGGATCAAAAGAAAAAAATGTAGAGTGAATTCACGAATTCATGAAAATGAATTCATTACTTTTCTGGGCTCTAGCTAATGCTAGAGAAACATACAGTAAAAGCATTAAAATCAATATGGAAGCAAGTATAAGAAACAATGACATAGTCTTTCAAAATCACTGTAAAAAACTTCAAGAACCTACCTGCTTTCCAGAGAGCAGTTCTCTGTTCATTGTTTGAATTAAATGCCTTGGCAAATCTATGGGATTCTAACAAACAGTCCAGTAACTTAAAAAGCTGTTGTGAAGTTAAAAAGCGGTACATTCCTTGGTCTTGAGTATCAACTCTAACATCAAAGTCCACTGCATCTCTCTTTCAAAGACCAAAATAATAACAAAAACATAAAAAAATTCATTAGTAAATTTCAAACTCATTCTTCACCACATACTGTTTTTAATACTTTCCAAAATATAGAAAATTTTTGCCAATAATTTCAGTGATTAAAAACGTACACCACTTTTATTGCTTTGTAAATTTTGCTTTCAAGAAACAAATTCTCTGAAGAATGCCCTGTCATAAACTTTCTGGCCCCCTTTCCCCAAACACACACACTGCATCCTGGGACCTGGGTAGAAAAGGTTTACACTGATAGAGAAGAAACAATTACTTTTCACAGCTACATGATATGTTTTAATATCCCTAGAACCTGTCAAAGATATCTGGAAAGAATTTAAATTAATTTAATAGGTCCTTTGATTACTACTTTGAAAACCAATAATTAACTTACAAAAAATTAAACATTACAGCAGAAATTTTAGCCTTTTGAAAATTGAAGTCACATATATAAATATATATGACTTCAATTTTTAATGTATATATACTACTCAATCAGTCAATAAGCATCTATTAAGCACTTATTTATGTATTAGGTACTATTAAATAGTGGAGATACAAAGAAAAGCAAAAGTACAGATGACATATGCACACACAAGATGTAAATAGCTTAGATGGGAGATAATCTCAGAGCAAAGGCATCAGTGTGTATGTGTGTGTGTCTCTACATTTAAGTCTAGGTCGTGTGTGTGTGTGTGTGTGTGTGTGTGTGTGTGTGTGTGTGTGTCTGTCTACATTTAAGTATAGGTCCAGGTCTATCAGAAACAGAAGCAAAGAATCACAGCAAGAAATGAGACCGTTCCAGGCATGGAAGGACAATCAGTGAAAAGGCACCAAGTCTGAATAAGGAACGTCCTGTGCAAGGAACAGCAAGTAGGTCAGTGTAGGTGCATCACAGACTACATGAAGGGGAGTAAGGTGTTAAGATGACTGGAAAGGCAGGAAGATCCAAGGCTACGAATGGCTTTAAATGCATAACAGAACATTTTATATTTATCTTGGAGGTATTTCGGTAGCCACGGGAGTCTACTGAATTGGGGAAGTAGGGTGACATGCTCAGGTCTGTGCCTAAGGAAAATCACTTTGGCAGCTGAGTGAAGGACAGATTTGAATGTGGAGAAACTTGAGGCAGGGAGACCAACCAGAAGGCTACTGCAGTAGCACAGGCTGAGAGGTGATGAGGACCTGTAGGCTACTTGCTGTGGGAGTGAAGAGAACGGGACCTATAAGAGAGATGTGTCCAAGTAGAAATGATGAAAATTGACAACAGAATGGATATGGGAAGTAAGTACAAGTGAGGACTTGAGAATGACACTGATTGAAAGCCCAAGTGACTGGGGTGATTCCAGTGGTCCCCTCAACAGTACCAGGGAAGTAGGGAAGAAGGGGGGAGAAGGGACTGGGTGAAAGTTTTGCAAGTTTTACAGTACATCCAGTTCAAGATGTCCAAAAGGTGGTTTGTGATGGGGGAGCTCAAAAGATTTGGAAATATCTGTACAGCAATAGCAGTTTGTACAGTTAATCATAATTTCTTAAAATATCTTCAAGACTGAGTTCAAATCCCACTTTTTTGCAGGAGGCCTTTTCAAGCTCCCCTTCCTTCTTTCTGAGATTATGTTTCATCTACTCTGTATATATTTTGTATGAAACAGTTATTTCAATGCTCTCTCCCCCATCAGAATGTGAGCTCCTTGATGGCTGTGACTTTTCTGGCTTTTCTTTGTATCCTTAGCACTTAGAACAGTGCTTGCCACAGTAATAAGTGTAGCAGTAACAAGTGCCACTACTAGTAAGTGCTTAATAAACGCTTGTTGACCAACAAAATTTACATATTAACATCATGAATCTAGATAACACCTCTTTCAAATATCAGCAAGGAAGTAAAGATGAAAGCTTTCATAAATCTAGTTACCTGTGCTGCTGCAAGATTTTCTGCATCTTCTTTTTTACTAGTTGCTGGGAAAAACACAATGTTGTCTATAGTCTGGATGAGTTCTAACTGTACAACACATTTAATCAATAGGGCAGCAAACAATTTCTGTTCTGGAAATTCTGTAAAGGAAAACAAACAATTATTTTGAGATACTTTAAAAAGTCCTCCATAGTACAAAAACACAAGAAAAACTTTGCTATGACATAAGAATGTGGTCATGGAATAATGAAGCACTGTGGTACTGACTAGTACAGAAAAACTGCATATTATTTATTAAAGTGGGACTTAAGAGACTGAACAATTAGACAGACCAAGAACAAATATATTATCATTTTACAAAGTTAATAATAGGAGACAGTCCAACTAAGAATGTATGACATGATCAAATAACTAAGTCTTAACAGAATATTATATGAAGTCCATTATCAGTTTAAAAAAAAAAACCTCTCTTCTAAAACCTCACTCAGCTGTGTCTCATCATAGGTATGAGGTGTTCTTGGACTTTCAAAAGCTACATTAGTGGAATGCAAACTCTTGCTTGAGGATCAGCTGAATTAAATTCAAGAACATTCATCATGAAAAAGAGTTTCCAAGCGATGAATTTTTTTGCATTAAGCAACTTAAAAGGATGGGGCTTGGAGGGGAAAAACAGGCGGACAGGGACAAAATATCAGACTGTCCTTCTTCCCCAATGACCAAGAGCTTAAGTGAACTGCCCACGATCACACAGGGATTAAACAGAAAAGTTAAGATTTAGGCTCTCTGACTTCAAATACACTCCTCTGTCCATTGTGCCATACTGTCTCTCAGACATAGGCTTTTAACTACATTCACATCAGGTCACACATATGGGCCTATTGGATCCTTTTCTGTGTCAATAATTTCCTAAGCCTTTCTTTTCCTAAAGAAACACCAAGAAAGGAGAGATTCTGCAGGGTAAGTAGAAAAGGTAGAGAAAAGAGGACATGGTGATTAAAGAAAAAGAAAAAGAAAAAGGCATTCCAGTTCCTCAAGTTTAAGAAGGAACTTGGGTAATTTAATTGTTACAGGCTATTAAAACAGTGAGGGTCAAAGGTAAGTTTGAAGGGCCTACAATAAAACTAAGGAAATTAGTATTTCAATGCTAATTAGCAAATATCTCAGCACAATATTTCCTCTAAGGGTCAGGGTATGGGTTTTACCAAGTGAGAGTATACTCTGCTACCAAACCAAGGACTGAAGAGGTGTCAGAGATAACTGAAAAATCAAAAGGAACTTTGGAATAAGGAAAGGGTTGTGTGAGAGTGGAGGTCAGGTTGAAGAACACTTAGGGAAACAAAATTTGACTCAGTCAAGGAGGGGAGCAGAATAGGGAACAGGACTTCTCTTGGCATGGATAAGTTGAACTACGGATCAGCACTCAGATTTTATGATGTGCCATAAAGACATAAGGGATCATGAACACATCAGAAAACAGGAACCAAAAAGATCATGAAAGGCTGGGAAAACTGAGCTGAATGTAATAGGGATAAACACAAAGTTTTATACTTGTATTTAAAAAAAATCACCTTTACTAGTAGAAGGGAGAAGACTCACCTAGCAGTGGTAGTTCACGTGAAAAAGATTTGAGAGGTGGGAGAGAATATGAGGTGTTAGTGGACTACAAATTCAATACAAATTAACAATGGGCCACGGCAGCCAAAAAAGCCAATGAGATTTTGACCTTTATGAAGAAAAATGCAAGGTCTAAGACTCAGGGATAGTAGTCCTGTTATAGTTAGCCCCGGTCAGACAATATGTGGAGTACTGTGTTTAGCTCTGGGTGCTAAACCATAAACGAAACATTTTACGAAATCCCTACTTCTCATGTTGCACAACATGTTGCATGTTGGAGCAATTCATGAGATCATAATCGTGGAGATGGAAGGAACTTAGGGGCCACTCAGTCCAACCCCTTCATTTTATAGATGAGGAAACTGAGGCACAGAGCAGCTGACTGACTTGTCCAGAGTCACAAAGCTAATACGTATTTGAGATGGGATTTGAACTCAGGACTTCCTAATTCCAGGTCCAGAGCTCTATCTATTCTGTCGTGTTGCCTCTAATGATTCAACAGATATTTGCTCATTTGAATGAACAGTAAGACAAGTACTAAAATTTCATGTCAAACAGCATATTAGATTAGAACCACTAACAAATAAAATTTTATTCTATTTAAGAAAAATTTTACTTTCTTAACCCATACTGTTTATTAATTTTTACATGTGACAGGATGACACTTTTAAATTTAAGAAATAGGGGCAGCTATGTGGCACAGTGGATAGAGCACTGGCCCTGGAATCAGGAGGACCTGAGGTCAAATCCAGCCTCAGACACATAACACTAGCTGTGGGACTCTGGGCAAGTCACCTAACTCGAACTGCCTCACAAAAAAAAAAAAATTAAGAAATAACTTACTTGCTGACAGCTTTGTTTTGTTGGCTTCCTCATTCACAACAGACCCCACAGGGGACTGTGTCTGGTATCTGTTGTCTACAGATCTTGGTTGGAGAGAATCATGTATATCTACTGATTTCTGTGATATTGTATCCTAAATAAAATAAAAAGTTCATTCAAGGGCACTGAAAAATGTTCACAGACAAGATTATTTTTTGTGAGTGGCATATAAAATCTGTGGCATGGGAGTTATTTCACTGTTCTTATGGCTTTTTAGCATACAGACATTTGTTAATCCCTCTGTTGAGTATCCAGGCCCCACTCTGATTCTGGTTTAGGATAACACAAGTGTCAGTTCTATGTCTGTTAAGAAAGCAACTTTTAAAAAACAGCCAACTTGATACAGACTACTTATAGAAAAACATTCCTATCTGTGGTATCTTTTCTCATTACCCAATTCCCAGTTTATTTGGTTGTCTTGAGCCATCATTTGCTCGGTGCTCAGGGAATAGGTGACACTTGTAACATCAATAAAGCAGTAAAACAATGTCACCACAAAGGATGCTCAAAAAACAAAACAAAACAAAACAAAACATTCTAAACCCAAGTTAGCACAATTTTTAGATTATCTTCTATTTGAATGAAATGTATTAATATGAATCCAGAACTAAATTCAACCAAATTTAATTATTTCTTGGGAAAATTCTTCAAGTCCTTCCAAAAAACTTCCTGTTCAATTTCTCTTTTGGTACAAAAGCTTCTTTATTTTTGCTCTTATTTTTACTTTGGTTTCCATCAGAAACACTAACATTTAGCAAAATGACTCATTTTACTGCCGTAGGATACTCCTCTAATGGTTTCAAGAAGCAGGAACATAATCAACGTGCCAGGAAAGAAAGGAAAGAGCCTATATGAGGGAGCCAGGTGGTGAAGTGAATACAGTGCTGGGTCTTGAGTCAGAAAGACCTGAGTTCAAATCTAGCCTCAGACCCTTATCAGTTGGGTCTAGACTGGGCAAGTCAGTTATTTAGCCTGTCTGTTTCAATTTACCCATCAATAAAATGAGGATACTAATTATGGCACCTACCTCTGAGGGTTGTTATGAGAGTAAATGAGATAACATATGTTAAAGCACTTTGCAAACCTTAAAGCACTTTATAAATGATGATAATGATTAAACAATCATTTAATATGAAACAGCTTAGTTTTGGATGTACAAGTGTCAAATGAGAAAAAAAATCAAACAAATTAATTGGTAAAGAATTACTTATAAAACGAATGCATAAGACTGTGATGGGCCTTTCTTTCCTAAAATAAATAATAATGACAAACCTCTCCTCTGTTAGTAGGAGTGGCAGGAAAGGGGCAGTTTTGTAAGTCCTCACACCATGGCTCACCAGCTGGGCTGGGTCCGTTATGATCAGAGAGATGGAAGATTCTTGAGGCCAAGTCAAAGAGTCCTGGCCAGAAAAAAAAGTCCGATACTAAATCTGAAGATCTTGGCATTTGGAAAAGAGCACCACTTCTCATTTCTCAAGCTAATTTCCATCCACTGTTAAGTGATTACTATTATGTCAGGCCCTGTGCTAAGCCCTGGGGACACAAATACAAGCAGAAAAAAAGACAGCCCTTGCCCTCAAAGGACTTAATTCTAATGGGAAAAGACAACAAATAAAAGGAAACTGAAGAGAATGGGCACAGGAGGGCGAGGAAGGCACTTGGTGGAATGGATGAGGCCCTGGGAGAGAAAATTCAATTGCAGCCTTAAGAGGGATGAAGAAATGGAGTCTCCTCTCTCTTCCCTCACCCCTAACTGTTTCCCTTTCAGAGGCGTGGCTGAAATAGATTTTATTCCATGGTCAGGCACATGGGGGCCACATTGAGAGCTGGCTTGTCCTTTCATCCAAAACCCATAAGACATGACTGAGTCTCTTCAGCCAATCCCAATATACTTTCTGTATAGCCACCATTTCATTCCCTTTCATTCAACGGTTGGAAGTTTTGTATTCTTTCCAAACTGGATTAATTTGCTCATTGTTTGCTCTTAGTACAATGCTCTTAATTGACTGTTTGATTCAACAGGGATGTTCTCATTCAACAAAGATATTAGGACTAGAGCATTTTGTTAGTTATTTTAAAAGAGGCAAAATGATTCATTCAAAATTGATTCAACTGAACACCATTCTTAAACTTACATGTGGTGTGTTGTTTATCCCCAATAGAATGTAAAGTCCTTGAAGGCAAAGACTTTTTCATTCTCATATCGCTAGCTAGCACAGTGCTTGGCACATAGCAGAAGCTTAATAAAATGCTTGTTGATTGATGAATAGCTGAATAATTAGGTTGGTAGTTTACTGTAATGGTCTAAAATTTTACCTTTTGGATGAAAGTTTAAATCCTAGAACTCTTACAGAAACAACCATTATAAAACGAAAAAGTATGCAGTTATCTTTATACCAATACACTTCTATTATTTTAGAACTATGTATTCAGGCTTGTTTAGGTTAATTTATCTAATCCAAATAGGGATTATTTCATTCTTTGTATTCGGATCCCCAGAAGCTGGCACAGTGCCTGACCCACAACAGCAACTTAATGAAGCTTGTTGATTAAAGGCTTAGGTATATAATTTACAGTAATGGCTAAAAATCTACCTTTCCAATTAAAATTTAAAATCTTGAAAACCCATGTAGAAACAATCATTACAAAATGAAATGAGTATTTAAGCTCTCCCTACACACCCATAAATTTCTATTCTTTTAGAACCATATAAGAAACAACTAGGTTAATTAATCCAATCCAAACTGGTATTGTTTTATTTTTTGTATTCCTATTTCCAGTGCCTAATATAGTAGCTGGCACTGTAACAGTAATGATAATAATTAACAACAAAGACAACAATGATAGGTAGCACTTCTATGTAGCACTTTAAAGTTTGCAATGGGCTTTGTAATTATTAACTCTTTTTTTCCTGGGAAGTATATGCTATTATTATCATCACCGTGAGGCCCAGAGCAGTTAAGGGACTTACACAGTGTCACACAGCTTGTGTTTGTGGCCTGACTTGAACTCCAAGTCCAACACTATCTAGAGTGTAACTCTGCAGCCTAATATTAATAAGTGCATAGCAGGTAAGTGATAATTGATTTCTTGATTTTAAAAGTATTTTCATAGGAGAAATTAAAATCAATTAGGATAAACAAAGATTTATATTCTCATAATATACCGTTGTTAGAGTGTAACTTCTGTATAGTTTTTTTTTTTTAACGAGAGGGAGAGATTTATTTTTTCTGTTTGCTTTAGAATAACTATTTGAAATCACACACATACACACCCTTGCATATCCTTATGCCCTTTGGCTAACTGAATTACAGGACTTAGAGATGGAAAGGTCCTTACGTTGATTTTATAAATGAGGAAACTAAGGTTCAGAGAGGGGAATGATTTGTTCAACGTTCCAAAAGTTAAAAGAATCAGGATTCAAACACAGGCTACCCGCTCTAATGTTTCTTCTGCTGTCCAATGCTGACAACAGTTCTGAAGGCAGTGACCCTGCCCTGCCCTGGCCGTGCTCACACCCCAGAAGTGTCACACAGTGAATGAAGAAGAGGCCTCTTGAGTGCCCAACCAGAATGGACAGAGTGGGGAAAGAGAAGAGTGAACATCATCTACAAAAGGCTAGTACTTCTGGTGAAAGGAGAGAACGAACAATGAAGAGAAACAGAGATGGGCCGAGAAGCAGACACAGCTATGATCAGACACTTCAGCAACAGAAGAGAATAAGAGCACACAGTGGCTCTGCACTTTGAGGGAGCAAACATCCTACACGTAAGAATATAAAATAAAGCTATGATTTGGCACATAATGAAACAAAAAATCATAACTGATAGCTGTACTTTATGTCATAAAACTTACCAACTGTTTTTCACTCACAGCAGAGGGAGATGCTGGAGCAGTTTCTCCACTACTGGGCCGCCAAGTCAGGAGCCTTCAAAATACCAGAAATATATACATCGCCGGGTGTGACACATCACATAGGTTTTGATATAGGCAAAACAAGTCCTAAGGTTTTTCTTTTAAAAATGATAGTCTATACTAGTCATGCTATTGCTAGGCATTTTTAAGCAAATAACTGGTAATTACTCAAAACATGGGTTTCTAAAAACCAATTCAGCATTATTTTATTTAAAATATAACTTTGACATCAACTTTATACAATTAAAAAAAATTTCCCCCAAATAGAAGGCAAATTCTTAAACTAATCCAAGTATTACTTTAACACTTCAAAGATTTGTAATTTATTCTGTATGAACACTGCTTCCACTAACACAAACTATTATTTCTCTTCAACTCAGAATTTGGTCTTCCAGCACTAGGCCCAAAAGAAAATGCAGTGCCCTGCAACCAACACG
Source organism: Vombatus ursinus (assembly GCF_900497805.2). Lineage (NCBI taxonomy): Eukaryota > Metazoa > Chordata > Mammalia > Diprotodontia > Vombatidae > Vombatus > Vombatus ursinus. The sequence continues at coordinate 89,313,949 of NW_020954590.1, forward strand.
ATAATGAACCCCTCTGAATTTAGTTAGGCTTATCCTTAGATATCAGACATAGTCTTTCACTGATTGAAGACTTTCCAGCTTGGTATAGGATTTGCTATACTGCTTTGTCTATCCCAGACATAACCTTCGAAAACCCAGAGCCATCCCCTTGCCACGAAGAGGCATAACAGTAGGGTTTTAGTAAAGGAATCGGAATAATAATGTAAAAAGAAATTTTTCCAAAGTAAGGCTTATAAAGTTCAAAACATGACTGTGTAGGCAAGCCTAATGCCAAGTCATGCCAGGGAGGTCCCAGCATTTGGTAGAGTAGTAGCAAAGGTCCCAGACCAAACTGGAACAATTTTAGAGTACCAAGTCAGAATTAATTGATAGTAAGGCCTGGTCTGAGTGTCAGTCTCTTAGAAATACTCTAAATACTCAAAACCAGATTACCACTTGGGAACATACTTAGTCATCTTTAAAGGCTAGAAACTACAATATGTGAGGGCACCTGACCCAGAACACATCTTTTAGGAATCTGTAACAGAGATCATAAGAAATTCTGTAACATATAACTCTTTCTCAAAGGGATAAGAAAACTTCTCTCTTCTGCCTCTCCCAGGGCTTCTAACATAGCCTTAGATTACATTGCCACAGAAAGCAGAGGGCACATTAATGAAACAATCATCTTAAGGCTAGTCTACCTCTACAGCTCCAGAAACAAATAGATGATTTCACTTTCCTTGTCAGGGGTCTCCTGTTAGAGGGCCTACCAAAAGAAAGCTAATCAAATCTTGTTTCTGCAAAGACCCACATCTCACACTGTATTTCAAAGATAAGGTCAAAATGAGTATATGATTTAGACAAAAAAGGGGATATCGTGGAAAAATTTACCTGTCAGATCTACATGTAAGGGGAGACTTTATGACCAAACAAGAGATAGAAAGGATCACAGGAGGCAAAATGGATGATTTTGATTATATGAAATTAAAAAGTTTTTGCACAAAAAAAACCAATGAAGCCAAAATTAGAAGGATAGTAGGAAATTAGGAAAAAAAATTTTTTTTTTACAACACGTTTCTCTGATAAAGGCCTCACTTCTGAAACACAAAGGGAATGGAGCCAAATTTATTAAATATAAGAGTCATCCCCCAATTGACAAATGGTCAAAGTACATGAACAGGCAGTTTGCAGAAGAAGAAATCAAAGCTATCAATGAAAAAATGCTCTAAATCACTATTGATTAGAGAAAAGCAAATTAAAACAACCCGGAGATACCACCTTACACCTATCAGATTGACTAAGATGACAAAAAAAGAAAATGACATGCTGGAGGGAATGTAGAAAAACAGGTACATTAATGCACTGCTGGTGGAGCTGTAAGCTGGTTGTACCATTCTGAAGAACAGTTTGGAGCTATGTCCAATGGGCTATAAAACTGTACATATCCTTTGACCCAGCAATACCACTAATAGGTCTGTATCCCAAAGAGATCGATGAAAAAGGAAAAGGACCTATATGTACAAAAATATTTACAGCAGCTCTTCTAGTGGCAGCAAAGAATTGGAAATTGAGGGGATGCCCATCAATTAGGGAATGGCTGAACAAGTTGTATTATATGATTGTGATGAAGTACTACTGTGCTGTAAGAAATGACAAAAGGGATGGTTTCAGAAAAAATGTGGGAAGACTTATATATATATATATATATATATATGAGCTGATACAAAGTGAAGTGAGCAGAACCAGGAGAACAATCTATATAGTAAATATAAGGAAAATTAACTGTGAAAGACTTAGCTAATTTAATCAATTCAATGATCCAAGGCAATTTCCAAAGGACTCACAAAGAAAAATGCTACGTATATCTAGAGAGAGAGAACTGATGGAACTCTGAGTGCAGACTGAAACATAGCTTTTCCACTTACTTTATTTTTCTTGCTAAAAAAAAAAAAGTTAATAAAGAAATGTTTTATTACATGACTTCACATGTATAATTGGTATAAGGCTTGCCTTCTCAATGGGTGGAGGAGGGGTTACAGAGAGAGAACTGGGAACTCAAAATTTTAAAAAATGAATGTCAAAATAAAGTATAATTATTTTTGAAAATCTTGTTTCTGGAAAGATATCCAGTTGCACTTACTGGAGATGTTATTGCACATACACTTCACTAGAAAACTGAAGTAGGCAAAGCCCCCAACCTGATACCTCTTATGTTTTCTAAAGTATAAAAAAGCAGCTTTAATTAAGCTTAATGTCTCAGTTCTACCAAGAATAAAAGAAATAATTCATAAACAATAATGCAGATCTGTCACTTTTGGTAAAGCTGAACAACTTAAAATGGGCAAAATAAATTTAAAATAACTAAATTTCTTTAGTAAAAAAAGTTAGTCATACACAGTGCAACCTTTTATCAGGGTCGATTTTTTCAGATAAGTTATTTTCAAATATATATGAAAGGTAATCTTCAGTGTTATTCTAATTCTAGTACTTAATATCATGGCCAGTTTCTGTCATATGACTTCCAAAGAATTACCAGCAAAAGACGAATTTGGTGCTAGATTCATCATAAAGAACACATGCTGTGTGTAGAATATTTCTGGAGTAATTTTTGACATTGATCTTACTATTACACTGAAAATAATGGGACAGAAATCACAAAATTACACTGTATAAGTAGAAAGGACTTTAAGCAATACCTAATACAGTTTCACAGATGAGGAAACTAGAGCCCAGAAAAATTAAGTGACTTGCCCAAAGTCACAAAAGTAGGAAAAGCTGTAACTAGAACTCATTTTATTGTTCTTTCTATTATACCTAAGTGCCATAAAGAGGGATCAATTTTTAATATTCGTGCATTCTGCTTAATACTTGTTTTCAATTGTTTCTTTTTTGCAAAGGAATGTGTTTATATAAAAATTATAATCATATAAGCAATTTAAGAAACTACTATCACTTTACTAGTACTGTACTGTAATCTAATGTAATAAAACTAAAAATAATCGGTAAATGTTATTTTAGTCTTCTAAAAATTGCCTCAGAATGAAGATGTGGGAGAAACTTGTTGAGTGAAAAACTTTGTTTTTTATATAATCACTGAAAGGAAATAACTTAAAAGTATTCCTCAAATCACCATACGGAGAATCACTGAAGAAATGCGTGCTTTTAAAGACTGTTGACTTTTGTCCAATACTTGATTGCCCCCTTTCGCTCTCCTTCTTAACCCACAAGTTTACAAAATCAATCTGAAATAATCATCAGTAACCAATAACAACAATAAGTGGAAGCTGTTTTGTTTTGTTATTTGAAGAGGGTGACAAAAGTTACAAATTGCTACTTCAGAAGATGGAGCTAATTAAGTTACCTGGAGTAGGATCACAGATTTAGAGCTGCAAGTGACCTTACATGTCAGTCATCTAGTCTAACCTCATTTTATAGATGAGGAATCTGAGGTCAATAAAAATTAGGTAGTTCACCCAATATCACACAAGTACTAAGTGGGACAGTCAGGATTCAAACTCAGGTCCTGTGAACCAAATTCAGCATCATTTCCACTACATCAAAACCAACTTTATAAGAAAAAATATTTTCCTCATGAGATTTTGTATGAGAATTCAATTCTCCTTTTACAAAGTAAGCACTACTGCAAAGTGAAGGTTTTCGTAATGGCTCTGTGTCTAGTACTTATCCCTATATGGGTGTGTGTGAACTAAATGATGCTAAGATTCTATCTGCCTAGAACACTATCAAACAGAAAGCTTTCATTGAGCCATTGGCTCTATTGAGAATGGCTCTACAAAGCCATTCTAAATTTATCAGAATTGTTACTTGTTTATTAAAAAAAATTATGAAGGCCATCAAAAAACACTACTAAACTATTATTAAATTGCATAAGTATGTTGTAAAATGCCAGTGACTTTTAAAAATGTAACTAAGGGATAAATTCAGTGATGGAGATCCAGGGAAATATTACACAACACAAAAATCTGTGTGTTCTTTTAAAAACAAAACAAACATAAAAAATGCTCCAGGTTACAACTTATACATTAATTTATTAAAATAAAGATGTGGAATAAAGTTCTCTGGGAAGAAGAGAGCAGCTCCCAGAACTACTGAGTGAGGAAATCTAAATTCTAATTCTGTAACTAGAAATATTGAAAATGACTTTTTCATTTGGTCTCTGTATCTCAATCTTTCCACATATAAGTACTAAACTGAGTTTATTCAGAAATTTCTAAGGTAAGATTCCTTACAGGAATTTTGGAATGATTATCTATAGAATACTATAGGACAGTAAAAATAAATACCATATTTTGTAGGACATGAATTTATGTTGTATTTTGATGCATAAATTTGATGCCACTCAGAAGAAGCAGCATTTTGTTATGGGGTTCTAATGCATAGGTATAGACCTTCCTTAAAAAGAAATTATCAAACATAATAAAAATCAATGCTCAGCATCAAATATGCATAAAAAAATTTGAAACTATACAAAGTCCTCTTACGCATGTGGGATTGTGGTTTTGAAGATATCCAGTGTGCAGCTGCAAGTTTTATCCCAAATTTCTAGGGTAAATTTCTCGCCGTTCAGAATGACAACATTTTCTAAACAGTTTGTACCAGACCGTGCTAACTGTTCATTGTCTAGAAAAGAAAACAGTCATTTACTTATTTGAAGTCACCATAGTAACATTTCTGCATTAATAAAGTCTGGTGCAAATCTACCTTGCTGCACACACCAGTACAGCTGTGCAAATATGTCATCCAAAAGGACATCACTTAGTACTTCTAAATATTGGGTGAATACGTCACAGATTGCATAAAGTGCATGATTGCAAGTAGTTGTCATCCATTCAGCTTTCTGGCAGTAAAAAGAATAAAAAGACAAATGAATTTCATACCAATAGTATGAATTGCTAAAATTAAAAAAAAAAATTTAAACACATTTTGTTTTTCAAGAATAACCTTATCAAAGGGTCCCCACCCCTGGGCTCCTGACTATTCTAATTCACCTTTTCTTACTAGCACTATTTATCTACTTTATAAATAAAAATGTTAAATATTCTGTGGCTAAAACAGATTAAGTCATCTATTGTCTTTTTCACAGATTATAAGAACATCACTTTCATTCTGTGGATAAAATAGATTAATCCATCTCCTATCTTTTTTCACTGATTATAAGAACAAAACATTATTATTCAGCATACAGACAATGACCATTCAAATAATTTTAAACAGTGATTATGGTCCCATAGGAGGATAAGTTAAAGGGAAGGAAAAGAGAAGGGATAAAATAGAAATTTATCTAACTCATGGCGAGAAGAAAAGGTAACTGTAAACTGCTTCTGAATGAGATATAACCATCCTTTTCTTGTTAGGGTTATTTTGGATCACTGAGAAAAGAAAAGGAGAATATGCTACTAACCAATGGGAAGCAATTTCTGTATTTTGATAAAATGCTAGAAAAATAGAAAAATAGTATTTTTACATTTTACAAAAATATGACCTTTATGTTTGTATTTAAGTACAATCACATAAGTGAAAGGAGAAAAAGATATAACCATCTCTCCAAAGTTCCCAACAAGCATGAATAGAACCATACAACTTACAAAATAATGTATTTAAAAGAAAACAGCTATGAGAATTTGTTGGTGTTCTTTGTTCACTTAAGATTAAGGAATCACCTGAAGCTAAAGAGAAATATATTTTCCTGCTTTTACAGATACAGTGACAAGCTTGAATGAAAAAAAGAAAGGCAAGTCAACAATAGCTGTGTAATGAAATGAAAGCCAAGCAATTAATTCATACAGTTCTACCTCACAAATAACATTCTAGCTTATGAAGACATACTATCACACTATCTTGCCTGTAGGAATATTTCCTGAGGCTTATTTTTATGTAAAACTGTTTAATGCAACACATGGGAATGTGCTTGGATAAAAATGAAGAGTCACTTCTTAACTATGATGTCAATGAAAACTTTTCTCTTGTTCTCTTACCTCAGTTTGTTGTTCCGGTAGTTTCATGTTGTCAAAGATCCTGAACACAATTCTAAATAAATCCTGCCACCAATGTTTTTCATAAGTGTGGCCATATGTTTTCATTATTTCAAACATTACTGTCAAGCCTCTAAAAAGTAAAAAAAATGGGAGCTATTTAGCAAAATGATATGTATCAGAGGCCTCTCCACTACTAAAATGTTTATGATCCCTCCCAAAACAATTGAAAATATAAGGTATGAAATTAGTTTTAACTAGGCACATATTGACATGTTTTATTCAATAAATTAAAAATGCAAAGTAAATTATCTCTTCAAGAAGAGTCATCTAGAAGAAAAGCAAAAGCTTTGAAGGTACTTTTGTTTTCATAAGTGAAGAAAATTTTAAAAGAGACCTTTCCTGCCCTCAAAAGTTTAAAATATAGCATGTGGGAAACTGACACAAATGGAGTATGAAAAAATATGAAAGAAAATGCTAGTTTTTGAGTCAGAAGATCTAGGCTGAAATTCTCCCTCTTTTACCTACCACATACATGATGATGGATTAGGTAAATCACTTAACTTCTCAGAGTTTTGATTTCTTCACCTATAAAATACATGCACTAGGCTAATCACCTCTCTCCCCCATTACCTGCAAAGACTTTCGAATAAGTCTCCCTGCCTCTGGCCCCTCCCCACTCCAGTCCAACCTACACAAGGTTAGCAGAGTGATCTTCCTTAAATGCAGATTTCATCACGCTATTCCCTAAAGCACTAGGATAAGATATAAACTCCTTTGTTTAGTTTTTAAAATCATATGCAATCTGGCACCAACCTATCTTTGTAGCTTCACTGAGCACTACTAGCATCACATCTGCACTCTGGCAAAGTGGCTTTGTCTGGTTCCTCACACAAGATACTCTATCTTTGTCTTCTGGCCATTGTACCAGCCATCTTCCAAACATGGAGTCTACTTCTTTATCTCGGGCTCATAGAATCCTTCTCTTCCTTCAAAAAGCAGCCACAAAATCTCAAGAGTTGGAAAAAAACACAGAAACCATCTGGTCCAACCAAACTAGAATTAAAATCTATTTACAAGGCTTTGCTTGAAGACCTCCAGTGAGAGAGAATCCACTAACTTCCAGCACAGCCCACTCTATTTCGTGATCACCCTAACTGCTAGCTAAGATTTTCCTTATATAGGGCCTAAATTTACTTCTGCAACTTCCACACACTGTGCTTAGTTCTAACCTCTTGGCCCAAGCAGTATGAGTCTATTCCCCCTTTTCCATCTAGCAGCTCTCCAGTGTTTACAAAGAGCTATCACATTCTCTACGCCCTCAACTTCTTCAAATCTTACTCATATGGCATGATCTCAAGGGCCTTTCAACTTCTGGTTGCCCTTCTCTGGATGCCCTCTGGTTGTCCTAAAATGTAGCACTCAGAACTAAACACAACACACTCCTAATGGGATCTGATCACCACAGAAGTCATCAGGATTCACAAGTGCTCCTATACATCACGACTTTCTTACTGTGGCCTAAGACTGCATTAACTTTTTCATATCACAAAATATAGCTCCAACCAAATCTATAGTTTACCAGTTTATCTTTAGATAAATAACTGTACTATTTAATTACACAACCCTCATCTTGTACTTGTGAAGTTGATTTCTTTTAATTATTTTTTTGAGAGAATTAGAAAAATTTCTTTTTCTTTTTTTCCTTTCCTCCTCCTCCTTTTTTTCATGAGGCAATTGGGGTTAAGTGACTTGCCCAGAGTCACATAGCTAGTAAGTGTTATGTGTCTGAGGATGGATTTGAACTCAGGTCCTCCTGACTCCTGGGTTGTTGCTCTATCCACTGCGCCACCTAGCCACCCCTGAAGTTGATTTTATATATATATATGTACACACACACACACACATATTGGCTAGGCAATGGGGTTAAGTGAAGGTTAAGGCAAAGGGTCACACAAATGGGGTTAAGTGGGGTTAATGCAAAGGGTCACACAAATAGTAAATGTAATGTGTCTGAGGCCGCATTTGAACTCAGGACCTCCTGAATCCAGGGCCAGTGCTCTATCCACTGTGCCACCTAGTTGCCCCTGAAGTTGATTTAAAAAAAAAACCAAACCTTAATACCTTAAAGAAATTCTATAAAAATCACATACATGAGTTCAAAAATCAACTTCACAAATAGAAATGGCTACAAAACAGTTCATTTGAAAAAGATTTGGGAGTTTTGGTAGACTGGAAGCTCAACAGGAGTAAAATAGTGTGATACAGTAATAAAAAAAAAAAGCTAATGAAAACCAGGTTTCATTAAGGGAGACATGCAATAATCTTATCGGTCATGGTGGCCACCAATGACAAGTTGTAAAAAATCAGTAAAAAGATATTCATATAACATTAAGGAACCTAGAGGAAGGAATTAAGCATTTTAGGTGGCTGATTTATGGGGAGATAGGAACAACAGTTAAAATGAATGAGAGGGTAGAAATGGACTGTAATCTGCATATTTGGAGGCAATGTCCATGAGATCATAGATGCTGACCATTTCTAATCTTGCCATTGATCCCTGTCTCCTCGACCAAGCAACTTGGTCCAATGGCCAAAACCATGGCCTTCTATAGAAGATGATTCTCTTGTCATCTCCCCTGTCAACTATGGCCCTTGCATGGATTCTGGAGGAATCCACAGAGCTGGGAGGAGAAAAGTAAATTAACAATTAATTAATGACCCCTAGACCATTCTCATTCCTTTCTTAAAGAGTTCAATACCTGGCTCACATTCTTTCTATTCCAACCCCAGTCAATATAATATTAAGAATTCAATTTACTTGTTCATTTCCTTTCAAACATCCTTACTTTTCAGATTATCAACCCCCTGTAGATCCAGATTCTCAGGATCTACATTTTCCCTTTATTTTAGTCACCCATAGGGATATATTACCCTGGATCTCATCATGATTCACAAGTGCTCCACCCCCATGATCCTCAGCTGAACTTTCTCTATCTGACCAGAACCTAAATTTTCTCTCCTCTTCAGTGTCTTACTCTTCCTAACTGCATTTTCTGTTCTCACCACCACCTCTCTTTATTCTTGTTGATGTCAAGTCATTTTTAGTTTTAGTTGTGTCTGACTTGTGACCCTATTTGGGGTTTTCTTGGCAGAGATACTGGAGTGGTTTGTCATTTCCTTCTCGAGCTCATTTTACAGATGAGGAAACTGAGGCAAACAGGGGTAAGTGACTTGCCTAGAGTCACACAGCTACTAAGTGTATCTGAGGCTGGATCTGAACTCACAAAGATGAGTCTTCCTAACTCTAGGCCAAGCGTTCTGTCCTCTTCACTCCCTAGTTGTCTCTCTTTACTTCTCCCCTTTTCATGACATCACTCCAGCTTAGGCCTCGGTTTCCTACTTTCAAAATCTTGACAATGTGGTTAACCAGTTCAACTTTACCCTGCCCCCGATACCATGGAAACCCTTAATTCCTTGTCCCATCATTTGCATATCTCCTTCAAAGTCCCAAACATAGATTACTCCCACCATTTGCTTCCTATGTTTCATTTCTTTGCTCCTGAGTACCTCGAGAATCATGCTGGACTGGATCCATTACAAATCTGTCATCTAATTTTAAACGGATACTCATCGTCACTTGCCAGTTCTTTTTTCTCATCCTTATTCAACTATAGCCCTACATAGAGTCTGTCCAAACTCCCCCTCTCTCCTCCAGCCACTTACATCATTCTCTCCTCATCCTCTCAAGCTATCACCCTATCTCTAACCCCTTTCGATGCCAGATTCCTAGAAGAAAATTGCCCACACTGCCTCTACTTTCTTATTTCCCATTCTCTACTCGACACTACCAAATCCAATGTACTTTTCAGAGTCCTTCTCCTTCTTGATCTGTCTGTATCGTCTGTTAACTGTTTCCTTATTTTTGATACTCTCTTCTCTTACAGCCTTTGTGTTCTATGTCATGTTCTCAGATATAGCATAGCATTTTCAATGCTCTATCTCAGATCACCTTCCTGGTGATCACCCAAACCCAGTTGCTTCTGTGCAGGGAGAGCTCAGGGCTCTGTCCTGGGTCCCCTCCTTTCTCTACACTCTCTTTTTGCTTTCTTATCAGTTCTCACAGACTCAATTATCTCTATGCAGTTGATTTCCAAAACTACATGTCATTCCTCTGCTCCAAAAACTTCCTAATAACTCTAGGATCAATAAAAACTCCTCTACTTTGCCATTTAAAGCCCTTCACAATTGGCTTCAGCCTTTTTTTTCTCCCAAACTGATTACACATTATTCCGTCATGCACTCAACATTCCACTCAAACGAGCCAACCTTCTCTTCCAGGTAAGTGGCATTCCATTTCTGGATGTCCATGCCTTTGCCCAGGCAGCCCTCTCCCCATGCTTGGAATGCTCTTCTTCTCACCTTTTTTCTCTGAGAACCTCCGGTGGTTTTTAAGGTTCATCTCTAGTACCCCCTCCTATAAAAGGCTTTTTCTGGGGCAGCTAGGTGGCACAGTGGATACAGCACCGGCCCTGAAGTCAGGAGGACCTGAGTTCAAATCTGGCCTCAGACCAAACACTTGACACTTACTAGCTGTGTGACCCGGGGCAAGTCACTTAACCCAAATTGCCTTAAAGAAAAAAAAAAAAGAAAAAGGAAAGGCTTTTTCTAATTCTTCCTGTTGTTAGTGTCCCCCTCAACTATAGCCCTGTAACTAACTTGAATTTGTATTTCTTTTTTGTACCTATCTATCTGTTACTGTTACCACTTTCACCAGAAAAATATAAGCTACTTGAGGGCAGGGACTGTTTTCTTTTTTGTCTTCGTATTCTCAGTGCCCAGCATAGTGCCTGGCACAAAGGAGGTACTTAGTAAATGTTTGTTGAACATTAAATTCGTGTTCTGCCACTGTCTGCACACAACCTTGGCCAAGCTAATCTTGTTGGACCTCGATTTTCTTTTCTGTAAAATGATGGGGTTAGAACTCTAAGTTCCCTTTTCAGATGCCATGGGTCTACAATAATAAAAAAAAAATAGCTTCTGTCACTGCTTCAGCTGATATTCAACCAAATGATTTCCCCTCTATGCTTTCCTTCTCTTGTTCCTGGATTTCCTCAAAAGTGTACCTTTTTAATATAAAACACTCTTCATTTTCCTCACCCCTTCCACATTCCTATCTCTTCTGTTCTTTGCCAGGTTTCCCAGCCTTTTTGAATAGATTTGCAACGCTCCAGGAAAATATGGTCTTACGAACTCATATTAGAGGCACCCCTCTTCTGGCCCATAACTTCTTTAAGCTGTGGTCCAGAAACATAAATTGCAATCTCAGGCACCATCTTCTTAAATATCTGATTACTTGCCAAAATATGCTTTTCTTTTCTGAAGCCCTTACTTTCTATTGGCAGCAGTAATGAAAACACTACTTTGATCCTAAAGAGTTCAATTCCTCGCCTAGTGTTTCATAATCAAAACTTTCTAGAATTCCTCTGAAAGTATAATTTGTGCTCTCATAAATCTCTAGAAATGGGTACAAGTCATCATGCTCGTCAAGTCTTAGAAGTTTCTCCGTCATTTCCTGAATACTTTCCTTAGGAAGAGGGCAGGCTTCCCCACTGCTGCCTACTCAGCGGGAGTCACTACCCGCCTGACTCACCTTTTCCTCTCATCCTTACTGGATGACCTCTTACTGCGGATCCACAACATCATTTCTTGGAGGACAAGTAGTTTCTTCCTCCTAAGAGAGCCCAGCTCTTTCCTCTTTAGGAAGAGTCTCACATCTATCACTTAGTTCCAAGTATTTGGTGGTCTCCTTCCCTTTCTCTTGTGTCAATTCTTCTACTTTTCCAATCTACTGACAAAGCAAGATACCCCTCTGCTTCCTGAAATCCTTTTTCATCCTTTTTTTCAAACTGAACCCCTTCCTTCCTTTTTCCTAATGACCTGGAAAGTGGGGAGGCACTCCTTAAACTCCTTTACCTGTCTCTTCGAAGGAGACCAGCCTACACCTTGTACAGAGATATAACTAAACTACTTGGCCAGGCCAAAAATGAAACATAGCTCACTCTAGAAATCTTCCTACTCTCCATATTTTTTGAAACAAAATCCTTAGTCTTTTGTTGTTCTTACTGGAAGCTCCTTTGGCTAATTCTCTTTGATACCTCTCTCATCTAGCCAGTATTTTCTCATCTTGTCACCCCCTTTCATGGCCACATACAATTTCCTTCTGCTCCTCTTCCTGGAGGTTTCTGCTTTCTATTAATATCTATAAGAACACACTAATCATCAGAAACAATCATTTTCTTCCTTTGATCTGCTATAATACTTATTATTTCTATTACTTGTAGTATTTATTATTTTTCAGGATAACTACATTATTTTGTTAGCTACCTTTTTATACCTCTATGCCTTATTTTCCCAACTATAAGTTCCTTATATTTTTGTAGCCTCTTTCCCACCTAATGCTTAGCACATTGCCTTGAGCATAGCAGATTATGCATATATACATACATATTCATGTCTATATAATTCATTCATTAATATGACTAATGTGGGCATATATTCATAAATTATCAAAATTCCAGAGTCGAAAAGGAACCTTAGAAATAATTTAAACCAAACTCATTATTTTACAGAGGAGGGCACTAAGATGTAGAGTTAACAACTAATTACTTACAGATTTTTCAGAAAAATATATTTAATTTAGTAATTTCATAAATTACATTCAGTCGAAAGGTTAAATAGAACAAGACTTCTGAAATCACAAAGACAAAAATAACATGAATGGAGATAAGGATAAACCAAACCTCATATTTTATATTTACACAAATATTATTACCCTTGTTCTTGGACAAATGTAATGTATCAGTGTCATTTTCAGAAAGCCACACTGATCATTTTGAATTTCACTTTATTTGCCAGTCCACTGATGGAGCTTACTGGCATACAAATAGGCAATCAGGGAAACAATTAAGGAGGCTGGTAAAAGAAATCTGTATGGTTTATTGTTTCATAAGTATTAATCTTATGTTCATAGTTAAACTATATGCTCCTGCGGGCAGACACTGTGTCTTATGGCTCTCACATCTTTCAGTCTCCCTCTAAGGAGAAACTGAAGATTTTTAGCTAAAAACAACAGAGACACCTAATTTTATTTTTAAAACTAAAAGCAGAATTAATTTAATCATTGGTTTTGATGCTTACATAGAAACCTATGTAGAAAATTAACTATGAAAAAAACAAACTAAAAATAAGTAACTTGAAGTGGGTTATAATTAATTTTGTCAGCTGGTGATTTACTCTCATTTTTTTCTTTCATTCAATTTAAAATAAATTTGTATTTCTAGCCTACCCAACAAATTTGGGGTATGCTTTTACCTATTATACTAGAGAACACATAGTAAACATTAACTTGATTATAGTAATTCAAAATAAATCCTTCCAAATTTTAATTACAAATACTGATTGTTACCTGGTTCTTACATCTAATTTGCATCTATTGATGATACATGATAACTCAAAGAGAATTGGGAACCATCCTCTCACCCACACCCTGTCTTCAGGAGCCACATTCATGTCATCACTTGTGTATTCCTTGAAAGCCTTTAAGAAAAGAAACAAAGGAAAGTATTTCTATGATCCTAAGTTAATATTTCCTGGCTTTGAAAAAGCATTTGCAAAATACTTTACAAATCAATAAGCTCTGCAAAAGTAAAATTTGTTTAAAAAAAAAAGTTGGAGAATGAAGACATCTGGTGGAGGAAAAAGAGCTCTGCATGAAGAAACAGGAGAGTTTCAGGTCTGTCAACAGAGAGGGGTGACTCTAAACAAATCTGTATGTCATTTTACACATTTAAAAAATGAGGATCACTCTACCACCTTATTTAACTTAGCAGGATGATTATGATATTTGAATTGTATAATAAACATGAAATTTCTTTGAAAACTACAAAGTATCTAGATTTAAGGTATATTTTATTTTATTAAGCTGCACAATCGTATCATGAAAATGTGTTATTTCTATACGTCTAGATGAATACCCCTTGAACTACCTAAAATACTTCAAAATAAAACAAAAGACTAATTCTTAAACCCAAAATGTATTCAATTCAAACAAATCTGAAAACAAATAAACAGGCTGTTGGATTGTGGTAAAACCTTCACCTCAATTCTTCCAAAAAAAAAAAAAGGATTAAAGGATCATTTGTCTTATAGAACAAAAGTGATTATGTTTGTAAAGTATTTTGGAAATCGTAATCTACTCTATGTATCAGAAATGATTATCAGTGTCATTATTTATGGTGCTTTTGATTCAAAGCAAACTAAAAGCATTATATTGCCTGTTAACTTCCAAACATAACTGAAGTTCACTTTAGTCTGATAATCTGTGAAAGTGTTCCCAACTTAAAAATTGTGTCGTTAAATGATACTATACCTGCGGCCTGTCAAATACATATTTTGCACAATGGCGAATAAGACGAATTGCTTCCATACTCGTATCTGGGAAGGCTGCATTGCATGCAAATTCAGACAAACATTTCACAGCATCTTGGAAAGAATCAATGGTAGCAGGAAAATGCTTTTCAAATACAATGGCTATAAAGGAAAAAAAGTAATAGTAAAATGTTTATGGATACCATTTTCAAACTACAAAGAAAATTATCTAACCCCTCAAAAACAGGAATATTCCACACACCTTGTTCTTTACTTTCCTAGCATGTAGCTTGCTCCTTATTGCAAGGGGAGGTGAGCAATAGTCGAAATTCTCACATGCAGACTTTGTTGGTCTTAGTACAGGGTGACCAGTTCTTATACCATGAAAAAAAACCAGGGATCAGTCTCTATGGCCCTTGAAATGCAGAAACTAGTTTTGAAAATTTGCTGTTTAATAAAGTCATCACTTAAAAGACTTAGAAAGTAGGGGCAGCTAGGTGGTGCAGCAGATAGAGCACTGGCCTTGGAGTCAAAAGGACCTGAGTTCCAATCCGGTCTCAGACCAAACACTTGACACTTACTAGCTGTGTAACCTTGGGCAAGTCACTTAACCCCAATTGCCTTGCCAAACCAAAAAAATTAAAAATTAAAAAAAAAAATTAGAATGTGCTCTAATGGAGGGCTGAATGAACTAAGTTAAGCTAAATTGAAGAAAAAGCTTTTCCTAGTACGTTTTAAATGATCCAGGTAAAAACCTAGTCTATAAATATGACAAAAGAAACTATTTACTCCAAAGATATGAAACACATACAAACATGTTAAATGCAATACTGCTACAAATAATCAATAAATAAACATTTATTAAGCACCATCACATGGCAAGCATTGTGCTAAGTGCTGGGGCATTTTTATAGGAATTCATTAATAAAGTCTCATTAAATCCTCAGTGGTCTGAGATAAATCAAGCCAAACCTGAGAAAAGTATATCTTAACGAGCAAAATATATTTTAGCAATGATTTTTCATGTTTTAAAAAGTATCTTGATGACAGCATACTTATGAGTTTCTATATGAATATCATTATAAAAATTCCTGCTACATTTACATTTTCCTGACCTTTTGGGAAAAATGAATAACATGAGAACATAGTGTGGTACGTGGTATAAGGTGTTAATCTAAACCTAATTTCTGCCAGACTGCTTTACAGTTATTCTGAGAGTTTTTATCAATTAAGGAGTCTTTCCCCAGATAATTTATATTTTTTACTTTATCAGACATTGGATTACTGTGTTCTATTCTTTCTGAATCTCCCCTGTCTGGTCTGTTCCACTGAGCTAACTCTCTATTCTTTAACCAGCAGCAGATTGTTTTGATGACTACTGCTTTATAATACAGTCTGAGATCTGGAATTGCTACTACCTCTTTAACTCTACTTTTTTAAATTATTTCCTTTAATATTCTAGATCTTTTGTTTTCCCTAATTAATTTTATCATAAAATTTTATAAAGTATTCACTTAGTAATTTGATTAGTATAGCATTAAAATGTAAGTTAATTTTTGGTAATAGTTATTTTTGATATTTTAGCAAGGCTTATCCTACGAACACATAAATTCCTCCAGCTATTTAAGTTTTTCCTAATTTTTTTAAGGAACACTTTGTAATTGAATCTATATAAGTCTTTTGTGTGCTTTGGGAGGTCAATGTGCAGGTATTTTATCCATCTTGTACTTATTTGGAATGGGATTTCCCTTTCTATTATTCCTCCTTGTGTCTTGTTATTATTATATAGAAATGCTATTTATTTCTGAAGATTTTTGCAACTTTGTTGAAGCTACTATCTCAATTAATATCTTTGCAAATTTCCTAGGATTTTCCAAGTAAATCATTATATCATCAGCAAACAGGGTTACTTTTATTTCCTCTTAAACTATCTTTACTCCTATCTTTCTTTTGTCTTAATGCTTTTGCTGGTTATTTTCAGAAGTATATTAAAAATGGGGGGGGGGGAATGGGAATTTTTCCTCTACTCCAATATTTACTGTTAGAAATTTTAGTGTTTTCCCCACTGCATATGATGCTTGTTTTTGGTATTGGATTCTTTTTTATGATATTAAAAAAGGTAACTTTATGCCTATACTTTGTAGGTTTTATAGCCTAAAAAGAGTGTTGCCTTTTGTCAAAGATTTTTTCTGCATGTATTGAATAAGCATATGATCTGGGATGTTTTGGATTTTACTATTTTAATTGGTAAGGCAATTGAATCTTATACATTTAATAATGAAACTGGCTTGTTGGCTATGGTTCCTTTCAACACAATATAGACAATTGATTGTCTTTATTTTTTGAATGTTTGTTTTTGCTTTAATAGCATGATTCTAACTCTTAGATTCTGATTTATTTGGATTCACTTGATGCACAGTAAATTTTTTTCCATTCCCATAATTTTATTTTACGTCTTTGTTGACTGTGGTTTGATTATGCTTCTTGTAAGTCAAGGATTACAGGGTTTTGTTTTCTTAGTCCATCTGTCACTCTTTTTCTTTTTATTGGATTGTTTAATTCATTCACATTTAAAGTCATAAGAGTCAGGTTTGTATTTTCTTCATTCGTCCCTAATGTTATGGGTTTTTTCCAAGTTATGATCCATCCCTTCTGCTGTAAACATAGTACTATATTCCTTCAGTTATTTTAATCTTTTTAAAAGGTGGTCATGTTCCCATTGGCTTTTCTCCCCTTACTCTTGATCCCGTTCTCTCATCTGTTAGTCCTTTCCTCTTAGGGTTTTGTTTATTAGTTCCTTTTTCTCTCCTATTTTTATCTGATTATCTATTTGTTCCACCCTTTTTTTCTTCCAATCAACTTGATTCTCCCTCCCTCTTCTCCCCTTCAATTAGTCCTGTTCGTTAGTTTTCAAAATATCATTTTTTGCATCCCTTTCCAAAAAGGATTTCTCTCACTCTTGTCATTATCCATCTTTTCTTTCTTTCTACTCCAAACTTACACAGTACGCATTTCAGGCTCTCTCCTCTAGATACTTTCTGCCACTGCCGTGCAGGATTTGCCCTATGGATTTCTATTTTCCAATGTGCCTCATTCCCAGGACAATACCAATTATTACAAGTGTCAGAGAGGACACTGCTACATCTCTGATTATGTAGCCCACTACTGATCTCTCTCCTCCCCAGTAGTATGGGAGGTGCAGTAAAGGTGTTGAGGTAGCTCAGGGTCAGTGAGTGACAGTTCATGGGTTTTTTTTTTTAAACCTTTGAATTCTGGGCATTCCTAGATCCATGAGACAGCTGAAGCTGCTTTATCTTTAGTGCATAATTTCTGTTTTGGAGAGGTTTAAGAGGTCATTGGAATCACAGAAAATGTCTAGTACTCCCATCTTGTTGCTCACATGACTCAGAAATGACTGATCTGGTCACTGAGTTTTCCAAAACCCTTAACATTAATATGTTAATCACATTACTAAGTAAAGTGAACAAGATTCCATGGGACTTTCTTATAAATATAATAAAGACTTATGTTCAAAACACAATTAGGTACTGCAACATATACGTTTACAATGGTACTGCTAAATGTAAAAGATGAAAAACAAATAGGTTCTTATAAAAATATTAAGACATATTTCTAAATTGTAGAAGTAACATTACAGAAAGCAACTTCCACAGTGTCCTCTGAAACAGGAATATTTATCAAACAGAATACTAAGCTAGATGGCCCAACTGGTTAGTATAATGTAGCAATTCTTCTGTTTGATGAATGATTCTTAAAAATTTGCTATTTTCAAAGTAAATAATCTGGTCAAATTATACGAAGATACACTTTGGAGAGTGATATTACAACATCTATATACAGGGAGCATAAGTCTTGTCTAAGCTATTTAAACTATTAAAGGCTAAAACTGCACTAAGACATTTGGGACACATGTATTTCCATGCATTAAAGATTTTCCTATAAAGTTAAAACAGTACTTACTGACAATATGTCCTGTTGTTTGAAATGCAAGCTCCACAATACTTTCATCCTGATCTGAGGCAGCTAGGTGAAATACTGAGAAGATGTTCTTCCAGCCTGAGCGGATGTTAGCAGCTTGAGAGTTAACCATTTGTGCTATACATCGTACAACCATATCGCGAATGGTGGGAGACCTAAAAGATAAACATAATTGCTAAGATGTATAAAGATACAATATTGTGAAAAAGAAATCTGTTTTTAAAAAATGCTATGAAAAAAATTAACAAATGATAAAAAAGTTTTTTTTACTTCTCTGGAATAACTGATTACAGTTACCTGTTTCTCTTCATTATATGTTCAAATGGTCTTAAGAAATCCTTCTGGAATCGGAAATTTGCAAGCTCCCCTTTCTCTAAGAACTTCATTGATAACTGCCTCAAGGAGTCTACTGCAAAAATAGCTACATCTTCATTGGGGTTGCAGCCAACCTGTTACAACAAAACAGATATAAAGCATTAATGTTAACATTGAAAATTAATTTTATGTATATTTTGGCCAAATAATTTGGAAATTATTTTTTTTCCTAAGGCAGTCGGGGTTAAATGACTTGCCCAGGGTCCCACAGCTAGTAAGTGTCAAATGTCTGAGGCCAAATTTGAACTCAGGTCCTCTTGATTCCAAGGCCAGAGCTCTAGCCACTGCGCCACCTAGCTGCCTCTGGAAATAAAAATTTTTAAAAATACCAGACAGAAATACTAGAACTTATATTTCTTCTATAAGTCTAACTATTGCTGTTCAATAGGAAAAAGAGGTATGATTCTGAAGATAATTATTTGAAACTTTATTTAATAATAGGTAACAAAAACCTATATTTATTATGATACTGCACATCAATATTTCAACAATTAACAAAGAAGAGTTTTATACAAAGGCCAAACAAATATAAACAAGAACTACTAAGATGCTTCAATGGATCTTAGTGTATTTTTACAACTAGTATAGATTGCAAAACACTCATGTCTTTAAATAAATACCAATCTTTACACAAATCTTCCATAGAGGGTCCACCCAACACCCCTTTATTGTGGGTACCAGTACATCATGATGGCTTGCTACATGACTGATGCTTCTTTTTTAATCATGTCAAGTCAACTAGTCAAAAAGCATTTATTAAGTGCCTACTACATGCTGAGCTCTGTGCCAAGTGCTAGAGTTATACAGAAAGGTAAAACAGTCCTTCCTCTAAAAGAGCCTACAATCTAACAGGTGAAAGAACATGTAAACAACTACATACAAACAAAATACTGGAGATCATTTAAGGGAGAAGATAGAACTATTTATTATTTTAAGTATTTTAGTTTATTCTGTAACATTTTCTAAGTACACAATCACATTATCTGCAAAAAGAGATAAGCATTTCCTTTTTGCCTATGCTTACTTAGCCCATGCCAATTTTTTTTTCTTGTTTTCTTGCTATTGCATGCATTTTCAGCACTATGTCAAACAGCAGTGATGATAATGAACATTACTTTGCCCCTGATCTTAAAATGAAGGGTTTTATCTTTGCTTCACAAAATGCTGACTCTTTGTTTTAGATGCTACTTACCACATTATGAAAAGGTCCATTTATTCCTATACTTTCTAGTGTGGTTTTAAAAACAAAACAAAAAAATTGCAATGGGTATTAAATTTTATCTTTTCTGCTTCTATCGATAAAATATGATTTTCTTCATGTCATTAGTATGGTTCTTTATTTTATGGTTTTCATCATACTGAACAAATACTGCATTTTTCAGTATAAATCCAACTTGGTCAAAGTGTGTAATTTTTTTTTTTAGTATGTTGTTCTAATACTTCTGCATCAATATTTGTTAGGGATATTATAGCTTTCTTTCTCTCCTTTATCTCTCCCTGGTTTAGGCATTAAGACCATATTTCTATCAAAGAAAGAATCTAGAATGAGACCTTCTTTTCCTATTTTTGTACATTGTTGATATGATATTGTATTTACTAATTCTTTCAATATTTGATAGAATTAACTTATAAACACATATGGTCCTAAGTTTTTCTCCCCTTTTTTGGAGTTGATCTGTGGCTTCTTTAATTTCTTTATCTGATATTGGATTATACATACAATGTAGTTTTTCTGCTAATCCAGGTATTTATATTTTTTAAAATGATATCCTCCCATTTCACCTAAGTAATCAGTTTTGTTGATATAAAATTAGGCAAAATAAGCTTCTGAAAGTTTCTTTTACTTTGTCTATAACTATTGTAAAATGTCCTTTAAAACTTTTTGATATTGACAATTTGGTTTACTCTTCTTTTTAAAAATAAGACTAGCTATTTATCTCTTTTACTAGTTTTTAAAAATCCAGTTCTTACTTTCATAAATTATATAGAGACACATACACAGGTATATAAACATGTATGTACATATGCACAAACATGTATATGTGTTATTACTTTCAATTTTGTTAACTACTTCTTAGATTTTCAAAATTCTACTTTGATGTACTGTTACTTTCCTAGTTTTAAAAGAATCTACTTAACACACCAGTGATCTATACTTAAATGACCTGTTTTCACTTCATTTTTCTTCTTTTCTCTCCCTTGTCCTGTGCCTGACTACGGGTTTTAATTCTTTCTTTCCTTTTAATCCCCTTTCACATTGTACTTTTTGATGCTTAAGTTTGTTTTGCTTATGACTACTCTCTTTTGTATCCTACCCTCCCTCTGAAATCCACTTTCTCCCTTTTCTTTGTTTTATGTGTTCATCCATCCTTAGTCTAGTTCGGACAAAAGCGAGATTTATGTGATGCCTGTTGTCTCATACAGTCATTATCTTTTGTTTGGCCCATTCTAATTTTGAGGGATTTCAATTTTTTGCTTAACTATTGATTCTCCTTGCTGTTCAACATTTCCTCTTTAGGTGACATTTTCTTTATCATTACAATTTATTATCTCTTGCTTCATTTTCCCCCAAGTATTCTTGTTCTTAGGTCCAGGGTATTTTTTCTCTGAGCCTCTACCTGGACTTGAAATGGATTTTCTCTCTTTTTCTGGGTTTACCACTTGGATTTTTCCTCACTCCATATGATTTCTTCACTGTGCTCAGCATTTTCTTCTGTTTACTACAATCTCCAGAAGTTTCTGGATTTGCACTTTGGTCAGGCTTTATTCCTTCCCATTTCTGCATGATGTAGGCAGGCCCTGCTTAGTTCCGGATGGAGGAGCTAACACTAAGCCCTACCTCTTTCAGTAATTACAGGGTTTTAGCTCAGTCTCCTAATGGTTTGATTTAGTTTAGCCATAGCTCCTTATTCTCCTTTTTATTATATGAACCCAGAATCTGCTCTGCCCCTTGGAGGAAACTTGAGATCCCAACCAGATGGTGCTGACACAATGAAACTTCAGTTGCTTCCCTGGCTCATCGTGCAGTGGATTGGAAATAACCTGACTAAGAACTAGTCTGTGCTACCTGGGAGCTGATCTGACCAGTCTCCTGCTGATTTTATCAAGAATATCTTTGATGTATGACCTTATAGAGCAAAAAGTTAGGTCTTTCCAGTTGCGTTTCTTTTGATGAAAGAGAAAGGTAAAGTTTCTTTTGTGATTTTTTTTCTATTCTTTTAGAATCTTCCTCTCTTTGAGACATCTTTAAAATTCAATGAATCCAACTGCCTTTAACATTAACCTGCCTCCACCACAGGTTTCTTCTTCTTCTGCATTTATTGGGGTTTGGTCACACTTCCTTACTTCACATTCTTAGGTACCACTGCCACTTTTTAAGGTAACTTTGAGATGGTAAAGTCCAAATATAGCTACAGTATTATCACTGAGATGGGTCACAGAAATGCCAGCATGTCTACCTCATTTTAACAAGTATTTGTTGTCTTTCCAACAGGTTTTTCTGTATGTGCTCTTCAGATGATGTCAACTAAGTCACAGTCAAACTCTCTGCAGAACCATTTTTCCTCTTAACTGATTATCATTTTAAAAAAAATGTGATGTTACTTGTAATCACTCATCCTCTTCCACGGTAATCTCTCACCAGTGAGTTTGTATTCTACAATCTCTTGAGCTATTATATGTTTTCGTGAGGTAAGGCAAGTTGAAGGTAAGCCTGATGGATGAGGCAGTTAGTGGTTTCCTACCCTCTTCTCACTACAGTGACTGTACCTATTACATAGTTGGAAGCTGCAAAAAGAACAATTTAGGCTTGATGAAAACTCACAAAAATTAGAGCTATCCAAAAGTGGAATGGGCTGTTAGGAGAAGGTTTCACCTCCTGGAAGTCTCCAAGTAGAGGACTGAAGATTGCTTGTAAAGAACATTAATGAGGGAGATACCCTTTATATAGGGGCGCACCGGATGACACCGAGGTCCTTCTCAACTCTCAAATGCTATCACATTGTAAAACACTTTAAAATGGTGATAATCAGGAACAATGATTTCACTTTTGTTCACTTCTATTTTTTTCCTGTAGTTAACAGCTTACTTAGACAAAACACGTTGTTTGAGATGAAAGGATAAGATTTCTTCATCCTTTCTATTTTTGTATTGATTTTTACCTTTGTTTTAGCTGTCAATGACCTGACTGCACATAGCAGGTTCAGAAAGTATATGCATTCAGTAACAAGGCGTTTCCTAGTTAAGATACAGTCAATCTCATTTTGTTTGTAGTGTTCCAAGTCCAGCGCCTTCCAATTCCATAAATAAAGGTGTAATATATGGATGTACTATAGAAGTCTTTGACCTGTTATACCTTAATCTTATTTTCCATCATATTTTTTGCCATATTTTTCTGTGACCACTTTTGCACTGAAGTTGCCACATTTCAAGGTAGAGGTTGACTTATTTTGGACAATCTTTTCAAGCTCTGAATAAAGTTTTTTGATATTTTCATCCTCTACAACAATCCTGCTATAATCTGTTTGCTTTACGATCCCCATGGGAACTACAGAATGTGATGATCATTTCATAGGATAACTGATACTTGTTATTCGTCCCAAAATAACAAAGCTAATTATCTCATTTGCTTTTCTAAGATGATCCTATGATCTGTCTTTTTCACTTAACTGCAACTGCTTTACAACCTTTGATTTCAAGTAAAGTAAGAATGTTTTGGGTACATGTCAAACTCAACATGTCCAAGACAGAATTCTTTTCTCCCTAATCCTCCCCTTGTTCCAATATCTGTCCAATGTACCACCTTCCTTCCAGTCTTTCACGTTCATAATATTGGCAGTTAACTCATAATTTACATTCTCCCTCACCTCACATATCTAAGCAGCTGCCAAAATCTGCCAAATCTACTTCCACAATATGCACATTTGACAATTTCTCTCCACTCACACAGCCACTTAACCTTAGCTTAGGCCCTCATCATCTCTCACCTAGATTATTATTATTTCCTAACTGGTTTCCCTAGCTTGTCTCTTCTAACTCCATTCCATCCTACACAGCTACCAAATTGATTTTCCTTAAATGTAGATCTGACCAACTTACTCTCCTACTCAATACACTTCAGTGGCTCCTTATTTCCTCTAGAATAAAAGTTAAACTCTCCTGTTAAGCTTTTAAAGCCCTATACAACTTGGCCCCAACCTACCTTTACAGCCTTATTGGATTAGATGGTACTCCCTTATCCCATAATCTCTGATCCAGTCAAGCTGGTCTCTCTGTTCCTCTCTCACAATTTTCCCTCTCTTGCCTCTGTACCTATTCACTGGCTGTCTCACATGCCTGGAATCCATTGCCTTCTTATCTCTGTTAATGGGGTCCCTTTCACTTTAAGATTCAGCTCATAACACCATCTTCCTACAAGAAGCCTTTCCTGTTCACTCCAAGATCCCCTTCCTCCCAAACTACCTTATTTTTATCTACTTTGTCTATGTATTCATTTACATGTTTATTAACTTTATATTTATGCAATATACTATTTCACTTGGTGATCGTATATGCTCCCATGGATTCAATTATTATCTCTGCACTAATGATTCTCAAATCAACTTACCCAGGCATAACTTCTCTGCTGAACTCCAGTCTTATATCTCCAATTGACTATTAGACACCTCAAACTGGATGTCCTATAGATGTTTTAAATTTGACATATCCAAAAGTGAATTATTTTCCCCAAAAAACCTTCCCCCACTTCCAAGCTTCCCTATTACTATCAAGGGCAAAACCATCCTTCTAGTCTCCCAGGCTCCTATAATCTAGGTATCATTCTGGGTCAGCTACATGATGCAGCGAACAGTGTGCTGGGCCTCGAGTCAGGAATACCTAAGCTCAAATCCAGCCTCAGACACTCACTAGTTGCATGACCCTGGGCAAATCATTTAACTTCTCTTTCCCTCAGTTTCTTCAACTGTAAAATGGAGATAATAACAACACCTACCTCTCAGGGCTGCTGTAAAGCACTTAGCACAATGTCTGACAGATTGTACATGCTTTATAAATGCTTATTCCCTTTTCCTTTCCATAATTCTTGATTACTCACTCTGTCTCAGCTCCCCACATGTTGATTTCACCTTTGTAGTATCTCTTAAATACATCTGTTCTCTCCTCTGCTACTACCATCACCTTTGTGCAAACCCTCTTCTCTTCAGACCTGGGCTACTGCAAAAGCTCGCTGGTGGGTCGGTCCGCCACAAATCTCTCCCTGCTCCAGTCCATCCATTCTTCCTTCAGCCACTCAAGTGACTTTTCTAAAGCGCAGGTCCTACCACTTCATCCCTCTATTCAATAAATTCCGCTGCTTTCCCATCACCTCCAAGAGCAAATATAAAATACTCTGGCATTCAAAGCATTTTATTACCTAATGCCCTCCCTTACCTTTCCAGTCTTCTTATACCGTATACCTCACCACATACTTACACATACAGTGAC
Source organism: Vombatus ursinus (assembly GCF_900497805.2). NCBI lineage: Eukaryota > Metazoa > Chordata > Mammalia > Diprotodontia > Vombatidae > Vombatus > Vombatus ursinus. Next base: position 89,339,208 of record NW_020954590.1, read on the forward strand.
ACTGTCTTCCTTGCTGCTCCTTGAATAAGATACTCCATCTCCTGGCTCTGGGAATTTTCAGTGGCTATCCTCCATGCCTGGAACGCTTTTCTTCATCTTTGTACCCTGGCTTCCTCAGTATCCTTCACGTCCTTGCTAAAATCTCATTTCCTACAAGACGCCATTCCCAATCACGTTTAATTCTGATGTCTTTCCTCTATAGATAATTTCGTATTTATCCTGAATATACACATAGCTGTTCATATGTTGTTTCCCTCATTAGATTGTGAACTCCTCGAGAGTAGACACTGTCTTCTGCCTTTCTTTGTATCCCTAGCATTTAGCACATAGTGCCTGGGATACAGTAGGCACTTAATAAATGTTTATTGACTGAGTGACATTTTAAAATATACTTGCTGTCTCCACCACTGGAATGTAAGCTAACTGCATTTCATTCTTTGTACTCGTCTTCTTGACACCTTATACAACGCCTGTCTGATGGCAGGGAATTAATAAATACTTACTGATTGACTGTTGGCTTTTAAAGTTCTTCACAATTTTATACCTATCTGTCTTCATGCCTCACTTAACATCACTCCCCTCCCCCTCTTTAGTTCTGCTAAACTATCATCTGTTTTTCACACATGGCATCTCACCTCCCATCTCCACACATTTGCACTAGCCTGTATTAGTATTCTAATGGAGGAAAGAACAAGTATGTATAAACAATATACAATACAAATGCATATATTCCAGAAATGAATTCTTTCCATACCTCCACTTCATAAGAATCTTCCTTTAAGAAACAGTTCAAGCACACCTTTTACATAAAGCCTTTCCTGATTCCTCTAAATATTAACATTTTCCTTCTCTTGTTGTTCAGTCATTTTCAGCTGTGCCCAACTCTGTGACCCCCTCTTGGGGTTTTCTTGGCAAAGGTACTAGAGTGGTTTGAAATGTCCTTCTCCAGCTCATTTTACAGATGAAGAAACTGAAGCAAACAGAGGTAAGTGACTTGACCAGGGTCACACGCCAGTGAGCGTCTGAGGCCAGGTCTGAACAAAGGGAGATGAGTCTTCCTGACTCCAGGGCTGGCTCTCTATCTACTGTGTCACCTAACTGCCATTTTCCTCTCTCTTACTGCTTTATATTTAACCACTCTACCCTTATTTGTATTTATGTGCGTGTATTTATATATACATGTTTATACACATATCAACATTTAAACACATTTATACACATATCAACACACATATATATGCTTGTTTTCTCCCCTATTAAGAAATTCTGCTTATTCAGAGCAGGAATTGATTCATTCTTTGTATTTACAACTCCAGTATCTAGCACAATGCCTGGCATATAGTAGGTGCTTAATTAATGTTTGCTGATTGAATGGCTAATTGAATATAGACATGGTTCATTTTCTTGCTGGTCTCTGAATAAATATCATATGTTGAGAGTGGCAACAGTTAAATGTCTGTGTCGGTTTTATTCTTAGCATCCTTTGACCCATTTTCTGCCACTGTTACCATGTAACAGGATTATGGATTTAAAGTTGGAAGGAACCTCTGATGCATCTATTACCTGGAGCCCAGGAAGATTACAGGACTAGCGGCAGAAGCCACAGAACCAAGGTCATTTTACTTCTTTCATGCAATATTGTAACCAAAAAAACAAACAAACAAACCCCAAATAATTTAGTGGCTAAACTTCTAGAAGTGAATGTTCCCAAACTTCTAGAAGTGAGCATTCCCCATACTCAAAGTCTTTTGAGCTTAGCAGAATCTCTTAAGAGCTAGTGCTCTGCTGCTATAACCTCCAAGAAATCAATTTCCTCTGTGCTACCATAAGGCAACACAGGAGTTTATGAATGACGTGGTATAATAATTAATTAAATACCTTATTAAAATGGTCTCCAATGACTTCCCAAATTCTAGACCACTGTAATCTTATTCTTCCCATGTTATAATAAGATATTTCTACTATCTTCTGCAAACTAAACATGCGAGGATGTGTAGTAGAAAGCAATTCATCCATAGACACAGCACAAAGCCAACGGACAAAATCCACTGTAAAGCAAATATAGAATGAAATTGTTAACTCAGTCTTTAACTTTTTAATCAAAAAGTCAATCTGTAAGTGTAACAGTAAGTTTACCAACTTACCAATAGCATTTCCATCAAGCCTTGTAGATCCCGTAAATATTCTGGCCAGAGGGCAAAAGAGTGGAGAAGAGGGAGAAAAATCCATGATTATTTATAAAAACTTGGAGTTATGACTCTTTAAAATTTTTTTTTTTAATTAAGAAGCACACTGGGCATTTGGTAAAGTAATATTTTCATTACTTACATTGTTTGCAGAATGAACTAAACCTCAAACATTTATCAATTTTCATTGTGTTTTATACTCTTTGACACAGTGGATCACATAATTACATTATATTGCTGAATAATAGTAATATTATAATAATATAATAATACAATAATATACAACATTATATTATATTATAATAACATTACACGACAGGTATCTTACATGAAGCTGTAAGCATTCACAAAATATTAATTAGATGAAACTAATAGAATTCTTTTGTATGAAACAAAACAGATGAGTTAGTCATTTTTCATTTGTTCAGAAATGATTATTAGCTTTTATTCTTGATTTGATAGCCCTAATTGTCAAATTCTCCCCTTTGAGAAATAGTTTGTTTTCCTGTACTGTTTTAAAAGTCTAGAAAAGGATTAGAATTTGAAGTAATTTTTCACAGACAACATGTAAAGGTCTTAATACAAATTTATAGAAAATGTGACCATAGGCAAGTCTCTTGAATCTCATTTTCCTCATTATTAAACTGAAGAAAATTATTGTACTGCCTGTCTTACAGAGCTGTTTCAAGAAAAAGACCTTGTAAATCTTAAAAACATATAAAATGCAAATTATGAATAGTTTAAGGTTAGTACAGAGGCATGGGTGGAGTAACCAGTCATCTTTAAGGCTATAAACACTCTTGAAACGGTCCACTGAGCATTTAAAGCCAAGCTATGAATTCCAACTCCATTTACATTAATAGCATAATTGAATTAAAAACATTTTGGTTAAGTGCACTGTCATTGTTTCAAATACTATGGGTACATAGATGAAAAATTCCTGCCCTTAAGGAGCTTATAATCAAATAGGCAGGTTGTCAGGATAAGAAATGTACACAAAGAACCATGAAACAAGTGAGAATGCTATAAGGGCACAGGAATAAACAAGGCGTTATCAAGAACTTGAAGAGGGATAAACATTTCCAGTCAAAGGTTACTGTAAGAAGTGTCACTTAAGTTGGATTTTAAAGAGAGAGATTTCAGTAAGGTGGTGATGTGAAATAAATGTGTTCAGGCACTATGTTTTAAAAGTCAGAGCTACTGTATAAGAGCAGAAGACAGAAAATATTCAAAGAATAGGTAGTGATCCATATTGGCTCAAATGGAGTGTATAAAAGCGAACAGGATGAAATATAACTAGAATGATAGGCTGGAGCCATATTGTAAATGAACTTAAATGTCAAAATTTTAATCTGTATTTCAACCTATATGCAATGGGGAATCATTGAAAGTTCTGGAAGCAGGGGAGTGACAATGCATAGGATATACCTATGAATTAGGAAGGTTAATTTAGTGAAAGATGCATTGGAGAGGGAGAGCAGAGAGACTTAATTTTTGAGGAAAGGGGCAATAAGGTCTTATGTACGGGTAGGCAGTGGCAGCACAGGTACAGAGCAAGAGACAGATAGAAAACAGACTTCAGAAGTAGATTAGAAAGGGCTTGGCAAATTACTGGTTGTGGGTAAAAGAGGAAGAGTAACTACAATGCCAAGATTTTGAGTGTGGGTTAAGTAGGAAGATGGTGATATCATTCAAAAAAAGAGGCTGGAAAGAAGGACATAATTTGAGCACAAAATGATGAATGAGTTTTGGATGTGTCCATAACATGTTCATGTAGAGCTATCCAACAGGAAGTTAAAAATGCAGGACTGATGTTCAGAGGAGGGGGATCAATGCCTTAAGTAGAGTTTTACCCAGAGATGGGAATGGAAGCCTTAGAAGGGGATAAAAGTGCAAAAAGAAAGAAGTTAAGGAGAAAAGTGACGGGGACTAAGAACAAGCTCCAAAGGACACCAGCACTAAGGGGACAGGACAAGAAAGATAACCACAGCTTTGTACGGCTATAAAGGCTATAGCCATTGGTAAAGTCAATAAAATGCTTCTTAAGGGATAATAAAGTAAAAAATACTTTACATAAGAAATGTATTTTCTTTTTACTCTAGGCCATTGCTTTTTTTTTTACACTAAAATTTCAATTTAAAATCCATAAATTTACTTGTTTCTATTCTTCTTACATTAGTATATTAGGTTGCTAACCATATGTACACACACACACACACACACACAGATACTAATCTGGAATACTAAGTTAAAAGTAATTTTAGAAGTTCCTGTAAATACCTAAACCTTCTAATGACACTATTTGTTATTTTAAGTAGCTCAAATAGTAGTGAACCAAAAAGGAAATGGAATGAGTACCTTACCTATCTACGGCAACAACAACACTTTGTGAGCTGGTTTCTCCAATGGATTCCTGAATACTTGCTATCTGCTTCCAGTCTACATTTCCTCCAACTACCATAAAAATAAATTACGAAGTCAGTTCAGCTTTTTGGGAGGAAAAGAGCAAAGACAATTCGGTAGAGGCACATTAATATGATTGATAGATACCTAGAATCAATTTTCCTGGTTAAATACAAAGGTTTTATGTGGTATTCTTTTCAACAACATCACTGGTAACAGTATCTTAGGGTTGCCAAATATATACAGTGTTGCTACAAATACAAAAATGGCTTACAGAGATATAAAATGTGATTATTAAGGATCCTAAAATCAAAGCATATTGAAACATAAACCCAGTAATCTAATAAAATCAGTTCCGAATTACTTAGTATAAAATGTCTGTCAACTTACCTAGAAAACTCAGCACTTACGCAGACTCATAGTTTCAACTATCACCTTTATAAACATGATTTACAAGTCTGTATCTCTCAGTTTAGTTACAGTCTGCTATTCCCATTTGGATGTCCTATTTTCACTTCAAATCCAACATGTTCAAAATTGAATTTTTTTTTAAACTTCAGATCTCCCAGCTGCCCAAACTCATAATCTTAAGACTCATCCCTGATTTCTCTTCTCTTTCACTAATTCTAGCCAACTGATAAATTAAGAAGCCATTAATTAATTTGTCCTTTGAAACGTCTGCAGAAATGTCTTTCCACTTCTACTCTTGCCATCTTAGTCTTTCGACCCATCATTTTACGTCTCAATCTCTTTGCCTCTTGTTTCATCCCTCTCTAATTCACTCTGTATTCTTATCAGACAAATCTTAATAAGACGTTTTCATCATATATTGCTCACTCTCTTTCCTCCATAATTATTGGTTCCCTTGTGCCTGTAAGATGGGATTCTAATTCTTTATGATATTCAAATTCCTTATTCTTACTCTCAAGGTGCTCCAAAATTTTGCACCATTCTGTCTTTTCATATTTCCCTCTTAACATTCTCCTACATGGCTTTCTTTGTACCTTTTTCTTATACTTTCAGTTAACCTTAACAGTACTAGCAAAATGCTGAGGATATAGCTACAGAATTTCAGAGTTGCACAGGAAGTACCTTAAAGGACGTCTAATTCAACTCATTTCTACGTGAGAATTCTACTGCCTTATAATATCCCTGACAAGAGGTCATCCACCCTTTACTTGAACATCTCTAGTGGGGGTAGGGTGACCCACTTACTCCCAAGGCAACCCATTTCATCCTTGGACAGCTAATTATAAGGAAGCCTTCCCTTATATCAAGTATAAATTTTCTTGTTTGCAATTTCTACTCACTGCTCAGGGCTCTGCCCACTGAGACAAAACAGAATAAGTCCATCCCCTCTTTTAAATGACAGCCCTTAAAATACTTGAAGACAGATAACATGTCTTCTCAGTTTCTCTTTTACATCAGAGAACATGTCCAGGTTCTTCAACTGATGCACCTTAGAATAGACTTAAGACTTCTTTTTTCCTGACTGCTCCTCTCTACATATAGTAGGTGTTTGATAAGTAACTGATAAATGAATATAATATGCCAATTGATATTTTAAAGATAATTTATTATAACAAGAAAATGAAGAGCATAATCTATAGGAAAGAACACATCATTAATCTTTATGACTACCGTGCTCTCTATGCCCCTAAATATACTTCATCTTCAAATGTAATAATTTATGACTATATTCATAAGGCACTGTACATTGGTAGCTTATGAAACAAAGGGCTAGAGAGGTTACATTTGCATCAGTCACAACTTTAACAGGATAACATAAAGATAGAGGAGTTTCTAAAGGGTATAGAATTGTCTGGATTAGTTTCATCTGCCCAAAGTTGACCAACTGACATTATTTACATCTGCTCAAAGTTGACTAATAACCAGCAGAAGCTCAGAGCACAAACATTTAGCCCCAAAGAACAGTGAAATTCACTATGAAATTAAACCACAATGAGCAATGGGTTGTTGGTACAAGATAAAGAGGGAAGTGAAATTTCAGTTTATGCAGCACTCAATAGAATAAATGATGAGCAAGATATTCCTGTAGGGTCACACAACAAATAAAGAGCTCGGCAGAAGGTTAGTGGTTGCAGACTTATGGCAGTTTATCATGCAAATAGACATTAGGCAGGATACTGCAAAGACAACTGATGATCGATATGATCTCTAACTTATAACAGGATCCCTCAGAACTCTAAATTAAGCAGGAGATCAAATACTCCATGGGAAATGTCAGTGGTTTAGTTGTCTGGAAAGATGTTCATAGCAAGGATATGAGGGTAAATTCTACTGTTTGGTAGATCTGAACTCTCATTATTGTTGAGCAAAGACAGATTCAAATGAATTACTATTCACAAATACACACTAAAGAGTCTTGAAACATTTATCCAGGAGTTGAAAGAATATGTTTCATGAAACACTGGAAAAATGTCCCAAGAATCTGCATGATGACAAAATATTGTCATCACCAGTTTCTGATTTTTCAAGTAATCGATGAAAGGTGTGATTATTTATATCATCAAACTAAACAGGAATATATTTGCAATGGCGATCCAAAGCAATCTCTAAAAATGACTAAGCCATTAGGTCTTTTTCTTTTAACTACACATATGTAACATGCATATTTCTTATAATTCAAGATGAAAATTTATAGGTAATGTATTCTAAGCATTTTTTTTTCAGTTCATTTTACCAGGCTGGAGGTACAGATCTTGAAATCTAAATTTTATCAGAACAGTCAGTAGATATATTAACATGTATGTGTAATAGGTCAGTTATCTTTTCCCTTGGTTAAATATAATGTCTGGAGGAGAAGCAGTGCTAGAGAAGTTTGTTAAATGTTTTAGGATCAAATTAATTTTACTTCATTTTTAGATATAATACTAAACATTTTCAAAAGTTCTTTATTTTTTATATTATAAAACAAAACAAGACTTGCATTTTTACCACAAACTATTCTCCATTAAAAATTGCAGCTTCTGACACTAAATAGGTGTGTGACTTTAGGCCTCAGTGTTTTCACCAGCAAAATGAAGCAGTTGGATTAGACAATCTCTAAAGTTCTTTTCTAGAGCTAATGTACTGTGACTATAAGACAAACATCATAATGAATGTGTAATTAGTTGTAAAGAACTGAAGATTTGTGAAATGCCCATTCTTATTTCTAAGAAAAGACAAAAACGAGGACTAAAACGAGATTGCTTCGTGACTCCAGAGAAAACAGACCTTCTGAGAAAATAATCCCTTTTCCTAGGCATTAACTCCAGGCAGAAATGTCCCCGGGGGTCACATAAGCATCTGTCAAAAAATCATGTAGCTTTGTTTTTCTCCTCTCTTATTAAATAGCATCTCCATTCCTTTACCACCATGTTGACAGCTCAATGCTGATCCTTTCAATCATCTTCTGTTCCAGGAACAACACTCTTACCAGCTAGAGAGCTTCTAATTCCATTGGAAACTGTCCCAGCAACCTGATATACCACAATGGTTTCACCAGAAAGTAGCCTAGAATTATGAGGTGGTCCCAGAGAGATACGAACTACCCCTGAAGGAAATGGAGGCATAACTTTCCTTCATCTGGACATAGCCCTTCTAATGACAGAGTCCCTAATTTTCTTTCTTGTCTTCCTGTGATAAGGCCTTGTTCTGCAATCATAACTTCCATATGGTATAGTTTGCGATCTAGGATCAGAGGATCTGGGTTCAAATCCTGACTCAGCTACTCATTACTTACATGACTTTGAAAAAGTAATCTAATCTCCCTGGGCCTCAGTTTCCTCATCTGTAAAATGACTTCTAAGGTGCTTTCAAGCTCTGGCTCTACAATCTTTTAATCTCTTTCCCATAACATGGCAAAGTGAGTTCTACAAGTTCTTCTTTACCATAGTCAAAACTATCCTAGAAGGAGATTCTAGAGTCTTTGACTGTACTGACCCCATTACCCAGCCCTTATTGACAAAAAGTCTACTGCTGGCAGTTCTGCATTTAATCAATCACCTGATTCTTGCAGTGTTATTCTGGGTTACTTTTGGGGGCAGGTAATGATCTTTGCTCTGGAGTTGGCTTTGCTACCCATTCTGTACTTAGCTGTGGTTGGATAGGGTTCCAGATCTCTTTGGAGGTAGTATGGTATAGTGAATAGAATTATGGACCTAGAATCAGGAGACTTTAGATCCAAAATTTGCCACTCCAACACGTTAGCTGTGTGATCATGGGTACTACATACCTCACAGGATTGTTGTAAAGAAAGTGATTTGCAAAACTTAAAGTTCTATATAAATGTGAGTTATTACCATTATTATATCATGTAAAATATACTATCACATTATATTATAGATATAGAGTATATTGTATTCTTGAAAATGTCCCTCCAAAATGTCTTATTGTTTAGAAGTCCTCTTCCCACATATGCTTTGATGTGTCTGCTCAAAAATGATGCATCTTTTGATGCGTCTCACCAAAGTGTTCTTAAAGGCTAAGTAAATAGCAAGATGAAAAGACCAAGTATAGGCCTAGGGAGAAACTATGTCTGTTATCCAAAAACCTAACTAAATATGAAGAGATTTATTACTAGAAGGTTGGCCGTGAGGTGATGAACTTTTTCAGGCAAAGCAATTTACAAAAACCATCTACTAAGGTGGACTACAATATGTACTGGTGGAAGGAGACTCTAATTGATGAAATCACAGATCCTTGAACTGAACTGCTGTGCTGTGAAAACTCCATGTGCTTGTATTCTGAATTAATTTGAACATCTGTACTCTTTCTGGACCTCTTATGGTTGCTGCAATGGTTTGTTCACCTATATTTTGCTACCATAATCATTCTCTTACTACCTAGAGCGCCAGCTACCACCTAGAACTTTGTTCTTACTCTAGAATGGATTTTCAGTTCTCCACAAAGGTCACCAAGCATTTGTCCAAATGGCTTTGGATTCCCACTTTTGTTCACCAAACTGGTGGCACATGGCTTCTCTGTTGGTGGAATTCTTAGGTCTTACATGCCAGTTACTGTGGCTCTTAAGAATCTGGGCTTAATTACCCAGGACAGCCCAGACCACTTGTTTCCTTATTGCCATAAATGGATATAACTTCCCAAGAATTATCCATTTCAAGTCCAACCTTGGATCAAGAATTCAGTTTTGGTCTCTATACCTTTGCTGAAATAAATACAAAATCCACTTGGGTTTTCCAGGATTTTTTGGTTACAAGCAATTAGGGAAAATTTCCAAGAAACAAAGTTACAATTCAAAATGGTGTAAGATAAAAAGCCCTGTGTATTAAGTAAGTTGCCAGTACTTTAGAACCAATTTTCCTTCAGTTTCAGATGTGCTCTTTTCCATCTTGGCTACATAATTTCTTAGGCTTCCTTCTTTTCCTGACAAGACTCTATACTCTTGTCTAACTCAAACTGCTCTTCAGTTGAGTCTTTTGCTCCTAACCTCTACTATTCTTCCAGATGAAAACTGGAAAGGCCTAGGCATAGGCCTGATAGCAACATTGACAAGGGTTATTAGTATGATTGAGAGCTGACCAGATAGCTTTTTCCTCTCTTTATTCATCTTAATTCATTACACAAGAAAGATCAAGATGCATTTTACAAACTCTTCAGGCAATATTTTAAAGATATAGGAAAGTAACTCCTAATTAGAAGATGAAAAAACACATTTCAATTAAAAAAAAAAAACCAGTTAGAAAATTCTCACCTAGTCCGAGGCCCACAAACTCATCTGGAGCCTGATCCTTTGTTCCACTGAAAGAGCCTTCTCTGCCTCGGACGGTGCCAGAGATGTAGCGTGGCTTCACTCCAGTCCCTATAAGCTGTGCCAGCTCCAGCTGACTGATGCATTTCAGAATCTTAATAGTAAGCAAACAAACAACAAACCAATATCCTGAGAAGAAGTAAAATGGGAGTGGCAATGATTTTTCTTTGAAAAATCTAAGTCCAAAATATAAAAAGCTGTAACTTTTTATAGCACCTCACATTTGCTGCAAATAAAATAAATTCTCCTCAAAGTATTTCAGCTATATTCGCTGTTTAACTATTCAGTATCAATATATCTCATAAAACAAAAATGCATTATAAATATAACAATAAACTAATTATACCTCATGCCATGAATTCCCCAAATAGTTTCCATCTGTATGAGCCACTGTGATGAGTGTCTTTATTGTGTCAATGTTCTTCTGCTTCATTTCAGTAATACCTGAACTCACTGTGAGCAAAGTGAATCTTGCCAGTGCCTGGACATAAGCATCTCTTTCAAGCTTTGGGTGAGAGAAAGAGAAACAGAGAATGACCACTAGTTAGTTAAATGAAACAAAACAAAACAAAACAAACTTCTGGACTAAGTGGATGCAAGTATGTATGTGTGTACAAATATGTATGTGCCTATACACAGATATGTTTCAGATCATATGTATATATTTGATACAGGAATAAAAGTATAGCCTCAAAAATAAAAAAAAAACATACAGTGCCTGTTTTGATCACAAGAGAGTTATATTCACATACACATTAGATTATCAAGTGATGTATAAATTTGAAAACACTATGTAAATGTTAAAATTTTTTATATATTTAAACAAAATATTCAATCATATCATGTAGGTAGTAAAAACTGAGAAAACATTCTTTAAAATATTAATATTCTCTGGAAAAAGAAATTTCCATCAAGCCTTATCATGATTTTTAGACACACCAAGAATCTAAGCAATAGAAATCACACAGAACAACAGAATAAAGCTTAGTAGAAATTTTAATTTAAATTTCACTCAACTGAAGGAACTTCATAAAATCTTAATTCATTTTCAAATAATGTAGACAAAGAAAAAGTTTTGTAGTTATATGCCATATTAATGACATATATAACATTTTCAGGCTGACTACAAAAGCCGAACATATCAAAATAGTCTGTTACCTGAATGCTGAAAATGCAAGCAATTCTGATTGCACATCGTATGCCCTCCAGACAAAGAGAAGCTACTTCGGTATCATCACAATCTTGTAGGCCCACACTGAATGCAGCCAGAAAAGGTGTCCAGGCCAACTAGAAAAGTTAAAAAATATAATACGTTCTAGGAATTCAATCTGTATATATATCCGTTAGTGTATGATGATAAAACACTGATTTTCATAAAAATGTCTGAGAAACTCTAAAATATATTCTGAATAAAGAAAATGAAACTTTACAATTTAGGGACTATAATAAGAAAATACAATTCCTGGCAAAATGAGTTCTGGCAGGCTGTTTCAGAAAATGGGAGAATAGCGTCTTGAAGCTAATCTGGCCATAGAAGTAGAAGGGCTGAGAAACCTATTTTTAAGACCAGCAAGTGAAATACTTAAACATGTATTAAATATAACAGCTGAAAACAATTAATTTCAAGTAAAACATTAATGGCTGTTGTACAAAGAAATAAAATCTTTCCTAACAAATGGCTTCCCATGTCCCCAAAGTACCCCATTGATTTTTCCAAATGCCCAAATATTAATTTCAAGGCTTTAAATCATTTTGTACTTTCAGTACCTGAATTATCTTCTTCCTCTTAAACTTGCTCCCTGAACAAAATTTCAGCTTTGATCTTTCATATATTGAAAAAGTTACCTGTTCCACTTAGACAATTGCTTTTAAAAGATCAAATCTACCATAACTAGATCAGTGAAAGTCAACAGAAAATGTTGGCCTAGAAGTGGAAAAAACAAGTGCCCGGAATTTAGGTATATCCCCATTCATTTTTATGTTATTAACAGTAACAGCTCACATTTATATAATACTAAGGTAAATGTTTTTGTTGTGCTGTTTTTAAATCACAATAGCCCTATATAGCAAGTAGATATTATTGCCCTTATTTTAAAGGTGAGGATATGAAGGCTCGGAGGAGCTGTGATTTGCCCAGGGTAATATAGATGAGTCTCGGCAGGTAAGAATCAAACCTAAGGATTCTGATTCTAAAATCAATGCTGTTTCCATCACAGGAAAGTGTCAGACAAAAACGTGGATGGATGGCAATGATCCAAAATAGTATTTGATCCTCAGTCTATTTCTCATCCAATTTACAGGATAATCCCTATAGTGCTCATTGCCCCCTGTAATACTGTTTTATATGTTTTATTGCAATGAAACTAATTACTGTTAAGCACAGTCTGCTGAATGAAGGTGTACAAATTCGGAGAGGATAAAAATAAGGACTGACATTTACGAGGTATTTTGATTATATATATGATCCATCTGATCCTCACAACAGCCCCATGTGGTAGATAGTAATATCCCCATAGTACAAGCTTAGAGACATTAAGGGCCTTGCTCCAGCTAGTAAGTGCTGGAAGCAGAAGCTGTCTAGCACTATCCATTTGGCCATAGTTGTCTCCCTGTCCCAAGAGAAAGCTCTTCAAATGATGCTGGAGAAAAAAATGGCAGGAATGGAAGGAGATAACCTAAACCACTTCCTAGGAGCCCATAGGAAAGTTTAAAGCAAAGATTCCTGCTCCGGGGCAGTTAGTAGCAGAAGTTTTTATATAGAATAAGAATATACTTTCACTTAAGAATAATGTTCAAAGGTTTCTGCAATTGTAGGCACTTGTCAACCATTCATATGTTAAAGCTAACTGCTTTTTCCTACTGAATGAATATCTGAAAAACATATTCCTTTCCTTAGATTTCTAGGAATTACTAAACATGGATGCAAAAAATAATCCAAGAAAGAAGGCATAAAAACAAAAAAAGTCTTTGAGAAAACAGACTGTCAAGAGTCTATCCAGGCTGTAGAATGGAAGACAAAAGTATAAGTCAAAGAAAATAAATTCTGAATCACCAGAGTCAATCAACTAGCATTTATTAATTGTCTACTAAGTGCCAGGCACTGTGCTACATATAACAAGCACTTCAGATCTATTCATTATTCCTGATTATTATTCAAAGCATTTAAATTAAAATATAAAAATATATCTTATTACCAAAAATCACTAACAATTCTCACCTTGAACATAGGTCTCACATGTTCCAGATGAGTTGCACTGGTAAAAGGTGCTTGAACGTGGCTGACTGCTTCCATGAGAGCTTTAGCTGTCTTAGCCATTTGTTCCATTTCTAAATTATACAGAAGTCTCCTCTGCTTTTCACTGGCTACATCTGCAATAATTGTATTTATATATGCATAGTTAATGTTGCTAAATCAAAAGTAAGGCTTTTTACCAGTTACCATTTTATTTACAATGTAAAAATGAATGGTTACTAGTAAATAAAGTTACAGTTTAGAGGAAAAAGTCTGAGGATGGGAATCAGGAATAATAAGCTTCTCAGGTGAAGCATGGGAGCAAAGAGGATTTAGTTGAAAGGCTAAGGAAAATTGCCTTCCCACTTCAAACATGCTTGCTGTTTTTCTGGGAGTCAAGAAGTATATAGTAACAATGGCATTTCAGGGTGTTTAGGTGTCTCAATGTATCACTATAGCCTTCTTGCCTCCAGTTTCTATGAATTTGATTCCATGCTTCCAGAAAAAGCTAAAGGGCAAGGAGAGAGCCCTTTTAGAATACTGCAGAAGAGCCAGAAGGAAGAATATGAAAAAATGGAAAATACAGGCTGAAATAAGAAAAGTTAAGTAGAAATACTCAGCATGTTATAAATATAGCACCTGACAATCATCATCAAGTCCAAGTAAAAAGTTAATGGCCAATCAAGTTCAACATTTTTCTTTTGCTCACTATCTCCAACTGAATGCAAATTTCTAGTTCTTGACTCCAAAGTCTTAAATTACTTCCCTATTTCCATTACCTTCATTACCCTTCTCTAATTATGTTCCCTGGATATCATTGTAATATTATCCCCATATCTTTTGGAACACAAAAAAAGCGGTTGGAGAGTATCCTCCTGACATTTTTATCTGAACATTTGTCTTTTTCTATTCTGTTTTTTGTCTCTGAACAGAATTTAAGTACTTAGATCAAATAAGCATTATTTCATCATAAAACAGAACTTGGAATTTTCCAGATATCTTTACTTTCTGCCATTTCACCTATGGTTGGGGAAAGATGGAAAAAGACATGAAAAATCATTTTCTAGCCCTACTCTGAGCCTTGAACAAGTGTAAAAGTAATAAGCAAGTAAGTGTGAAGCTTCTTCAATTTACAACTGTACAGAATCAATGTGTTCATGACAGTGCATGAAAAATTCTATTTTTGGAATCTGTGGCAAGTTTATAACAAAAAAGAAAACCAAAAATAAACAAAAAAAGGAAGATGGGGACTGACCTAGATGTAAGATGTGAAGTTTCAACTGTTTGGTCAGCTTTTAGTCTCATGAGTGCACAAAGAGATTAGTTTTCCAGATAGGATTTTTTTTTTTTAGTTTTCATCAAAACATTACCAACAACTTGTTTTCCTGACTTTCCCCACTTCCCTACTCCACCAGTTTTTCTTTATATTACAAAGTAAAGAGTATCTTTCAAAATTAAGTGTACTAGGGGCAGCTAGGTGGCACAATGGATAGAGCACAAATAACTTGTGCTTATACTCAGTAATTATGATTCTTTAAGAGTAGATCACAGTTAAACAAAATTTTTCTGATAAGAAAATTTCACAGGGAGTAAAGAGAATCTAATAACCTCTTTTGCTTCCAAGTAGCTGAGATGCTTCTGCTACAGCACTTGGAAATCTGGAAATCACTTTATCCTCACTCTGCAGGACATGCTCTGGCACCTTGCTCTCAATCTTCTGGCTCAACACCCATATTCAGATGTTGCTTCAAAGAGAGACCTCATCTTCCTGAACTGCCTGGTTCTCCTACACCTCATTCCCTTTGCCCATGTCTGACACATCATCCAGTCTCAGTACTTGATTTTCACATCATCCTTTTCTGCACAGGTCTGTTCCACCCAATTACCTGGCCCCTTCTTAACTTTCCAAATTTCTTATTCCTTACTCCTTTACTTACATACTCTGACATCAAGTAACAATGGCCTCCTTGCTGTTATTCATATGTGACACTCCATCTCCTGACTGAGCACTTTTACTGGCTGTCACTCATGCCCGGAACACTCTACTTTTCTCATCTCAGCCTCCAAGCTTTCCTTATCATCTAAAGTCCCACCTTGTACAAGAAGCCGTTCCTAAACCCCTTTAATCTTAGTGCCTTCCCTCTGATACTACACCAACTTATCCTGCATTTATTTTGGCTGCATAAAGTTGTTTGCATGTTGTCTCTCCCCCATTGGACTGTAAAGTCTCTGAGAACTGTTTGGGGTCTTTCTTTGTAGCCCCCAGTACTTAGCACAGTGCCTGGAACCTAGTAGGTGCTTAATAATGCTAGCTGATTGGCTGACTTGACCTGTGCCTAGAGCAAGGGTCAGCAAACTATTTCCTACTGCCTGATTTTGAGCTGAGAATGTTTTTTACATTTTTAAATAAAGTTCAATTTTAGCTCACTGTCTGTTTTGGCCCCCTTGCTAGAGTTTGTTGACCCCCAGTCTAAAGCAGAAGCTACAATTCCAACCGTAACATGTTTATGAAGTCTAGTCACGTAAGCCAACCAAGCTTATCTTGACTACTTCTACATATCAATTTCTCCCACACCTAGCAACTCTCTATCTGATTTGGTCCCAACCTTGTGCTGTTATACAGACTGACCTGAGGGGTTTATAAACATTGTTAAATAAGTATCTACCATGCAATGAGGTATATTGAGATAATTTATGGACCAAGGGAGAAATTATACATTATATATAAAGAACCTTTTTTTCCCCACTGACAATCAACATTTGACTAATTCAGGTACTTACTCTGCTTACTTGACTTTGTAGGTATTGCTAGTTCTTTTGTTTCTTTCATTGATATCTTTTTTCCAGCTATTTCATTATAGATAGCTGACAGATATTCTTCAGGAAGGTCTTTACTGTCATTGATACCTCTATTCATTTTAATATACTGTTCCTTTGTCATTTTATTCTTGACCTAAATATGAAAAACAGGCAAAAATAAGTAAAATTAAGATAGGAAAATTTCCTATATTTTGTAGAGTTTAAATATAATCAATCAACAGACTGAATACTTTTGTAGACATGAAAAAGAAAATGTCCAATCATATGTGCATCAGGATGGAAAAAGAAAACAAGAATAATTTGTGTGTATAGATAGGAAGATTAGACAGAGATAGAACTAGCTACCTATTTATCTATTTATCACTTCATAGTTTATGATGTGTTTTCCTCACAACAGCAAGGCAGGTACTAAAAGTTTTCCACCCATTTTACAGATAAAGGAACTGAGGTTTAGGTAGGTAAAGTAACCTCCCCTCAGTCACACAGCTTATAAGTGTCAGAACCAGTGCTCAGATCTCCTGACAAATATGATGGGTGTGGAAAGACATGTGTTGCCCTACACTAGTCTGATACTAAGCAATGTGCAACAAGCAATGAGATAAAGAGAGAATGGAAATGCTTCTCAGGGAAGTCTGAGAACTCTATTCAAAAGTCTTATAAACATTAAATCAAGGTCGCTTATGAGAAAGATAAAGGATACCAAAAAAGCCTAATCCTAGCTCCAAAAGCACACAGAGTTTAAAAGCACATATGTAGTGGAAGCAAAGGTGAAAATATACTGAAATTTAAGGACAAGAGAAATATCAAAGGGACAATTAAGTGTCACTAGGTAACTTGTGCAAGGTTTCTAGTGAAATTTTTCTCCTACTTAAAGGTACCCTAGGTGAAAAGGACCTTATGCATACCTGGATGAAGTTTTGGAACCAAAGTTAGGAGTCTGTAAGATGGTAGCCCCATTAACCATACTTGGGAACCAGCACAGCCATAAAACCAGGTGACTCTGATGGACAATGAATCAGAAGTCCTAATAAACTACATAAATTGCAGGGGAAAAAAAGCAAAATGTGTAATTTTCTGAAACAAAGAAGAAATTAAAAGGCCGGATGCTAGAAGTTGTCCTAATTTACAACAATGGTGGGAGAGATTAGGAAAGTAGTAGCAAGGTATAATCATCTGCTATACTTTCTCATAAATGAACTTTCTCTCAGAATAACTTCTAAAAATCTAAAATGGAAACCTAATCTTTAGGCAGATTACATGTTGGGAACAAAATACAGAGGGATGAAAGAAAAGAAGTTTGTGTGCACTTACCAAACAAAATACAGAAAGTCCAAGAAAAGCTTAGTAAATGTTTGAACAAAATGCAAACAATAGTGAAGGGATACACAATAAAAGAAAAGAATTTGAAGATGGATTGTAATTTCTTTGATAAGGATGGCAAATAGTCTCTTCAAAGACAAGGTTAAAGATAAATTCACATGAGAATTCATATAAGAAAATCAAGCATTGAAAAACATCTTCCTAAACTTAAAAAGTTAGGAAGATAATAATCTTCACAGAACATTTTCAGTTCAAGTTCTGTTTTACCCTTTGCAAAGCAATGGTTCTAACAAATCAGGGAAAAAGGAGATAGGAGTGCTTTTAGCAGTAACTAAGAAGAAACTAATTATAACATAAGTATGGATAGTTTTTAAAAATTACTATTATTCAACACAGGACTCCACGGCCAGTGTTCTCTCCACTGTGCCACCTAGCTGCCCCTAGTACACTTAATTTTTTTTTTTTGGGCTAGGCAACGGGGTTCAGTCCAGGGTCACACAGCTAGAAGGTGTTATGTGTCTGAGGCCAGATCTGAACTCAGGTTCTCCTGAATCCAAGGCCGGTGCTCTATCCACTGTGCCACCTAGCTGCCCCTAGTACACTTGATTTTGAAAGATGCTCTTTACATTGTAATGTAAAGAAAAACTGGTGGAGTAGGGAAGTGGGGAAAGTCAGGAAAACAAGATATTCTTAATGTTTTGATGAAAACTAAAAAAAAAATGCTATCTGGAAAACAAAAATAAAAGAGAAACTATTTAAGGAGGTAACAGGATTAGAAAGGATTACAGTTATTGCTAGAAATCCACAAGCCTGGTGTAAAATGGTCCCTATCGTACAAAAAGGGCATTTCCTTTTTGGAAATCTAAATTACTTTAGAGAATATAAAGAAGTAGTATGGGTGAGTGTAACCGGGGAGTGGAGAGGGAGAGGATTGTAGAGGAGTAGGAGAACAAAAAGGAAGGAAAACCTGGAGCCTTATTTCTAGGTCCCCAGATCTCAAAATAAGTTTATACCCAATGCTCCAACCAAACCAGATTGGTTACTACTGAGAATAAACAAAGACCAAAAATAAAGCTTGACTTAAATAGTGCTCCAATAAATAAGTCTTAACTATATCACACAATATAACAGCACTCTAACCACGAACATATTCAGAGAAAAGGAACATTTGAAAATGAATAATTTGTTAGAATTCATCTAATTTCAAATCTGAGAAAACTAAGAAAAGTGGTTTACTACTATGGGTGAAATAAATACTTATGTGCAAAATGAAAACTATTACTATAGTGCGGAAGACAAAATGGAATGCTATATATCTATAGGAGCTGAAAGCAAGCCCTTTAGAACATCTAAACCCAATTTTAAAAAATCACAACTTATTAAAAATTAAACTATTTGACTGTTTTTGAAGAAAATATAGAAATACAACTGTATAAGAAAGCCACAGAGGAAGTTCACTTGAGAACCACTTTTAACAACTTCAAGAACAAGTTGTTGGATTTCTACTATATATGAGAAGAGAATAATTTTATAAAGTCTGGTCTCATAGTTTTTAACTTTAAATAAAAATGGAGAAAATAATGGGGTTTAATTTCTTATAAATAATTTTCACACATTTAAAAAAGAATGAAGCCAGAAAACATAATTATTCTTTCTAATTCCCAAAGATTATGCTAGTTCAAGTGGTACAAATGGAGACAAGACAGCCGCCAGAAAAGGCCACTTAGTGTCACTGAGTTTTCCTGTACTTCACAGACAAAAACTATCTTACTTAAGAGGACAGTGCCATCTTCAAATATATAGGAAAAAAATAGTTCCTACTATAATGACTTTACCTTCCGTGTCAATTAATAAGTTCATAGGTTTCAAAATGCTTTATATACATTTTCTGTTAATCTCAAAATTGGTTTCCATAATAGGTATAAAGTATGTGGAAATTATTATGCTAAAAGAATTGTAAGGATTTTAAACATTTCCACAGAACTTTTTAATAGAACAAACATACATATTTATATACAAGCACATAAGGCAATCTAAAACAAGCTAGAAGGCTATATAAAATAAACAAGAATATCACCAAAGAAAAAGAGGCTACTAGAAATGTCACAGTCAAAAAACTTCCATTAAGCACCTATAGTCTGTGCCCAAAGTGTGAACTTAAGCCTGGATACTATCATTATTTAGGTTTTATAATTGAGCACACTGTTTTTGTTTTTTAATAAAAATAAAAAGTAAACAAATAAAACAATCCAAAGGTAAACATATCTATAAAATCAAAAGCCAAGATAAAAACAACTACTACTATGTATTCTCTGCTGTAAGGGTATCAGGAAATAAATTTAAATCTATGGATTTCACTACAAAAGAATAGAAGTAAGTAGGAGATACATTTTTAATAGTTCAGCAACATTACTTCAGGAATCTAAAAGATCTGCAATCAAAAAGGCAAAAACAACTATATAAATCCTCATTTGGCAGAATGATGAAAGCTTAAGAGTGTATAAAGTCCTCAGAGGTCATCTCTCGTCCACCTCTGAAAAGTCCAGCTTCAATCTGAAAACATCCAATGACAGGTGACTACATTCCTTAGGAAAAAAAAAAGCTTATTATACTTTTCAACCACTCTACTTACTGGAAGTTTTTCCTTCACACTGATCTAAAATCTGCTTTCCTCAAACTTCCTGGCAAATGGTCCAAGTTTGTATTCTGTGGCCCAGTATGGGGGGGTACCAAAGCCCACATATGTTCAAAAGCATAAATCTCAAATCTAGGCATTCACGTATAGAAATAAAAGACCATAAATATGTATGCAACTCTTCCCTCATTTCTGAGGTGTATAAGGAAAACTTGATTAGACAAAGAAATGGAGAACACCACTTTGGATAAGTGATTTTGAAGAAGCTTTGAGAAAACGAAAGAAAATAGTCACGGAATGTGAAGACATTACAGGTATGAGGCATCATCTTGGAGGGAAAAATCAATGAACAAAAAGTACTAAGGGACTTTAGCTTGAAAATCACTGATATGTAAATCCAACGGATTTAATGGAAGATTATGACAGCTAGATGATATAATGGAGAGAGCACTGGGTCTGAAGTGCTGAAAACCTAAGTTCAAATCCCTCCTCAGATACTTACTAGCTGTGTGACACACGGCAAGTCATTAAACCTCTGTCTGCCTCAGTTTTCTCATCTGTAAAATGGGGGATATAATAGCACCTACCTCTCAGGGTGATTATTAGGATAAAATCAGACCATATTTGTAAAAAATTTTGCAAAGCTTAAAGGGTTATATGAATGCTAACTATTATTAGTAGCTATATTTGCCATTTATTCAATTCCCTCTGATTTTATAAAATGACTAGTTGGCCTAGCTAATATCTAAAACTACTTGAAGGTCTAATATTCTATTTTTTATTTTGGGAAAAGAACTACAAAGATCATAACAAATGAGTTTTCCTTTTAGTATACATAAGGTTCTGAACATTTCACTGATTGTGTGTGTGAATGTGTGAGAGTGTGTGACTGTGTATACATGCACACATGTAACAGACATGGATGTACTGGTTATTTAATCTGGGAAATGTACATTTTTTATCCATTTTTTCCAGTGAGGATGATTATTATTAGCTGGATCTCTTTTCAATGGATTTAGATAAGAAAGCTTTAAAGTATTTTTTAGGGCTATAGCAAGATTAGTACAATGTGATCTAAGACTGACTCTCTCAATTAAAAGATTTCTAATTTGACTCCATGCAGAGCATCTTCCATTACACTGGAAAACACCTTCAATAAGCTTGTATCTTCCTTTTCATGACGAGTTTGATGTTGACATGTAGATAGCAAGTATATGCAAATTAATGTATACATTTATTTTTGTGGTTGCATCTGTTATAGAATCCTGTGTGATTCTTAACATATGTGTGGGAGACACCTTATTTGACAAGATATAAGGCTGCATTTTGTTCTTATTTAAAATTAACAATGAGTGGAAAGATAAGATTCTGTGGTTTCTAAATTACTTTGCCAATTATATGATTATGAAGAGTTCAACTGTAGAAAATCACCTGTAAAAGCTTACCTGTTACATTTTCATGTTTATATTATGAATACACTTGACTGCACCAACTTTTTCAAAGATTTTATAGAGATAAAAAAAGCAAAATACTGGTCATTAGCTGCTGAGATCTTTTTTTTTTTAAACCAAAAAAACTTTTAGACATTTGTTCTTTTCCTTTTTGAAATTTCTCCTCTAAAATATCTTCAAAATCGATTCCCAGGTATCTTTAAATAATTACATCATATACAGGAGAAATTACTTTTGTATGCATTTGGTCAGGTCCAGCTGCTCTACTTGACTAAGTGCCACTTCTTCAAATACATTGGGATTATTCACTGTGTTTGTATCTGAGGCTGAAGTGTTTAAATGCAGCAGTTCTATTCTCAATGATGAGCACAGGTATAGAAATGCTGGCAGATCATGTTCCTTTTGCTCTCTCTGGCTCTCTTTTCACTAGCCACATGTCAACAAGAGCCCTGGGGTGTGGGGGGGGGGAATGGGAGGGTGTGTCTTAACTCTTTTGTCTATCACTGAGGTCCCAGAGAAGGGGGTGATGGGTGAGCCCCATCCAGCTCCCCTTCACTTCTCATCTCCTAGCTAACCTCTCACAAGCTGCCCTACTGCTGTATGTAAATCCTGCCTCCCTTTATCTTTGGAACCATGACCAAATCAACTATGCCCAGGTGTGTCAATCTACATCTGTATGTGTCCTAGGAACACAATTTTTTATTTTGAAGTGACTAGCACACTGGTAATTAGGGTTTTCATAGCTGTTTAGATAAAATCCACTTCGCTTTTTGTCACGTTGCTCCCAACATCTAATATTTTGTGACTCTTTTTGATGGAAAATATTTATAATATATTAACACAAAGCTTCTGGTTAATCTATAAATCTTTGCTTCTTTCATTTATTAATCACAAATTTTATTTTTCAATGTATTTTTTTGTCATCCTCCATTTTTCACAGATCTTTGTACTGAAGTAACTGAGTATTAAATTATAAGTTGATTTAGTTTAGGGGAACATTGTCAAATTCTTAATAGAATTTCTCTTATCCATTACCTACAGTTGTTGACACATAAGCAGACATTATCTTTATATAGGTTTATTTGCTTACAGTTAACATAAGCACTGCAAGATGAGATAACCAAAAAATATCCTATCAAATGATGCTTTTTATTGCCTTTGGTTGCACATTAAAACAAATTCTGCTAACTCCTTCACTTGCCTCTCAAAGAAGAATCTGGGAGGCATTCTTCCATTTAGTTACAACTTATGTATGTTCTCTGGCTTCATTTATAATGAGAATGTCCATATGGACAGGATTCAGTATCTCTGAGAACATATCAACTCACTAGAAATAGGACAAAGACTACATATCAAAAAGTATCAAAGTAATGTTTATCTAGGACTTAAGAATTGTATAATTCTTCACACCTTTTTTATGGTAAGAGGACCTTTGGTAAACTAAAGGTATTTGACATCCGCCACAGTCTTTTCCATCACTCTACACCATTACTGCAGAAAAAGAAGAAAGCTATAGAAGACTGAAAGCCATTTTGTAAATTTTTTTCCCTATTGTCATCAACAAAAATTTCATTGGCTTAGTGGCCAGCCATCTTGTGATGAAGTGCTCCATACCCAGAGTGGGACTGGTTCTTAGACAACAGGCCATGTCTGTCATAGGAAACACCGGAAAACCTTTAGTGCTTCAAAGAATCTTTAGGAGTCTGTGTTTGTTTGACCGGTATAATCTTTGAAAATTACAAATCACCTTCAACATAATGAAAACTTTTCAGAGTTCAAAAGAAATGTTTGTCATAAAACAGTCATTTTACCAGAAGGCTCACATCATGTCAAAGAGTTCAGATCACATCCTCAAAAATGAAAATATTTCCCAAGAACTTCAATGTTTATAGGGAACAGAAAGTCTACTTGGGAAAAAGCATGGGAAATGTGATGAGTTTGGGAAAGGATTCATTCAAAGCCCAATGTTGTCTCCTAATCAAGTAGTCTTTCTAGGGGAGAAATCTTAGAAATGTAAAAAGTATGAGAAATCCTTCAGTTATGCCCTGTTCTGCTCAACATAGGGTCTACAATGGAACCAATGTAATGGGTGCAGGAAAATCTTGCATCAGATCTATAACTTCTTCACTCAAAGGAGAAACTATATAAAAAGTGAAGAATATAAAGAAGTCTTTAAATAAGTCTCAGTACTTCAGGTTCATCAGAGAAATCAATGTAGAAGCAAAAAAATTTACTTCGCAGTGTTTAATACACTAGCTTACCTTAAGGATAAAAATTAGACTATTTTTAAGAAAAAAAGTTCTAAAGAAATCTTAAAAAGAGAGAATAGAGAGACTGTCATTCAAAGATTTCATTGTGTAATAGAACCAAACCCCTAAGACTATAAGATGAATATTTAAAGCGAAATGTAAAAAAAAAAAGGAAAAAAATTAAAAACTAAAACCAATAATTTTTTTTCTTTTCACAAATATGTCTACTTTTGAAAATGGAATATAGAATAGCTAAACCATCATCACTGTACTATTATCATTAGTATCAGAGAAAATAAATCATAGAATCAAAGCGGCAAAACTACCTTAAATTTTTATAGCATTTACTATTTTTTAATGTAAAAGTACTTTTATATGTTATGGCAAGTGAGTGGCAGACATACGAAAACAATCTCAAATGCCTTCATTTGCAATATTCAATTTGGATTAAAATTTAATTTGTAATTTTTACAAACTATTTTTGAGTCAATCATGAGTGCTTAAATTCACTACAGATTTTTCTGGATGAGAAACAAAGGCTAAAGAGAACAATCAGGAATGCAATGAGGAAATTCATTTTAAAAACAAATTGGTCTGGACAAAAATGTGAACAGTAAGAAAGAGAGATATGAATTTTGCTATGTACTTATGGGAAAATTCCAGTTCTTATCCTCTGAACCAAAGACAAACTGGAATAGAACAAATCAGAACAAGAATTAAACAGAATAGTGATTTATTTAAGCAGCTGATTTAAATAAGTCAAAATTTCATAGGATCACATTCAAAACTCCTTTTATTCTAAAATAATTACTGGAAAACTAACTTAGAAAAACAATATACCTGTGGGCTATGAAGATCTGTTGTCAACATGATAATTGAGTAAGCCAAAACATAGGCAGTATCTGCACTAGCAAAAAGGGTTTGTCTGAAAAATAATGAAGAACCACATTACAAATTTTAGTTGATTTTATAATTTTAAGTAATTATAAATCATACTATCTTACTTACCCTTGGTTACATTCTAAGTATCTTGCAGCAAACTTTTCCATTAGCCGATCAATTTTCTGAGCCTCTCCTGGAAGACGAAATCCCTCCAAAAACATGCGGAGGGCTGAAACAAAGTCCTTTCCTGAAAAGTCATGTTGGTCCACATATGCATACATAACTTCTTTGTTAAATTTATCATTATCTCCCAGGAATTCACCCACCTGAGTCTAAAGTACAAACAAAAACAGAAGTTGGCATACTAAAACCATATGACATTTGTCACAGTCATTTCTAACGTTTACGTGCATATCTACAATAAAAGAAACACAAATCTCACAAACTATTACAATCGAGCATGAAAACGACTGCTAATCATATTTGCAAAAAAAAAAAAAAGGTAACTACGATTCCAAAATAAAATATCAAGGGAAATATTTTGAGGCTAAAAATCAAAATGATTAATTATATTTGGGTTATTTTTAATTACATATAATTAACTGCAAAGGTTGGCATTTTAAAGCAATTATAACATACTAAGTAAAATTAATTTAAAACAAAGCTTCCTAAAACAAGTCAGAATGAAGTAAAATGTTGTTCTTACAGAATCTAATCGTTCCTCTTGATGTAAAAATTGAGCAATATCTTCAGGTGAAGTACCAAGCATCCCTTGCTCCTGCAGATATTGTATTCCTCTCTTTGGTTTCTTATTAAATCTGGATGATGTTAACGGCAATATGAAAATTAAAAATAGAAAACCTTATGTATGCTTTGAAAAAATCTTAATCTACAGTAAATTACTTTTCTAAATGAACTCAGCAAAACAAGAATGAGGTTACAATATCCAATAGTTATCATGTAAAGGATATTTCATTATACCATGTCACTTTTATTCCTTTTATGGTAAATAGACTCAAAATGTTATACCAAAACCTCAAGCAGCATCTAGAGGCTGATAATCATTACAACTAATATGGAAAATGGGCTGAATAGTTTTTCTCCATATGCTGCAGACCATTTTCTGGTCTATATCAAGAGAGAAACAATGCTGTTTGCCAATAACCTTAAATTTTCAGTATATGAACTGTAATAAAGATTTACAATTTATCTAGCATTTTTAGAATAAAGCTTCCCTTGCCATTTAATTAATCTAAATTCCATTAATTTCACATCGCTATTGTCCTTTATTAATTAACAGTTTTTGGCTTACAAAGGAAAGACATTGAATTTATAGGAACTATTTTATCAACATGTTATTGCAGGTTGTTGTTGTTCAGTCATTTCAGTCATGTCTGATTCTTCCTGACTCCATTTGGGGTTTTCTTGGCAAAGACACTGGAACACTTTGCCATTTCCTTTTCCAGCTCATTTGACAGATGAAGAAACTGAGATAAACAGGTTTAAGTGACTGGCCCAAGGTCACACAGCTAGTGAATATCTGAAGCTAAATTTGAACTCAGGTTTTCCTGATTCCAGACCCAACACGCTATTCACTGTGCCACCGAGCTGCCCTATTTTAGGTTACTAAATCTATTTCCTGAAAAACCTGTGGAGGATTTTGCATCTTTATTTTACTAAATCAAATTTATAGACTTTTCTTTACAAAAATATTTTCTTAATAGTAGCTACCAAAAAATAAAAAATTAACAGCTGAACCATTAAAAGGAAATTGCAGGGATTAGAATAAAAGATGGCACATGTAATTTTAGAAGTATAATGCCAAGCATTTATGATTATTTTTTAAACAATATTCCATTTTCCCCCCAATTACAAGTAAAAACAATTTTCAACATTCATTGTTTTTTCAAGTCTTCAGTTCTAAATTCTAGCTCTTCCCCCCTTCCTGCTAAAGTAAGCACTCTGATATATGTTATACATATGCAATCACGTAAAACATTTCCATCTTAGTCATTCTGTATGTCAGGGACTTTAAAGACAGCCCAGGTTAGCTTTCAGAATACCTTCCTCTCCCAATATAGCCCTCCTCCCTTCTTTCTTCATCCCCTAAGCCATGAACATACCTGGCTATAGTATTAGCTGATAAAAAGTTTTTTAGTAAACTATACCTTACTTTGAGTATTTGTATTTTAGCAGGGTCTTCTAAACTAGAAAGATTAAAATTAATTAGAGACTACATTCCTACTTCTGCAGCCTTATCTCTAGAGTTTAGAACTCCAGAGAAAATAAGGGAAATAATCATTTTTGAAATCTCCAAATTTGATTTCTATGACTTTCCTACAAGAATAGGATTAGGCCCTTGGTATACTTTTGCTATGGTATTTCACACACTAACTAAAGGTCTTGGATGAAGAAACGATCCTAGAATTATCTCATGTTATTCTATTAACCCACAAAGGATGGAACTTTAAAATTCTGGCAAAATAAACATGTAGTTTTACAGTATAAACATAAAAATATACTTATATGAGACTTAAGAAGAAGATATATTCAATAATGAGTAAAAATAAAACCCTGGAAACCTTTGGGCTTACCCTACCTTTATAAAAAACAGAAGGCAATGAATATAAAATGTGCCATCCCCAAAAGATTTTAAAATCATACCCAGGAAAGAGTTGAAAGCAGCTTCATTAAATAAAAATGAGAGTTATTTTTAGACTTATAGTCAAAATCAGTAAGAATTGGTTTTGAAACGCAAAAGTATATTGTGAAGCAAAGAAAGGCACAGTAAACTGACAAAGTATATGGCTGGGAGAGACAGAGGTGTATGATGGAGGGCTCTTGAAAAATGAAATGAAGCAGAAAAAAGGGGTGGAGAATCTGAAGAAAACAGGTATGTGTAAAAATAATAAAAGCAACATGGTGAGCTCAAGATGGCAGAATAGAGAGACTGGAACAACACAGGCAAGATAGAAGAGATAATGGGAAAGACCAGACTTCCTTGGGCCAAAGTCAGGTACACATACTAGCTTCGCTGAAGTGGATAAGATCAATGCATTAAAACAATTTTAAACTAGAAATCAAAAGGGTGGGCTTATGACGCAAATAGGGAAGAATCTTAGGGACTATTTTTGGAAAGGTAGCAACAGCTAACATCTAGAAGGCACTCCTACATGCTTTAAAAAGCGAGCCTTCACCTTCGTTCACAGTAATGTGTTTGAATACTTTATTACATGACTTAAGTTAACTGAAAAATGTGAAAATGGACTAATAAATGACTGCAAGGTATATACAGTTTGTATCCCAGAATTCATTCATGCACTGAAATCATCTGTCTGTGTTCAAATACAGTAGAGAAGGTATAGGAAACAAGGTACTGCTGTAGTAGTCAGAGAAATAGCTGAGATCCAGACTAGTTTCCCTTTTATCACTCCTGGGGTGTTTAAGAAGAGGGAAGGTGGGATCATTCAACACATGCAGAATTCATAACTCCTCCAACTGAGGTACTGTGGTCTATCCTTCCCAAAGATAATCAACAAGTTTTCACATCAAATTTGACACTTACAAATCTATTCCCTGTTCTATGATTTCTTTCTGTTGCTTTAGGACTTCAAATTGTTCTGGATTGTCAGTGCCAGACATCTGTGTACTATAGCTGCCAATTCCTGAGGATGCTGTAGAATCCAGAGAATTTAAGCTTCCATATCTGTTAATTGTCTCAGAGTGTTTGGTTTCATTTGTCTCTTGCTCTACAGGTTTTTCCTGACCTACAAAATAGAAGAGCAAAACAGAAAAAACTGACAAAAATATGCAATGAAAACCTTTGAACTTTGTTACAATTTTTCCAACATCTTAATTACATGAGTCACAGGATGTTAAAGCTAAAAGGGACCATTTACAGGTAAGCTAACACTCACAGGGAAGTGAAGTGACTAGCCCGAGGTCACACAGCTTGTTAACCAGATGGTATTTGCTTGTTACAGCATTAGCATGAGTTAAAAGTATCACTGTCATAATTACTACTACACTTCAAGGAATTAAAGTTTTATAAAAAGTTGTTTCAAGGAAGAAATTACAAGTGTGCCCCATTTGAGAATATACAATATATGAAATATAATACAAAAATAAAGAAATTTCAAAATAGACAAATTATTGTATTATAGTTAATGCTCAATGGATCAACACAGAAAATGCTTCTGCCTTTTGCTTTATGCTGATAAGTTTAGTGACCCCACCATGGGAAGGAGATGCCCTTTGAGCAAGGAGACATGGGGAGAGAGGAGATAAAGGGAAAAAAAGGAGTCATAGACAGGGAGAATTTTTGGAAAGGGCTTCAGAGATCATATAGCCCAACTCCTACCTGAAGCTTCAATCTCCTTATATAATACCATGACCCCATTACATTTTTTAAACAGCTCTAATTACTTGGAAGTTCTACCACATAGTGAGCTGAAATCTGCCTCCTTCTAATTTCCTCCCATTGAATCCTAACCATGAGTCCTCAGATAGCTGATCAAAATCAATCTAATTTCTCTTCCACATGACAAACATTCAGATATCTGTCCACTAACGTCTCTGCAAATATTCTGTTTTCCAGGCTAGATAGCCTTAGTTCCTTCAACTGACAGATTTAATCAAATGGTTTTAAGTACTTCAAAATCCTGCTCACTCTCTTCTACATAAATTCCAGACTGTCAATATCCCTCCTTAAATGTGGTATCCAAAACAAAACATGGTATTCCAGAAGTGGTCTGACCGAGGTAAAGTACAATAAGTATCACCTGTCCAGTTCTAAATCTAAACAATTTATTTCTATTGATGCAGTCTAAGATTAAATTACCTTTCTGACTGCCACATGGCATTGTAAGCATATAAAATTCATATTTTTATATATTGTGATTTCTTTTGTTTGTTCGTTTGTTTTTTGCCTTTTTGGTGAGGCAATCGGGGTTAAGTGACTTGCGCAGGGTCACACAGCTAGTAAGTGTCATGTGTCTGAGGCCAGATTTGAACTCAGGTCCTCCTGAATTCCAAGGTTGGAGGTCTATCCACTATGCCACTTAACTGTCTCTATTGTGATTTCTTAAAGAGGGGATATACCTTTTCCCAGAAGCAGAAATTTCCATAAATCTTTTAACTTCTTGAAATCAATTTACTATAAAAATCATTTTATAAATGCAGTATCAACTTTTGCTAATGCCATAACATTCACACTGGTATATAACACAAGTCAATGGCTAATCTAAACAAAGTCAATTGGTCCACCCAAAGAAACCATTAGCGATATTTTAGGTCATTAAAATGACCTAAAATGTCCCAAGCACTGCAACGTTTTTCCTAAGCTATAAAAATGTCTCCAAATTAACAAGGTAATCAAAGTATGAATCTAAAGGCAATTTAGGACAAATTAGTTTTGATAATTAGTTAGAAGATGTGTTAGAAGTTAATGATCACACAAAGAAGTAATTAGTTGAAGTGTTTCTCTTAACAAGGTAAAAGACAGATGCAATTTCACTGGAGTAGATTAATGGTAATTTCAACTATCCAGAAAATATTACTCAAAATACAAAAAAAAAAAAATAGTAACTTAAAATGTCACCTTACCAAGGGTTGTCTGAGAATTCGGATTCACGTACTGATCTTTACTCCATTCAACCATACACTTCAAAATTGACACTAAACATTCTAAACCTTTTTTCCTCAGGCTTAACTCCTATTAAAAAAAAATAAAAAACAAAAAAAAATTCCCTTAAAAAAGCTATTTAAAAATAAAAATATAGACATCATTCCTCTGATATAATTAAAATTTGTAAATATTTTTCAAAGTTCTTACCTGAACATTACTCATACCAAGTTCTTGACTGCCCCGTCCTTGGGCTATTTTTGATAGATCATTAACTAATCTTTCAAATATATTTGCTGCATTTAAGTCACAGTCATAGTTTACATAAATGTCCACTACACTCTGAGCATCTGTAAAAACATAAGTGTTAATTTTAACAAGAAAATCCCAAAACATATTCTTTGCAATTATTGGTAACATTTAAGAATTCTTTTTAATACCTGCACAAATCCTTGTTAGTGTCTGGATAACCATCCATTTGTGGTCAAATGAGCTGGTAGAGGTTTCCAATATATATAAGAAAATTTCTTTAAAAAATACCTAACAAGAAAGACAAACATTTAGGAATGCATCATAGCTAGTTTCTTCAAAATGAGTCATTTCTTAAAAACAATGTTTTTGAATATTTACATTTTACTTCTGAATAAGCAGTACTGGATAAATATAGTTAACGTATAAGGTAATTACAAACATGCAAAAGAAAAACAAGATTTCTACCTGTGATCATTAGGTTTCTACATAGCCTCTACGACACATCAAAAAAATTGACAAAGAAAGGATCCTTAAATTGGCATACTCCTCTAAAATAGGGCTAATAAAGTAAGGTCCAGGAGATGAACATAGGTGGAATGATAAAGGAAGATGGGGGCACTAGGAATGAACAACATAAAGTAGCTTTAAAACAGAGATACTCGGAATAATCAATCAAAAAGCATTTATTAAGCACCTACCTAGGCCAGGCACTACGCTAGGTGCTGGGGATATAAAGATAAAAATGAAACAGTCTCTGTCCTCAAGTAGCTTACAATCTATTGGAAGAAACAACATGTACATACATAAGTATATATATATAAAATATCTATAAAGTGATCACAAGGTAACTCCATACAGCACTAGCAGCTGAGGGGATCAAGAAAGGCTTCATATTAGGAGGTAGTACCTGACCTGAGCTCTGAAGAAAGCTAGGAAGCCTAAGAAATGGAGGTGAGGAGGAACCAGGAATGGGGGGATATCGAGGCATAGAAACAGAAGATGGAACATCATGTATGAGGAACACGAAGAAGTCCGATTTGACTGGACTGCAGAATACATGATGCTGAGTACCATGTGATAAACCTCGAAAGGTGGTTAGGAGCTAGGTTCTGAAGACAGAAGTCTATATTTGATCCTATCCTATAGACAACTAGAGGCCACTGCAACTTGAGTAAGAGAGTGAAATGATCAGACCTGGGTTTTAGGAATGTCACTGTGGCACCTGTATAGAGAATGGAATAAAAAAAGACTCGAGGCAGCAAGAAAAAATAATATGCCAGATGAGCAATGATGAGGGTCTGAACTAGGGTGGTAGCCACATGTGTGAAAAACACAGAGACAGCAGAAAAAGAAATGTTGGCAACTAAATGGATAGGTAGGAGGAGGGAGATTGAGCTGTCAAGGATGTCTCTGCAGTCGCAGAAGAAACAAAATAGATACCAAATGGGGCAGCTAGGTGGCGCAGTGGATAGAGCACCGGCCCTGAAGTCAGGAGGACCCGAGGTCAAATCCAGCCTCAGACCAAACACTTGACACTTACTAGCTGTGTGACCCTGGGCAAGTCACTTAACCCCAACTGCCTTAAAAAAAAAAAAAAAAGGATAGCAAAGGGCAATGAAAAGGTACAGAGCACGCATAAGTATATTACCAAAAATATTTTAATAAGTCACATGACATAAAATACATCAAGAACGCATATGACCAGAAAAAAAGGTGAGCTGGTTATGTAGAAAGAATAAAGGGTAACAGAATATCACACATACACTGATAAACATATACATGCACAAATACACACACTGACAAAAGTCTCTAGTACATCAGGTAGAAATTTTATAGCAGATTTAGAAAGAAGGAATACTTGGAAAAAAATTGCACACAATGAGAAGGTATGGATGAGTTATTATCTGCACTGGTGAAGGAAATACTCATGCCAAAAGTAACACAATATATAAGTAATAGAAACATTTATATCTCTATATAGCAGTAGATGACATAATTCTCAAATGGAACACTAATTTCCTACTATTACTATTTAGAAAAAAGAAAAACCGAAAATCACCACGAACAGTGCTATTACAGAATGTCTCACAATCTATATCAAACTCTCACTTCAATTGATATAAATATGCTTCAAATAAAAAAGGTGTTGGCTGCCTAATGAACCAATTTTCAATTTTATAGGTAAATGCTCCTAAAGTTCAAAACTAATCGTAGACAACTTGACTGAGACTTAAATAGGGTTAGCTGGGAGATGCATAATAATCCTGGAATATATTTAAAGAAAATAAACTATAATTCAAAGGATCAATCATTTCTAAGCAACTTTTTTTAATTATGGAAAATCATCACACAACACAAATTTGAGTAAATAAATACCAATCTTCCTGAGGGTAAGCACTATATCATTACTTTCTTTATATACCCAGTTCCTAGCAGAGTGCCTTTCAAATAGTAGGCAATTAACAAATGTTTGTTCAATTTAACATTACTGTTGTTTAATGAATAACAAATTGTGCTAACTAGTAAAAAAAACTTTTCTACAATAATGTTGGGCTATTTCATCTATATATCAAAATCAAATTTAAAAAGATTTGTGTGTACAATGTGCAAGACACTTTGGTTAACACATGAGTACTACCATTAATTACTCTGTCTCATGTAATGAGTTCTGGAAAAGTTGCCTATTTTAATATTTCCAACACGTTAGAACACATTAGTATTTAAAGAAACATTAAAATGATTTATTTCAAAAAATTGTAATCTTTGTGTAGTATATAAAGTTGCAAAGAATAATAATGAGGCCTGACATAAAGAAATATTTCTTAACTATTCAAGCTATCCAAAAGTGAAACAGGTTTCCTCTGGAAGTGGTACATTCTCCCTCACAGGAAGTTCAGGCCCAATGATGATTTGATGGTGATGTCATAGAGAAGACTCTTGGTTCAAATACAGGTTGAACTACATGGACGTGGCTTCTCAGATTCCCTCCAACTCTGAGATTTTGTGAAGAGTCACCTTCCTATTTCTGTTTCATGAGTTCTGCTTTACCTTCCTTTCATAGGATCATAGATTTTAAAGCTGAAGGAAATTTCTAACCTCTTCAATTTATAGATAAGGAAACTGAGGCCCAGAGAGGTTAACTACTTGTCATGGAAACAAAAGTAAAGCCAAGATTAAAAGCAGCAAAGTCAAGATTCATATCTAGTTCCTCTGACTTCAAATCCAGTACTCTTTCCACCACACCATGCAAACTCAGATCTACTGTCATTCTTGAAACAAAATACAACATAAGTTTCATTAAGCTGATCCTTTTTTGGGAAGTATATCACATCTATTATCTCATTTAATCCATTTATCAACCTCTGGAGGCCACAAATCTGAGCAGTTTCATTGTTGCTAGTTGTGTCCAACTCTTTGTGACCCCATTTAGGGCTTTCTTGGCAAAAAATACTGAAGTGGTTTGCCATTTCCTTCTCTAGCTTATTTTACAGATGAGGAGACTGAGGCAAATAGGGTTAAGTAACTTGCCCAAGACTTGCGTGACTACATAGTTAGTAGTGCCTGAGGCCAGATTAGAACTCAAGAAGACGAGTCATCCTGAATCCAGGCTTGGCATTCTATCCACAGGTACCCCTAAGCTGTTTAGAGGTTAACAAATAATGCCATGTTGTAATTTAACAGTGATGCACATATCAGTGGACTGCTTAGCACTTTTCCTTCCAAGTCTATGTTTATATCTGTGTACTTCCCCATACATTTTAACATATATTTATCAGGATACCAATGTAAACATTTTAAAGTCAGGCAACGACCATTTGTTATAACTTATATTTCAAAAGAAGAAGAAAAAAAAATCTTAAAGCTAGATCTGAACCCAATTTCTCCCTGAAGTTAATTGTCCAAAGTGTATAAAAATCTTCACGTAATTTTTTTTTGAGGGAATAGAGGTTAAATGACTTGTCCAGAGTCACACAGCTAGTAAGTATCTGAGGTCTAATTTGAACTCAGGCCCTCCTGATTCCAGAGCCAGTGTGCTATCTACTGTGCTACCTAGCTGCCCCCATGTAAATTATTTTTTAAGAATTACAGAATACCTGTGTTGGAACAGACCATAGATCTAAGCTTTATGTTAACAAGAATACCATCTTTCCGTCTATAAAATCTGTCTTTACTAGAGGGTAAAACGTACTATATCCCAAGAAAATGTGAGTAAAAGCCTTTGTCAGCCCCTCTAGGATTATTCAAATATGTAAAGGATCTCTGATTTGGTCTAAATAGAGAACTGCCTCTACCAAAGCAAATCACAACCCATTTAGAATTTGAAGTTCTGTAAAGTTGCTTAAGGCACAGAAAAGTTAAGTGATTTGCCATCAGTACTGGATGTGAAACTAGGTCTTTCTGACTCCAGTTTACAGACTGCATTGTGTACAAAATTATATACTAGTCTTTACTGCCCTGACAATTCTATTGGTTAAGGTATGCCACAGCTTCAGTGGTCACTAAGGAGTAAAAGGCGCTCCTACACAGCCAGACAGAAAGGTCAAATGAATGTGTGCCCAACACAGCCTTTAATTCAATAAAAATAAAATACTTGCTATGTGTGAGACCCTAGGGCTAAAAGATAAAATAAATACATAAATAAACAAACAACACTAACCTAAGTAGCCCACACTCCGATGCTGTAATACAATAAATACAGGCAAATAAAATAAAAGATAAACTGAGGAAGGAGAGGACTAACAAGTGGGGTGAGGGTCATGAAAAGATTCTCAGGGGAGGTTGAACTTGATTCTAAAAGGAAGCCCAAGATTTTTAAAGGCAGGGAGTATATTCCAGGGGAGGAGGGCATATACCCCAAGATGGGGTATAGGTAGCCTGTGCAAAGGCATGGACACTGGAGATGCAGTTCCAAGTTAGGAGGACTAGTCGACATGTTTGACTGGGATACAGACCGTGTAAGCATGAGTACTATGAATTAAGTCTGGAAAGGTAGGTGGGAACCAGATAGTGGAAAGCTTTAAATGCAAGACTTAAGAGAGTTTTATCTTTATCCCACGAGCAACAGAAAGGCACTGAAAGTTTCTGAAGAGGGAAGAGATATGGGCAGACCTGAGTTATAGAAATATTAATCTGGCAGCTGTGTTAAGGATGGATTGTAAAGGGGATAGACTGGAAGCAGGGAGAACAATAAAGAATCTATTGCTAAATTCAAGGTGAAAAGTGATGAGTATCTGAGCTAGGGTAGCTGGCCATTTGAGTAGAGAGAAGGGAAACGATGTTATGCTATCTGTTAAGGATTAAAATCAAAGATTTTATTCTGTAAATTCTGTAGAAAAATGATGAAATGTACACCTTAAAGGTCAAATTAAAATAAGCACAGTTTGCAACAAAACACAGTTCTAAACATCCAGAAATAATGTTCTTATTTTCAACTACCCATTATAAGATAATAAAGTAATGAGCCTTAAAAACAGTAACTATTGCCAGTTTTGCTCACCATCTCCTTTTAACAGACATATAGGAAGTCTGCAAACTATAGAGGATGCTAGAAACAATTTCTCTGAAAGTTTCCTGTCAAAAAAAGCCTAAAATATTCTTTAATAGAAAGCACTTATTCTACTCACATCCACGATAATGTACTAAATCCAAATTCATTGCAGAATATTTAGAATTAAACTTTAATTTTTTCCCCACCACTAAAAAATTCTTGAAAAATATGACCTTAATGCTTAATTAAGTGGTCAACTATTAAATTGTAACTTGATCTATTCATTAATAATGAACTAAACAGACAACAATTACAGAACAAAAAAAAAGACTCACGCATGTACCCTAATATTAAGTGTTATTTATTAATAGAGAAAAGGGAGCTTGACTTTGAGACAACATACAAGTACCACACCTTGATACCAGACAGCAGTCTAAGTAATATTCCTAAAGCACAGGTGTGACCAAGTCATTTTCCTATTTGATAAACTCAAGCAGTTCCCTATTTTCTCTAGGGTCAAATAAAAACTCTTCTTTTTGGCACTGCAAGACCATCACAATTTGGTTCCAACCTACTTTATCAAGCTTACACATTTTATTCTTTTTGATGCACTTCAAAGTTCAGCCAAACCAGTCACCCTTGTTTCAGATTCTCTCCCATGTCTTCAATGCACCATATCCTCATCTTTGCTTAAGAATACCTAAGTTCTTGCAAAGCTTGGCTCGACGGCTGCTTTTTACCAGAAGCCTTTCCTGATTTTCTTCCCGCCACATCTATGTGCATGCTTTCTTGCATACTAGAATGTAAGCTCTGTGAAGGCACACTCTCATTTCTGTGTTTGAATCTACACAATCTATCATAGGCCCTGGCACAAAGTAAGCACTTAATAAATGCTTGTCAGTTGATTAAAAAGACAAATAAGCTAGAAGAAATTTGTACTAAAGCAAGCAAAGTTCTCTTTTAGAAAAATGAGATAGTTTTAATGCTTGTTTTGAAAATGCAAATTTGTTACAATGTGATTTATGTATTCGGGAACAATCAGAGTAGCCCATCCACATTTGATGTGGTTTGCTTCAGATAAGCCCCCTTCTACCACTCACAATAACTCCCAAGATGCAACTCTTCTGATGCCCACCTCCCAAGTCCTCAGGTCTTTTTTTAAGGTAAAGTGCTGTATTTATTGTATATATTCTGGTGCAGTAGGAGTTGTGGGAAAAGAAGGGCTATTTTACACATGTACTTCCACCCCTTGTCCTTTGCCAGAGGAACCTGGCTGCAGGCCAAGTTGCAGCCCAATGCTGCAGGATGCCACCATTATTTATTATATTTATGTATCTCTCAAATATTTTAATGTGTATAAAACTGTGCTACCAGTTCCTATCTTTTTTTTTTAATGTGTCATTGACAAAGTTTCTGTGTTCTGTCCCAATCTCATTTTACCTATAAGCCTTGTGGTTTTTACAGAGCAATTTTGCACAGCTCAATGATTTTTAGGAATGCACATGTCATATTATAGCACAACTGACTCCATTTGGTCGTGAAAATAAATTAAGGACTAGTACACTAGATAATTATAACAACAAATCTGAAAATTAAAAAAATAAAAACAAAATTGAAAGATTTCCTGACAGTTTACATTTTGATCTATGAATAAAATTTAAATGCATCATTGATATTATTTTTCCATGTATAAAAACTATGTGTGTTAAAGGTGGGGAATAGGAAGAGAATAATAACAGAGTGAAACTAAAGCTACTTTTATAAACAATTTTAAAAATTACTAGGGATTACAGCACAATTAAGATTTTTCTTTTAGGACAAACAAATTTACTATACAGTAGTTCAAAGTTGCAAAATGATTTTACTAATCACGGTCATATATAAAATATATATACATACAAATATATGTGTTTATATATATACACATATACACACAAATAATAAATAAAATAAGAAAAGTAACAACTCAAACATACAAAAATTTGTCAATAATTCTATTTTTAAAAAATCAATATTGCTAAAAGTGAGCAGCCACATAATGCATTCTTAAGATGTAGCATGTATATCTTAGTAAACAGCAAGTTTAACCAAGACTTATTTGCAAAGCATACCTCAATCTGCATCTTCAGATGTGTCTTGAAGTTTGACAACAAGGTAAGAAATATAGAAAGAGAAAGCTCAAAAACCTCTGGAACAGATGAAACTCCATTTTTAGAGAGTGCAACACAAAGATACTGCTTAATAGCATTAATGAACATCTCATTGGTCCTGAAAACAGGTCCTGCATTCTGTAGAATGGACAGAAGCAACTGCAATGAAAGGATCTTGGATCGCAATTCATGAGACCTGAAATGTAAAGCAAAATGCACAACAGGTGACAAAATTGATCACAACTGTCTTGCAATGATTGTTGAACTGGAATGGTTTTTTCTACAGATATTTCCTGATTCTATAGGTATTATACAAACTTTCAAAATGGAGAAAAACAAACACAAATGTTAAGTGTCATTCTATCTAAAAAGACAAGGATTTAAAGATATATCCTTCCAAGTTAGTTTTGAAAGCACACAATAAAAACAAATTACTATATGAAAGTGATTTTGAGTTTCTCAAGTTGAATGTGACCTATTACATAAAATAGTTTTAACATTATTTTCTCTATAGAAGATATTAATTAACAAACCACTATATTCATACTCATTAATCTTTGCAGAATTTTACACTTCTTGATACTCTAATTCCTTTGTTTTTAAATTTATCCATCTTTGGCTCCTCTTCTAGACCCTTTAAGATAGGTGAGGGATATGTCCTTGTGCTTCTTCTTTTCCATGAATTTCTTCTCAATATCATTGATTTCAAGCTGCAAGGACCTTGGAGGGACACCTAGTATATACCTTCTTTTTAAGATGGAGAAACTAAGGCCCAGAAAGGTCAAGTGACTCAGAAAATTACCTAAAGGCAGATGACTCACAAATCTGTACCCTCTGTCTTGATCTCTCTTCTGCACTCCACACCTTTATCTCCAAATGCCTACAAAGTGTCCCTTCCTAGAAGTCTAACCAGTCAGGCAGACACAAAAGGTCCATATTTTGCCTATCTTTCAAACTAAACACTATATCTCTGCTGCATAACTATTAATCAATCCCATCTTCCATGTTCGGAAGAAACCTTGGTGTTGTCCCTGAGCTATCTGCTCCATTCCCTCATATATAATTTCCAAGGCCTGTAGGTTCTAGGTTCACAATAATTCTTTCTTACATACTGGGAGTCACCCCATTCATCTAGGCCTCACTTTCCTCATTTCTAAAATAAAAGACTTGGACTAGATGACTTATAAAGTCCTTTTTTGCTTTTAATTTATGTTTCTATAACCCCAACTTCTCTATTCCTACTGTCACTGCCTAATTATAGGTGCTTATTGCCATCCACCTACACTACTGCAGTAGGTACACAACTAGGTTTTTCTAGCTTCTACTCTTTCCAACATTCAATCTAATCATTACACTAATGGAAGACTCATCATCCTTATGTATACATAGATCTACTTGCAACTTGTGTAACTCTTAAGAAAAGTTCAAATGCTCTAACTTAATAATGAAGGTCCATCACAATCTAGTATCAGCCTACCTTTTCACCGTTATATGAAACTTCCTTCCATATAATTTATGATCCAACCAAAAAAGACTGTTTGCCATTTGCCATGCATGTCTTGCTACTGTGTCTTTTTTGGAACTTTTTTCTGTGCCTTATATTAATTCCTTTTACTTCTCTGATTAATTCCTTATTTGCATTCTTTAAAATATAACTTAAATGACATCTCTTTCAAAAAGGAAATTTTCTTTGGTCTTCTAGGTCTAAATGAGCAGTTTGTCCAAAGACCTTGCACAATACCTTGGTCATACCATATATTCTATTATTGACTCTCATCTCCAAACTGTTTGGACTTGTTGACCTAGCTGGACCAATACCCCTCCAATATCTGTCATTTTTCTCTTTTGCCATTTTTGCCAGGCTTGTAAGTTGGAACCTTGAAGTCATTTTAATTTACATTTCTCTAATTATTAGTGATTCAGAACATTTTTTTCAAATGCCTGTTGATAATTTGGATACCTCCATTTGAAAACTATCTCCTCATAGCTTTTGACCATTTGAGGAATGATTCTTAGCATTATAAATCTGAATCAATCAGTTCCTTAGATATCCAAGATGGAAAATTTTTATTAGGGAAATCTGTTGCAAAGATATTTTTCCCTAGTTATCTGCTTCCCTTCTGATTTTTTTTTTTTTTGGCTTTTTGGTGAGGCAGTCAGGGTTAAGTGACTTGCGCAAGGTCACACATCTATTAAGTGTCAAGTGTCTGAGGCCGCATTGGAACTCAGGTTCTCCTGACTTCCAAGGCCAGAGCTCTATCCACTGCACCACATAGCTACCCCCTTCTGATTTTTACTACATTAAATTTGTGCATATTTTAATTCAATATAATAAAAATTGTCCACTTTACCTTTTGTGAACCTCTCTATCACATAGTTATCACTCTTCCCCAATCCATAGATTTGAAAGATAGCTTCCTCCTTGCTTCTCTAATTTATTTACAATGCAATTTTATACACACACACACACACACACAGAGTATCCATTTGGACCTTATCATTGTGTATAGTGTGAGATATTTGTCTAAATCTAATTTCTTCTAGACTTCTGTCCCAGTTTTCCCATTGTTTATTTCAGTGAATGCTTCCTCCAGTAAGTAGGGTCCTTTCAATAGATTATAATTTTGAAGAAGATGCCTGATGTTATATAAACTCTGTACCACCTCTAAACCTGAGAGTAGAAGTATCAAAGTTGTGATCCATGTGTGGGCTGAAACAGAATAAAATGTAACTGGGAAATATTTACCAAAATAAATAAAAATACAATAGAACATAGATAATGTTAAGATATGGTTTTCTAAGTCAATATATGGCTAGCAGAAAACATTATATAAGTATGGTTTAATGGGAGTTGGTCCCTGTTTCTGTTGAGTTTGACACTACTATCTTAGAGCACAATACTCAAAACACCAGACGACATTAATAATTGTTTGCTACAACTAATCAAAAACTTTTGGTTATTCTAGCAATGCACTAGTTTTGTCAAATCCCAGTCACAATACCTTTCATTGACAACGATTTTTAATTTATTGGATGTTTTTTTCTTTAATTTTAAATAAAGCCAGCCACAGATACTTTTAGAGTATATAAACATTATTACTTTTGTCTCCAAATGCGTTGTACTATTCTACATACACACATGCACATGCATGCATACTCCTGTGTGCCCACACTTACATGTGTATGACCTGATAAAGAATGTTTTCCCTGGATTTAATTTTTCAAGGTGAGATAGTATAATAATAGTTAGCCAGAAAACCCGAGTTCAAGTGCTACTTCTGACACATATCAGCTGTTTGACCTTGATAACCTTTCAATGTCTGCAAAGAACTCACTAAGAACATTTTTAGGAGTTTACTTATCAGGAATTCCCTATGCTGATGAAATCACACATTTAGACCCCAACTTCTCCCGCAATTTCCTCCCCCCCAAGTCAGTATGGCATAGAGGTAAAACCATTAGGCTGGGACTGGGGAGACCTGGGTTCTAGTCTCAATTTTAGCACTATCTTGCTGTGTGACTTTGAATAAACCAATCATTATCTATGGGGCTCCATCTCATCTGTAAAATGAGAATCATAATACTTATAATATTTACTTCACAGGATAATAAAGAGCTCTGTAAACTTTAAAAATGCTGTACACATTAATCATTATTTGTAAAATGAGGGAGTTAAACTAGATAATCTCAATAGTCCTTTCTGATTCTTTCAGATTGTTTTATAAATGATTATTCAAGATTATTCTGGATTTCTGACTTGTTTTCAGTCTTATGATAATTTCTGGTACTCCTGATCTGGTACTCAGATATTCAAAATGCATTTTCCTTCTGACAAAATATATATTAAAGTTGTTAGCAATTTTCAAAAAACACAACAAAACTATAGCAATCAAGTCTAGGCATCATTCCAACTGTAGAATCAATTTAAGTATTCTAGTAGCTGGTTCTTTTTATCCTAAATGTTGCATTTAATCGAGTTCATATAGTATAGGGGAACTTAATGTTCCTAATTTCCACAGTATCAGCTTCACAAATAAAGTTCAAAATAATTCAGAGACCTCAGTTATCAACATAATGTTTCATTCCTCAAAACTGGATATAACATAGAACATTGCTTACCAATACAAGCAGGGATCATTATTACATGGAGTAATGATTATAAGATAGATATTGTCTATAAGAATGCCTTCCTTGATTCTCTCCAACCCCACCCCAACCCTGTTGGAAACTACATTCTCCCTTGGACCTCTCATGGTACTGTGTGCAGCTGTCTAATGCAATTGGCATGCGATACATCACTGATTCTTTCTTAGGGACTGCTGGGTAGTACAACAGATAGAGTGCTGGGCCTACAGTCAGAAAGACTCTTCTTCATGAATTTAAATCTAGCCTCAAATACATACTAGCTGTATGACTCTGGGCTAGTCACT
The DNA here is from genome assembly GCF_900497805.2 of Vombatus ursinus. Classification (NCBI taxonomy): domain Eukaryota; kingdom Metazoa; phylum Chordata; class Mammalia; order Diprotodontia; family Vombatidae; genus Vombatus; species Vombatus ursinus. The sequence goes on from NW_020954590.1 coordinate 89,382,102, forward strand.
TAACCCTGTTTGCCTCAGTTCCTCATCTGTAAAATGAGCTGGAGAAAGAAACGGCAAACATTTCAGTATCTTTGCCAAGAAAACCCCAAATGAGGTCACAAAGAACCGGACTCGACTGAACAATACAAGTATCACTAGTATCTGTGTTTGTGTCTTACAACAATAACAATAAAAACAGCTAACATTGGAATGACACTCTGAGCACTTTGCACAGTGCTTTATACATGTGATATCATTTTATCCCCACAACAAACCATAAATTCCTTCAAGGAAGGGGACAGTGTCTCACATAAACTCTCTCTCCCTAGTACCCAGAACAACCCTGGATAAAGTAAGCATTTAATCAATCTTTCACATGGAGTACTATATAAGACCAAGAAAATAAACATAAAGTATATGTCCTCTGCAACACAGTAGTTTGATGGGACTGGCAAAAGCAGTAAAAGGTAAAATGCTACATGCTCCTTGTACACAAGAACATGTATTAAAAATTCCTCAATAGCACAGCAAAGCCTCAAGCCAACTCCTGTGCGCCTTCTCATCAAAACATGAAATCCAACGAAAAACAGTAGCGGTATCACCCAAAGTATCTAGCATACTGCGTTTATAGCAAGTACTCAACAAAGAGTTGTTAACTTCTGGATATGTTACGAGTCAAAGAAAGTCTCATATAAAAGTGTGCTATATATATTAGTTGGTCCCAAAGATGAATTTTAATTTGGAACCCAAGTACCATTACAAAAGAGTTCCAATATGCTGCAATGGTTTAGACAGGATAATGTTAATTTAAAAATTAATACATCTGGAGTTATTTCAAATCTTTCCCTCTTTTCTCAGACCTCCTAATAATAACTAAATTTATATTGCACCTACTCTGTGTCAGGCACTGTGCTAATCGCACTTATCCCTATTGTTGTGAAAGTGCATTGCTATCCTTCTCAGCAATGTTTCCCTGCTCAACCAATTGCTTCAAAAAATTACTTTTTTTTTTCAGAGACTAAAAGTAGAATTTTAAATCACTTTCTATAACAAAGCTTAGTGGTGTATATTCTTTTATGTAATTTTTAAAAACAAAGCTTAATCTAATAACTGGCTGTTATCCTTTCTTGAAGAGGACCAAAATGACATCACTATGTTGAGGGTCAAGGTACAGTGTGTCTGACTGTGGCTGATCAAAACAATACAAGCTTGGAAGCCTCTACCACACAGGTCGAGCACCAATAGTCCATATGAATATGTGAAGTGGAGATGTCTCTAAATTTGTGCATCTAACATTTCTTTTGAGTTACTGCAATTGTGCTCTGCTCATAGAGCAGTGCCTTCTTTGATGTAAGCACACCATGCTAGACAGTCCTGTGCCAGCATCTCCCATGTCTCACAGTTAATACCAGAGTTCTTCAGAGAGACCTTGAGGGTATCCTTTTATCTCTTCTTTTGGCCTCCATGTGAGTGCTTGCTTTATGTGAATTCTCCATAAAATAGTCTTTCAGACAAACTATGTTTGGCATTCAAACAATGTGGGCAGCCCAACAAAGTTGTGCTCTCTGAAGTGGGGTTTTAATACTTGGCAGTTCAGATCAAGAAACCACCTCAGTGTCCAATACCTTACCCTGCCAGGTGATCTTCAGAATCTGCCTAAGACAATTCAAATAGAAGTGATTTCAGTTTCCTGGCATGGTGCTGGTATACTGTCCTGGTTTCACAGACATACAACAATGAAGTCAGCACAATAGCTCTGTAGATCTTCAGTTTGGTGGGCAGTCTAATACCTCTTTTCTCCCAAACTTTCCTTCTGAGCCTCCCAAACACCAAACTAGCTCTAGCAATACATGTATCAACCTTATCATCTATCCCTGGAAAGTATATTGCCAAGGTAAGTGAACTTATCCACAACATTTAAAATTTCTTCATCTGCTGTAACCAATAGTTCCATGGTATGGTGCTGATTAGTGGAAACCTTCTGTTTCCTTGGTGTTGTTAGGCCAAAATTAGCACAAGCAGCAGAGAACTGATTCATATTTTGTTGCATCTCAGCCTCAGAAGCTGCATTGAGTGCATAATCATCTGCAAACAAAGTCATTCACTAGCTCTCCCTCCACTTTAGTCTTGGCTTCTAGCCTTTTCAAGTTAAATAACTTTTTGTCAGTGCAATAGCTGACCTTAATGCCATTTTCATTCTCATTGAAGGTGTCTGACAACACTGCTAAAAGCATCATGCTAAAAATCATGGGAACAAGCACACAACCCTGCTTCATTCCCATGGTGACTGGAAAAGTTCGAGAGCATTGTCCATTATCCAGAACCTGTGCAAACATGCTGTCATGAAACTGGCATAAAATACTGATGGACTTCTCTGGGCAACCCAATTTTGCCATGATTTTCCATAAGCCCTCATGACTGACAGTATCAAAGACCTTGGTCAGACAGATGAATATTGTGTATAAACCTCTGTTCTGTTTCCTGACTTCAGGTTCAACACTCTATCCACTGTGCCACTTAGCTGCTTCAACTGGATAATGATGAATTCAAGATGCCTACAAAGCATACAGATAGAGACGCATTCTGAGGAATTGGTGATAAGCACTAAAGGTAAGGACAGAGATGAAATGGGGATATGTAACTCTGGGAATCATCTGCATAGAGCTGACCATTGAACCTACAGGAGCTAATGAGATCACCATGAGAGAGTGAGTGAAAAAGAGGGCCAAGGACAGAGTCCTGGGGAAGACTCTGGCAACACATAATGATACAGCAGAAGAGATTGCACAGAATCCATCAGACAAGTAGGAAAAGACATATGACAGAACGTCATTAAAAAACAAAACAAAACAGGAAGAAGGGATAGCCAGAAGGAAGGAAGAAGGGCTCCCTCTTCTCTGTTCTTTCTTGCATCATGCAGATGCCTTCTGCTACTACCTTTTTCTTCACCCCCACATGACATGAAGAGATAGCCTTTCTCCTCGCCAAGGCAAATCCCTTGCACAAGCAATCCCATTCCGTCTAACTTCTCCAGCAAACTGTTACCTCTATTATACCCACTCTCTCCCTACAATCACTCCTTGTTTACTGGCTGCTTCCCTACTGCGTGTTCCCTACACACTCAAAAATCTTCAACTGATCCATCCATGCCCATATCTCTCCTCCCTCCCTTTTGTGGTTAACCTCCTTGAGAAAGCCATCTATGACAAGTGCTTTTACTTCCTTTATTCTCACTCTCTTGTTAACTCTTTGAAGTCTGGCTTCTGACCCTCATCATGCAACCAAAATTCCTCTTCCAGAGTTTGTAATGATTTCTTAATTGCCAAATCTAACAGCCTTTTCTCAATCTTTATCCTCCTCTAACCTCTTTTCACCTTTTAGCCCTGTCAATCACCCTCTTCTTGATACTTTTCAGGTTTTCATGATACTGCTCTCTCCTGGTTCTCTTCCTACCTGTCTTACTATTCCTTCTCAGTCCCCTTTGCTGGATTTTTATCCATGTTGTTGTTGCTAAAAGTACTAGGTAATCCCCAAAGCTCTATCCTGGACCCTCTTCTGTTCTCCCTCTATACTACTTCACTTGGTGACATCATCAATGCCCATATTGATCATTTTTATGCAGATGACTCTCCGATCTACTTGTCCAGCCCTAACCTCTCTCCTGAATTCCAGTCCTGCATCTCCAACTGCCTTTTAGGCAGTTCAAACCGGATGTCTCATAGAAATCTTAAACTAAATATTTCCAAAACTGAACTCTATACTTTTCCCCAAACCTTGCCCTCTTTCTAACTTTACTGTTACTGTCAAGGGTACCATCCTCTCAGCCACCTAGGCTCACACCCAAGTTGTCATCCTTGACTCCACTGCAACCATCCTAGTGCAGGCATTGTTAGCTGGTCTCCCTAAGTCAAGCATTTCCCTACTCCAGAGGTGGAGAACCTGTGGCCTTCTAGGTTCTTGGGTGCAGCCTTTTGACTGAGTCCAAGTGTTATAGAACAAATTCTTTTATTAAGGGGATTTGTTCTGTGAAGTTTGGGATTCAAATGGTTGCACTTAAGGACCTAGAGGGCCACATGTGGCCTTGAGGCCTCAGGTTCCCCACCCCTGCTCTACTCTAATCCATTGTCCACTCAGCTGTCAAACTGATCTTCCTAAAATGCAAGTCTGACCATACCACTCACCTATTCAACCAACTCTAGTGGCTTCCTATTGCCTCCAGGACCAAATGGAAAATCCTCTGTTTGGATTTCAAAGCCCTTCACAACCTGACTCTTTCCTACCTTTCAAGTTTTTTTAAAACCTTACTCCCTTCCACATACTTTGCAATGCAGTATGGATTGGATGGCGTCCTGGCTGTTCTTCACAATCTACCTCCTAACTCTGAGCATTTTCACTGGCTATATTCCACGACTGGAATAGAGGCCCTTCATCTTTATCTCAGCCTCCGAGATGCCCTGGCTTCCCTCAAGTCTCAGCTAAAGTCCTGCTATCTACAAGAAGGCTTTCCTAGTACTCCTAATCTTAGTATTTTTTTCTTCTGAGATTACCCCAAATTATCCTGTACATATCTTGTTTGCACATAGTTTTTTGCATGTTGTCTCCCTCATAAGACAGTGAGTTTCTCAGGAGCAGGGACTGTGTTTCGCATTTCTTTGTTTCCCTGGCATTTAACACAGTGCTTGATACATAATAGGCACGTTATAGATTCTAGCTGATTTACTAGGCAATGCTGTCAAAAAGTGGGTAGGGGTCAAAGAAGGATGAGTACTGAAAAAGGTAAATTGTATTTGGCAAGGAAGAGACTGTTGGTGACTTTGGAGATAGCAGTTTCAGTCCAGTTTCACGGATAAAAACCCAATTGGACAGGGTTGAGAAGTGAATGGGATTTGACGACAGGGTGTGGTCAGTATTTTTGAGGAATTTGGTAGTGGAATGGATGAGAGATGAAGGGCAAATGGCTTGAGGCCAGAGTCAAGTGACTTTAAGAATGAGTGAGAGATGGCATGTTTGTAGACAGTAGGGAGGGAGTCAGTGGATAGAGAATAATCAAAATTTAAAGAAAGAGACAAAATGGTCAAAGGCATAGTATCTACTTCTTAGGCACTGGAAAGGAATGAGATCAAGGGCACACATCTCTACTCAAGACTGCCCTTGGAAAGGAGGACTACCTCCTCGTTAGAGTTGGGAGCAAAGGAAGAAAAAATGGGAATGACATTGAGAAGATCTGAAGTGGGAGGTGATGAAAGCTGACCTCAGCTTTCTCAGTAATTTATGAGGTGAAGTCTACCACTGGGCAGGCAGTAGAGGGGATGCCATAGGTGGGGCTTGAGGAGATAATGTTTAGAACAGATGGTGTGAGACAAACCAAGTAGGGATTCTATTAAGGAAGATCAAACTGAATGCATGCAGCTGTGAGGATCCAGGTAAGATTACCTAATTTAAATAAATCTGTAGTGGACCCAATTAGCATGGTTATGTGACTTTCTCTAGCATTACTCTGGAGCAGAAGAGGACGATAGGTGGATGGGTTTGGGTTTAGAAAAGGTTAAGCAGTAATAAATAGGACAAGGGACCAAGGGATTAGTGGGTCATGGAATCATCATTTTAGACCTAGAAGACACCTCAGAAGTCATTTTCAGTAGAAAAAAATTGCTCCATGAAGTCAGAGGACTTGGGTTCATAATGGTGCTCTTCTATTTACTGCCTATGTAACCTTGGGTCAATCACTTAACTTCAGCGTCCTTGTCTGTAAAATGAGGAGGATGAACTAATTGACCTGGAAATCCCTTTCAGCTTTAAATGTATGATCTTACAATCATATGGTGTGGTCCAGCCCCCTCATTTTTTACAGGTGAAGAAGAAACTGAGGCTCAGAGTGTTTAAGCGACTTGTTCAAGGTCACACAGAAAGCAAGCAGTAAGGCAGAGCTTCAAAATAAAGTCCTCTTCAAATTCAGGTCTCTTCTCAAATATCACAGGAGGCAGAGGGCAATGACTGGGTAAATACATCAGTAGTATTTATACTTGAGTTTTCAGAACCTATTCTTATTTTCTGAAGCTTACTTTCCCTACCCAATTCTTCCAGGGGAGAACTTTCCCTCTTAAATTAACTGGGCCCCAGTGAAAACAAAATAAAATCTAGCAGCTTAGTTAATCTAAATAAATTTTAATTTAAGGAAACAACATTATTAACTCAGGAAAACAGGTAATGACTTACTTTGGGTCTGGCGGTCCATCTGACAGTGGCTTCATTGACAATTTACATAATGACCTGAATACTAGAAAGGCATCCTTTTGTAAAATGTGGGAAAACTTAGCACCAGGTGAAGGTCCTGAAGAATTTCCAGATTCCTATATAAGGTAACATATCATTAAAATACAGACAAGTACAATGCAAAATCATCTTTTGAAGGTGAGAGAGATGTGACTTCATTCCCAATATAAAGAAAATACTGTGTTACCAGAATATCCTTTTTTAATATTTTAAGTTTGGTTTTTTTTTTCTCTCTCCACGCTAAATTAATAACTACAGCCACTGACTTCCCCTTTGAGATTCTCTTCTCGATCACTAAAGAAAATCTTCAAGTCCCCTCACTTGACCTCGTCATTTAACAAACACCAGGCAGGTTATCACATCCATTCCCGGAACTTATATTGAATTTTAAGCTGTTTGCATTATTCCAATTTTTACCTACTCTCGGGCAAGTGTGAGACTGGTGGCTGGGTATTATAATTTCTTCCGTGATGCATTTATTAGCTGATTTCTGGGTAGAACTCTTTAAGAAAATAGTAAACAAAGGACTAAGGGGACCTTTCACCAGTATAGAATGAAAATAATTTAAGTCTGCCTGGAGGTAGGGAGTTTTAGACTAGACTAAGTCACTAGGTCCCTTCTAGCTCTATGGGTTTGTCTAAGAATCTATGATGAGGGCACTTTTCCCAAACACTTTATATTTTATAATTTAGAATATTTGACAACTTAGTTGATAACACATCCCAGAAGCTAATGGGTCAAATTTATATTAAATGGCAAAAACTTTATATTAATACGCATTAATAAAATTAATGAAAAAATAAAATAAATAAAAACTTTTATTTCTATTAAATGGCAAAAATCCCCCAAATAACATGTCAGGCATCATTTACTTCAATTCAACAAACATTTGTTAAGTCTCTACTATGTGCAAGAGACTATGCTAGGAACTAGGGGAAAAAAAAGAAGCAGCTCCTTGCCAGTGAGAAACTTAAGAGTCCATTAAAGATATTTCTCATAGGTATTGTTCAGCATTAGAACTGCGAGACCAATGGCTTAATGTGATTTGTCAATTTATACCTGAGTATCATTGGAAGAGACAGACAATCTGTCATCAGGTAAGGATGGTGTATATGCAACAGAAATTGGAGTCCCTGGAATCCCATTTGCTTGGATGTTTTCACTATCGCTACCGTCCTCCAAAGTTCCAATGGTGCCATCTGCACTTGTATTTTCAGCAGTCCCTTCTCCCATATCTAAAAAGTTAAAATGAACAAAAATGTATAAAATACATTGAATCTGAAAACTGTTGGAAAACTACAATTTTTTTAAGTGGCACATTCTTAAAGAAGCAGCAGGAAAGCAGTATTAAATAAATGATAGTTGCTGTACAATCCAAAAGGTTCTATAATAGATTATGATATGATTATTAGGAAAAAAAAATTGGAATTACCTTTCATCACTACTTTTAACTTGCTCTAGAAATTAATATTACTTTACGGACAAATGGTCTTAGAAAGCTAACCAGCTTCTATAAGGAAATGTGAGCTGTTAATTTGCAGTATTACTTATTATAACTAAGTTACAAATAGATTCATTTTGAGAAACTAAATATCAAGTAAGTCATTTTAAGAAGAGCAAAGATAATTCTCAGTAGCATATTCAAATAGTCCTTTACTTAAAAATGACTTATATAGAAGGATTAGCAGTGAATTCTTGAACCCTGACCCCAAACAAGCATTATTCCCCACACCAAAAGCAGAAGCAAATGTAAATCAGAGCAGCATCAGGACTACACATTTCCCAACCCTGAAAATTGAGAGGGCCAGTAAGTGCAATACTGGCTCTTAAGGCAGGATTCAGAAGTGTTCTTACAGTCTGGAGTAGGAACCCTGAAGGTACAGTTTCAAAGAAACAGTTTTATAAACTGTGGTTAAAGATGGAAAACTATGAGTAAGGTAATCTGATAGGTATCCTAAGTGAAATACAGCCCCATGTACTGGTCTGTGAATCACAATATTATTTCCATTGAAAAATGCATTCAGGGTGAGACATGGTGGCGCATAACCATAATCTCTGATTCTGGGGAAGCTGGAGCTAATGGATTACTCAAGCTCAGGAATTTTAAGTTACGGTAGGGCTAAAGCCGTTTGAGTTTTTGCACTGTCGGGCACCAATACAGTGAATCTCCAGGCAAACCAGCCTTGGTCAGAACCCTAAAAAGATGTGCTGTGATCAGCAGTGAGACTGGGCCTATGAGTAGCTACAACATTTTCAGCCTGGGTGAGATAGAAAGATCCAGTCTCCAAAAAAAGGGGAAAAAAAAAAGAAAAATGAAGAGTCTCAAACACCTACCTTAAAAGTACAACTATACCTATGCATCAACTATATGAACTAAAAATCCTGCCTCTGATATTTAATAGCTGTTTGACCATGGGCAAGTCACTTAACCTCTCTGAGCCTCAATTTCCATGTCTGTAAAACAGGGATAACAATAGCACCTACCTCATAGGGTACTGGGAAGTTCAAATGAAATAATGTATTAAAGGTCCTTGAAAATCTTAAAGTGCTATAGAAACATCAGTTATTATTACTATTATACCTTGGTCCTCGATCGTTAACAAAAGCAGAATAAATCAAGTTCACATCTACTAAAAAGAGTATCTTATATGAGTGAATGCTTATCAGTTTTGCAACTGCCAGGAATGTTTCTAGTAATCTTAACAGGTATAGTAAAATTCTCAAAACCAAAAAAAAAAAAAAAAAATTCACTCTTAATTTCAAAAGTTATTGTTATTTAATGTTTTTTAGGACATCTAAGAGGAGAAAGTTTCAAACTTAAAAAATCACAAATTGCAAATGGTTGAGAATCATGTATTTATAGAAATTATTAACATATAAGAATCAGTGAATGGGTGCTGCCTCAGACAAACTGAGACCTGGGAAAGACTTTAGCTTAAAAAGGCCAAGGTCTCCCACTACATCTGGGGCCATCTGCAGTCATCCTGACCTACGTCTTGCCGCTGGACTCAGATGATTCTGTAAGAAACAGCGAGACTGACAACTTTACACAGTTCTGCTTCACTTAAATCCAATTCACTTGCAAGTCAAGACATCACCCTCTTGATGTCATTGGTCCTCTTCAAGAATGAAGGACAAACCAAAAAAAAAAAAAAAAAAAAAAGAATGAAGGACAAAACAACAGGAGGAGAAAAAAAGAGAAAAAGATGGGATATTCAAAGATGTGTAATTTGTTTTCCCTTGATGGATCAACAATTATCACTGGAATACAAAACTGGAATATTTTAATTTTTACAGTTATCACAATTACAAAAATATTTTTTCTAATCAAATGAAGTTCCACATAGATAACTTACACATAAGCTAGTTTAAAGTACAATACCTCCAACAACTATGTTCACCATTTCTTGTACAATACTGTGCACAATATCTTGCGCCTTATCTTCATAGTCATTGTTTTCTCCATCATATAATCCATCACTTTTAGATAATGCTTTAAAATAAAGAAATTCAAAAGATATTATTTGAAATATTAGAAAATGATTGAATGATTGATTAGAAAATGTCAGAAAGAACAGTTTTAAATGGTAGCTATACTTTTTAAGACATACAATCTAAAGTAGGCAAAACAATAAACAGGCACACAAAAATAAGCAGCTAATACTTAACAATGGAAAGAACACTAACCCCAAATGATAATTTAAATTAATTAAAATTATAGACTTTAAGGTCTTAAAAACTTTATTCCCATTCAATTCTGCTACAGGAAGGCCCAATACCTAAGACAGACTCAGAACACTGAATTTTCTTGGTAAATGCTTGCTGAATAAGTTAAGTGAATTAATTTATATCCATTATTGTAGGGAGATTTTTCCCAAACCAAACCACAATTTAATTTTATCCCTGTAAGAATCAAAACATTTTAAAAAATAATTGGAGTGTTACTTGACAAAATGAATTTTACTTTACATCCTTATAAACAGAATATAGGGGACAACTTTTAACCTTTCCTAGATGATACAAACTGGTCATTTATAACAACAATATTATACTGGACCATAATATGCCCTCAGGGGCTTTGAGGTGTATTGTAAGCTCTTAACATCAAATGACTTTACTATTTAGTTATTCTGCCTCATCTATCAACTTTCTTCATATATCAGCTGTAAATTCCAACAATCCTTTTCCCACCTCCATCTGCCATACTTTATTATTTAATTCATCTAACTACTGCCTGCAGTAACCAAGAATGAATGCGAGCCACAGGAAAGCAGATAACTAAGTTAAAGTAACCTTATTCTATACCCAATTCCAAACTAATAAGCCTTAGGAGAATAGGTTTCTCAATAGTTATTTTCCTCACCACTTTGAAGTCTTTTTCTCCTGCCACATTCGAGGTGGCTGAAGCTGCCAAAGGTCTAATAAGTGAAAAATTAATGTAATTTTACAGAAAAGGTCATTGGTTACAGTATGGCTAAAAGAATTATAGTCAACTATTGATAATATAAGGGTGGAATATTCACCGTGCAGACTAACATAGCAAATATTACTTTCAAATTCTGACTGACATCATCTACTCTTACGTGTTATAGGGATAAACTGAATTTTTATTTTATGTTAGGTCCTGGAAGTAAAAATCTTCAGTCATAATAATTACCTTTATCCCCCAGGTAGTCATGTCTTCCATAACTCTGTATCCCATATAGCCCCTTGCACATAAGAGAAGTACAATAAATATTTCCTAAATTAATTAAAATTTGTATGGAGAACCCAGCTCAAATAAAGGCTGGCCCTTCAAATCAATGGGTGGGATGTTATAGTCCATCTTCAAAATGTGATTAGAATATGGAAAGGGTTGATTAGGGACAAACCAAGGAAGTCAAACATTGTGTACAATGCTATTTGCTATTTAGCTATAAGTAGTGTGAACTCCCAGAACAATTATATTTAAATATAACTATTTTCAATAAGTAATAAAAATTATTTTGATATGTCAGTCTAAAATAACTTATGTTACTGCTCTTTCCCACTGATTCATAGAAAAGATTAAGCATATAATCCATGGTTGAGTGCATAATTTTGTGGGGTTAGGACCAGTGATTTTGTTGGGAATAATGAATTCTCAGTGAGAACTCTGCTCCCTCCCTCCTTAGCTGATTCTTACAACTGTGCTTCAATTCATAGTTGGGGGAGGGGATGGAGGAGGGCACCAAGAGATTAAGTAACTTGCCCAAGGTTACAGTCAGTATACATCATCCATAGGACTTGCAATCAGGTTCTCCTGACTCCATGGACAGCTCTCTAGCCACTATCAACCCTGTCTCTATATCATATGATATGGCATAAAAGTTAACGTTTTAACTATAGGACTAGGTAATATCCACTAAGAGCAACTGTTTAAGCAGTCAGGCTGAAGCTGTAGAAAGTAGCAACAGGATAAAAGCTGATCTTCTAACTAAGTTTTTAAGTCAAAATGTCAATGTCTACAGAGAAAAATTAGAATCAATATATATACTAGGTAGAGCTATTAATGCAATAAGATACTTGATCTGATTCTAGAATAAAGATCAGTTTCAAGAAGAAAAATAGAAATTTTCCTTAAGTAGAACAGCTGCATTAACTATATAAAGAAAAAAATTTAAATTAACTATGAATCCCATCATATATCTGCAATTAGCAATTTCCTGATTTTTACTTTTTTTTCCCTCAACATGCTCTTTACATTTCCCATGAACATAGTGATTTATGACAACTATACTCATTTCTCGGAAATGCTCGGCAAAAGTTACTCTTGTTTGGCTATTTGTAGCGAATCTATTCCAGCAGAGTAAAAGTTCCACACAACCAAATAAATACTTGCAGCCTTCTTTAGAGAGGTGCATAAACCCCCTAGGAATTATTACATAGCACATAATTTCTTTGCCTGAGATAAAATTTGCCTTATTTGTACTTAACATCATGTTACAGTCTTATTTTTTCCTAAAATTTCTTCACCATTTCCAAATGTGAGAAGTGTTTTCTACTTATGAAGCAGACAGCTCTAATCCCTCCCCACATGCTTCCCTCAAATTCCCTTTCACAACAAGATTACTTTCTGCAGCAGTAGCCTGATCAGCTTCAGTTTGTTCATTCTCTGCACTGGAAATGTCAGATCCATTTTCTGGCTCTGTATCATCATGAAGGCTCTTATCCACATCATTTGTGTGGGGTTCAAGTTCCCCTTCATGTTCTTGGGGCAAAGTATCAACAGTCCCAGGTGGCAGATGTCTCAGCTGAGGTGATTCAGGCTCATGATGGCTTACAGGGGATTGTAATAGATGATGATGTTGACGATGTCTTTCTTTTTCCATTTGTTTGGCTTCCTGTAGCTGAAAACATGAAGTATGAAAAACTGCCACACACTGTCTAAAGTATTGTTAAAATCAAATTATTTAGAATTTGGAGAAAACAAAGTTTGACCAACAGTAAAATTTAGCAGAGAGATAATAAATTTCTACCTTGGCTCATAAATTGTAAACTAAACTTATGTGACTACCAGCATAACAAGAAAATATTTAAAACATGCCAAAGGAACAAATGAATTGGTGCTCCAACTAGGTTTTTTGGTTTTTTTTCCCCCCCTTAAACATCAAGCAAATATGAAACACTTAACAGTGAAGTGGAAAGAGCCCTAGACTTAAAATTAGAAGACTTGGATTTGAGTCCCAAGACTAAAACTTACTGGCTATGCATCACCGGGCAAATCATCACCTCTTTGAGCTTGTTTCTAAAGGAAAAATGGACTAGATAATTTCTAAGATCTAGCTCCTGCTATAATATACATAAAATATAAGAATTTGGGACGGACCTTGATTGGCCCATCTACTTAAAACTAGTACCCAGATCAGAATTCCCTCTGCAACCATTCCTAACAATGGGTCATTTAGCTTCTATTTCAATACAAATATTGAAAGGGAATCCCCTACCTCTCTCAGCAGCCCAGTACACATTTAGATAATTTTAAATAAGTAGTTTTTCTCTACATCAAGTCTAAATCTACCTCTCTGCAATTTCCATTGACTACTACTAGTTCTGCTCTCTTCTTAATCAAATCCAGATTGTCTATGTATTTCCCAAAATGTGACACCCAGAACAGATGTAGTTTGACCAGGAAAGAGAAAGTACAGCACAACTACTACCTTCTCTGAAAGTAGACAGTAGGCCTCTTTTAATGCAGCCTAGGATAGCACTAATTCCTTTGGCTGCCATATCACAGCTAACATAATGAATTTATAATCCACTAAAATTCCCAAGTTTTTTTTCACAGGACTGATTGTCTTACCATGCCTCTCTATCCTATACTAGTAAAGCATTTTGTTTGTCTGTTTTGTTTGTAAACTTAAGCATAACTGTTGATGGAGATGTAAAGTGGTCTTGCCATTCTGGAAAGCAATTTGGAACTATAACTAAATAGCTATTAAACTGTGCATACCCTTTGACCTAGTGATACCACTATTAGCTCTATACCCTAAAGAGATCAAAGAAAGAAGAAAAGGACTCATATGTACAAAAATATTTATGTAAACTCTTTTTGTGGTTGCAAAGAATTGGAAACCAAGAGGATGTCTGTGAAATGGGGAATGCATAAATACATGAATTTCATGGAATACTATTGTGCTGTGAGAAATGATGAAGGGGATGGTTTCAGAAAAACCTGGGAAGATTTGTATTAACTGATGCAGAATGAAGTGAGCAGAACCAGGTGAATAATTTATACAATAAAACTGTATTAGAATAATAACTAACTGAAAGATTTAGGAAATTTGATAAATATAATTACCAACCAAAATTCTAAAAGACTCATGATCAAACATGCTGTCTACCTCCAGAGATAGAAGTGAAGGACTCAGAGTGCAGAAAGCATATATTCTTTTCCTTCTTTGTTACTTAAAAAAAAATTTTTTTTTTGGACACAATGTAGGAATTCATTTTGTATGACTTCATATTTGCAGTGGGTTTTTCTTTCTCAATGTGTGTGTGTGGGGGGAAGGGGATGAAGAGAATTTGGAGATGCAAATAAAACAAAATTAGGGGAAAAAAAGAAAGTGACTTGATTTGATCCTTCTTAGAGAAGGAAATTACCTGGGGCGGGGGGGGGGGGGGGGCTTAACCTTTTTTGTGTCGTGGGCCTCTTTGGCAGTCTGGCAAAGCCTATGGACTCTTCAGAGTAATTTTTTTAAATTAATAAAATAAAATATGTAGCATGACAAAGGAAACAACAACAATAATAAATCTAAGTACAGAACTCTACCTTTATCCTTACATTTAATTTTAGTTGACCCATCATTCTAGCCTTTTTGGATCCTGTTACCTAATTAATCAATCAATAAGCATTTATTAAGCCCCTCTCCTAACAGCTAAATCTGGTCTTTTCTCAATCCCCACTGACGTATTTGGTGCACTTGACATTGTTGACCACCCTCTCTTTCTAGATACTCTCCCCCACCTTCCTGGGTTTTGGGGACATTACTCTTGCCTGGTTCTCCTCATACCTTTCTAATCATTACTTAGTCTCTTTTACTGGCTCATCCCCACCCAAATCTAGGTGCTCCTAAAGGTTCCATCCCTGTTTCTCTCCTCTTCTTCCTCTACATTCTTAATAACTTCATCAATTCCTATAGGTTTCACTATTATCTCTTTGCAGATAATGCTGGTCTATACACACGTGTGTATAAATCTATCCACACATGCACACAGATACACATAAGCCCTAATCTTTCTCCTGAGCTTCAGTCATGTCAATAACTATTAAATGTTTCAAAATGGACATCCCACAGACATCATAAACTTAACATGGCCAAAACTGAACTAATTCCTTCCAAATCCTCTCCTCTTCAAAACTTTTCTATTTCTACTATCATTCCAGTCTCCCAGGTTCATAATCTTGGTGATATCCTCAATTCCTTACCCGTTCTCACCCTATAAATATAAAATCAGTTGTTAAGTCTTGCTTTCTACCTTCATAATATCTCTTGAATCTGACCCTTTCCATTCACATAGCCATCACTTTAATTCAGAGCCTCATCACTTCTCACTTATATTATTACAATAAGTTCCTAAATGCTCTCACTCCACTCTACTCCTTCCTATTCTCTACTGCCAAAAGCAATTTTCCTTAAGTATAGACCTGACCACATGACTCCCTTACTCAACCAACACCAGTGGATTCCGAGTTGCTCTAGGATAAAACATAAACTTCTCTATTTAACTTCCAAAGTCCTCCACAACCTGGCCTGTTATTTTTATTTTTCCAGTCTAAAAAGCTATTACCTTACCTCTCCTCCCACACTACGCGACCCAGTCAAGTTATTGGACTTCTCTCTAAATCCTTCATCAATAATCTTCCATTTGCCTCCTTAGACTTTTACACTAGCTGTCCCAAATGTCTGCAATGCCCTCCCTACTTATCTCTGCCTCAGACAGTCCCTCTACTTTGAAGAAATAGCTCAAGCACCACCTGCATTAAGCTTTTCCTGATCCCTCCACAATGCTAGTGTACTCCCTCCCATAGTACCTTGTATATATTTGCATTTGATAACTTTACATTTATACTGTATATATTTAGATACATATCTGTTATCTCCCCCAATAGACTAAGTTCCTTGTTAAGTAGGTATTGTTTCTTTCTTTGTTACTTGAATCCTGAGAGTATAGCACAATGCTTGGCAAATTAATTGGTGCTTAATAAACACTTGCTGATTTACAGATTGGGATGTAATCCCAAAGTGAGACAGTCCTTCCCCTCAAAGGGTTAATGTTCTACTAGGGTAGAACAATACGTTCATATATGTAAATGAAATATATACACAAAAGTAAAATACAAAATAATTTTGTTTGAGAGGGATATCATGTCTTCCTCTTTTTTCCTTTTGACCTCCAATTTCACTCTTTAACACCCTTAGGATGATTGGGATTAAATGGTCATCTCCAGAAGCTGTCCATAAATGTATTTTTTTTCCCTTTTCCTTGCTTACTATTTTGTTGATTTGGGAATTTTATAATTTTGTAAGCAATTATCCATCTTAAAAAAGATTTTCAAGTCTATTAGCATGTGGCTATATGAATCAGCCTCTGATGATTTTCTTGTTTTTCCATTGTGATATCCCTTTTCTCATTTCTAATTCTGGTTACTTAGTTTTCTTCTGTTTTTATCTTATTAAGTTAGCTATGTTGTTCATTTTTTCTTTTGCTTTTGGTTGGACCTGTGATTTTATTGTAGAGAGCCAAGACAGTAACGAGGGAAGCAAGGGAGAGAAACCCAAACACACAGACAGCTTGTCTATGAACTTGTAATGAGTAAACTCTATCTACCAATGCATGTTGGTACCTGCTCTACAACTTAACAGTCTTATAGAGGTGTCTGGGAAGTTAAGTGACTTGACCAGTGTCACATAGCCAATAGGTCCTTCTGGCTAACTTACCAGCACCACTATGCCATCTCCCCCTCTCAATTAGTTTTATTAGTCTTTATCACTTCCTTGTTTTCTTATCAGAATATATTTAGCTCTTATTTTAGTTATTTCTATTTTTCTGGTCTTTTGTTTTATACATTTTCTAAGTTAAATGAAGGTTCAACTCAAGTGTGTTTCTTTTTCACCTCTCCAACCCAGTTTTGTCATCTGCAAATACGCAAGTCTTCTATGGCTTCATCCAAGTCATTGATAAAAATATTGAAATGCACATATTCCTAAGGCACTTTACAGGATACTTTCCTCTAAGGTGACATCAACTCATAGCTGGCTATGCTTTGAAGCCATAGTCGTTTAACCAATTCTGAATCTCCTTGACTGTACTTTTTAGAATTTCTTTTTCATTAAGAATTTAATTGAGATCTATAAACATTAACATTTCCATATAAAAATAAGAAAAGAAAAAGAGGCTTGTATGTGAAATTATGAAACTATGTACAGCTTGGGTTTTTAAAAATACGTATTACATTAACATGATAGTATCGATATTGCTTCTCTATTTTCTCTTCTAATCTTCCTTTTGTTCTCTTCTCCTTATTTTTTTAAGCCTTTCATTGAAAATACTCTCTTTCTTTTTTTGGGAGAAGAGCATCACTACCACTATTCTTCTACTCACCTCTCCACAACTTTCTACCTTCACAATTCCACCACCCAAATAGAGGTTCTCCTTTTTACAATTCTAGTAAAGTAAAACAAATCCATACAATTGCTGTGTTTAAAAATGCTTATTCTGCACCGCTAGTTATCACCTCTCTGCCAAAAGACAGCATGCTTCATCATCACTCTTCTGGAGTCCATGATTGATCACTGCCTGACTGTACTATTATTTAGCTCAATATCCCTGTCCACAAGGATAGCATGGGAGATTTTGTCAAAGGCTTTCATGGAATCCAAGTATATCATATCTACACCATTTTCTTGGTTTGCCAATCTAGTTAGTTACCCAAACACAAAAATTAAATAAGAGTTGACCTTGTCTTCTATGAATCCATGTTGACTTTTATTGACTGCTATTTAGCATTTTAAATTCTGTGAATTATTATTTATTTCTGTTTATTCTGTATGTTCACATTAACTTAAAAATCCCTAGTTCAGGATGTGTGTGACATATGCAACTTGGCAGTGTGTCTAATATTAGAAATTTGTAGTTTTTCGCAATTAGAAAATCATGGAAATTCCTTTATATAAAACAGAGTTAGAGAGTTAGATATTTAATAAACATAATCCTGAGATAAAGATTCATTAGGACATAAAGTGTTTGGAATAAGAAACCACATTCAGAAAAGTTAGAAATTTATGTTAGAGAACTAGGTAGACTAATTTTAACAATTTTATGTAAATTCCATCTGTAAATTAAAAATCCAGCATACTTATAATCACTAAAAATATTAACAATGATAAACCTCATTATATTCTATATTTCTGTAGCATTTTACACTTTCCACTGTTTTAAAATATTTGATCTCATTTGATTTTTACATAAAAATCAATCTACAAAAATAAATATGCTGCCAGTATTACATGTTTACAATGAAAAAAATGCTTTTAAAGCATAAAAAATTGCTTTAAAGTAAACTATTATTGTTTTTAAATGGCATATGTAGGTAGGCATCATATTCTAATAAATTTGGGGCAACTGGAACTCATTAAAATGACTTTTTTCAATAGAAAACAAAATGGTATAGCAGAAATTTTCTAGACCAATGGTCCACTAAAAATTAAATATAAAGCTGACTTCAACAAGGCCTGTGCTTCCAAATTTTAGGTAGAAATGTAAACACTGTTAATTGAGAAGTTTTGATGACATTGAGCTATTTGTTAATTTTCTATCTAAAAGACTTCATTTATTGGTAAGAATATTAGAAAATTAATTACATCTGTGCCTTATAAAGTTTTGACCAATAGGTAAGTTAACTCTGTCCCCAACTTCTTTCGTCCCTCCCTCTTATTTCCATTTGTTAATTGACTGTAATTAAAGTATAGATTTTCATCATTTATTTTGCTTAGAGGTTTATGTATCTTGTTCTTAAAATTTACATTCCTGTGAATGAATGGAATGTCTTCTATTTTTTTCTTCCCATAATACTAAGTTAGAATGCTTCACTGATTCTTCATTTTTCCCCCCGTAAGGATCCCCGAGATTAAAAAAAAGTCTTTATATTTCCATACTACATATACTATAAAACTTGAAAAATGTCTTTAAATGGTTTAGAGTATATTGAAAATAAAATGTCCATTAATTTTAGATGAAATATCACTATAGAAATGTATCTTTTTTGAAAAGGCAGAATAATGTAGTAGTAAAAACACTGAACTTGCTGTCAGGAGACCTAGATTCAGGTCTTGGCTCCAACATTAAATTAGCTGTGTAACTACAGACAAGTCATTTTACCTCTCTGAGGAAGGAAATTTTTTCTTAGCTTTAAAATGGGGAGTATCTACCTCACAAGGTATCTCAATATGAATTATTACTGGCTCGCATTTTATTATTATGATTTTCAAGGATCAAAGAATAGCTCATTTGTAATAAAAATAGTAAAAATAAAAGTGTCATCATTATTAAGAATAATGGCTAGCACTTATAGAGTGCATTAAGGTTTACGAAACATTTTCTATGTATTATTTCATTTTATCCTCACAACAACCTTGTTACACCCATCTTCACTTGTTTGTGGACCTCAAAGTTAGCCCCTACTATGAGGAACCTAAAATAAAATTTCTATTTTATTAGCAGCTCAACAGAAAACAAGATTTATCCAAAGTCATGAGTTAGTCAACCATTAAATTATAAATGAGAGATTATCTCTATGGATATATATGAAGCTAATAAAGAACAACAGACAGGTATTTTTATTTATTGCATCTTCAATCTTATATTTGGAATGTAGGTCATACTGCACATCTATAAAACTATCTTAATAATAAAATTTCAATACTTACTGCTTGGTTTTCCATACGTGCAAATATAACATTTAACATTTGAGTAAGAGTAGCTTTGGCTGTTGTCTGATTGATTAGATTTTTGCTTGCTAGATATATATTGTAACATGTTCTTACAGCTTGCAACACAGTTCCTTCATGAATTTCTATGTGCTGTGATGTTACTGCAGTAAGCAAAGCCTAAAAAATAAAGTATATCATTAAAACAATGTTTTTCTTCCTCCGAAGTTGTACAACACACATTTACGTATAATACTTTTGTATGAAAATTGAAACTTTAAAATACTGTAATGGATCTATTTTTGAAAAGTAGCAGGAAATCAATTATAGTATAATGAATTTGGAAAATTCTTCAATAAGATAATCATTAGCCTATTTTACCTACTGTGAATTGGATATATTAGGTTTTTTAAAATCAAGGTATATATGCTATGTTTTCAAGTGAAAGGATATCTCATAAATCTTTCTCTTCCAAAAGTACAAGACTATGTACTCTGAAGTAAAGACACAACCTATGAGGCAAAAAGCCAGGGCTGCAAAAACTGAAGGGTCCATAAAACATTACTATGTTTTTAAACAATAGGAAACTTTTCACATACTTATTTGGAAGACAGTAGTAGCTACGAATTAAGACTTTTCCAACACACACCTTAACCACCATAGTCAGTGTTAGACAATGTGATGTGAGATACTGATTTAACTGCTTATGGCAAGAGAAGCTTAAAGGAAAGGGTGACAAGATCCACAAGGCTTCATTTTCCTTACCTCATTACCCCATGAAAAGAATCTCAGACGTGTGTGTGTGTGTGTGTGTATGACACAGAACAATGCTATATTACCCTATAACACAGTGACGAGACCTGTTGAGGCACTTATGTTCAGGCTTGTGCTGTAACCGTGAAGCTGTCTTTTTCCCTACTAGCCCATAAGCATCTTGAACATACTTAGAACAGTGCCTAGTACACAGTAGGCACTTAACAAATCTTGACAGTCTTCTTTGTTTTTAATCCCTCAGAATGCTCACACTGGTGTCATGTTCATAAGTGTTCAACAAATATCTGATAAATTGAATTGTATTGATTTATTACATAGATTAAGATATATCTTAGATAAAAATCATATCAGGAAAAAATTAATTATGACATACAATAAAGACCTAATGTAAGTCTTTTCCACAGGTACTAATTCTTTTTGCAGCAATGTGGTACACTGGAAAAAAATACTTGAATAGGAATCAGAATACCTTGACTTGTCATTAACTATGAGACCTAAGACAAGTATTAATGTCTGTGAATCACAGTTTGTAAACTAGTAAACGGGGATATGTCTGGTTATCAGGATTATTAAGAGGATCTAATGAGATGCCAAAGAATATGATATATGTAAAAACTGTGAAACACTATTCCAATATAAACTATTATATTTAGCTTAAATTTCATCTTTGTTTACTATGTATCTTTTATATTTTTGCCTGTAATTGTTTGCTTCAGATTTTAAGCTGATAGAGAAATGGGCTTAGGTCTCTATCACCTATTGGTACACAATATATAACATAGTTAAGTACACAACAACATAATATGTATTTTGGGGGTATGAAATTAGCCTTGATGCACATAAGGAAGGAATACTGGCAAAAATTAGTTTTCTTAACAGTAGTTAGATGAGTATGTCTTAACCTGGAGTCTGTGAACTTAAATTTTTTTTTATAATTATGATTCAATATAAAGGATTTCCTTTGTAATACTATGTATTATATTTTATGCATTTAAAAACAATATTTTGAGGAGGTCATGAGTTTCACCAGACTTCCAAAGAGGTCCATGACACAAAAAAGGTTAAAAACCCACAAGTTAGATGAATAATTACAATGATTCTCAAAAGACTGGAAACTCTCTTAATGAGAAATAGTCAGGGTTTAAACTGAGTGACATAAGTGTCCCAGATATACTTGTTTACATAACAGAGGCTTAGGATCATTTACAGAAACATTCCCAAAAAGCTATGCTATTTCTGTAAAGTAATCCAACATTTCCCAATAGTTTGGTGGAACACTTTTGACAAGAAACAGATTTTAGAGGAAGAGTGTGCTAAATTATCTAAAAGCAAGTTAAGTTCCCTTTGAAGATCCATTGATAACACAGTAGCTATACTTTTTGCGTGCTGGCTAATACAAAACTGGGAGTGCTTCTGTGGTATTTTTTTTTTTTAACTCCACGGTCACCTCTCCATTGTTAGCAACCTATCACAGGAAAGTTTTAGAAGTCTACACATTCATTCATTAAGCATTTATCTAACACCTACAATGTGTAAGTAAACTAAACTAAAGCAGTTCATTATTCCAGATTCCTAAATGTAGAAACCTCTTTTTAATATAATTGCAGCTAGTCTCCAACATAACTAAAGGATTATATTCCAAAAGTTTGTCTGTAAATCAGTTATTTGGGAGCTAGAATTTATTTTTCCAAAGACACTATGTTATTTGTCACTGCTAACATTTCTAGGCTAGTCTATAAGAGATCATTTAAGCCAGAATACAAAAAGGAAGCATGGAAAAGCAGGAAGAACACTGCACTTAAGAGTCAGAAGACCTGAGTTTGGTTCCTGACTCCATTACTCACTAGCTTTGCATTTTTGGGCAAGTCACTTAACCTCTTTTTGTCTCAATTTGATCGTCAAAATGGGGATAATATACCTATAACATGTACATTATCCCAAATGACTGAGAGAGGTTAAAAAAAAGTTTTCTTCATTTTAATTTTTTTTTCAGCCTGCATCTGGGAATTACATTGGTTTAGGGAAGGCCTAGTATGGCAGTAATTTCCCCAGGGTCACAGGGAAAGTGTTTATGCGTCAGAGGCAGGGCTTTAACCCAAGATTAGCTCTGTCTACTATGCCTCTTGTTGATTACAAGAAAGCATTTGATTTTGTAAAGAATTTCAGGAGATTTCTTTCAAAGCTTTGTCTTCTTAAAAAAATAGTATTTTATTTTTCCCAATTACATGTAAAAACAATTTTTAACATTCATTATTTAGAGTTCTAAATTTTCTGTTTTCCTCACCTCCTCCTTCCGTAAGATGTAAGCAATTCGTTATAGGTTATACATGTGTAATCACGTAAAGCATATTTCCATATAAGTAATGTTATGAAAGAAGAAATAGACCAAAAGAAAAAAAAAACCACACAAAAAAAGTGAAAAATAGTATGCTTCAATCTGCATTCAGACTCCATCAGTTCTTTCTCTGGGTGTAGACAGCACTCACATCATGCATCTTTCAGAACTATCTTGGATTACTGTATTGCTGAGAATAGTTAAGTCATTCACAGTTTATCATCGCACAATATTGCTATTACTATGTACAATGTTCTCCTGGTTCTGCTCACTTCACTTTCCATCAGTTTGTGTAAATCTTTCCAGGTTCTTCTGAAATTAGCCTGTTCATCATTTCATATAGCACAGTAGTATTCCATTACATTCATATACCACAACTTCAGCCATTTCCCAATTGATGGGCATCCCCTCAATTTCCAATTCTTTGCCATCACTAAAAGAGCTGTTATAAATATTTTTGTACACATAGGTCCTTTGCATTTTTTTTAATATCTTGTGGAATACAGACCTAGGAGTGGTATTGCTGTGTCAAAGGGTACACACAGCTTGATCGCTCTTGGGGCATAGTTCCATACTGCTCTCCTGAGGAGCTAGATCTGTTCATAACTCCAACAAAAAGGCACTGGATACTTCCCAATTTTCCCACATCCCCTCCATTCGTCATTTTACTTTTCTGTCATACTAGCCAATCTGATAGGTATGAGATAGTACCTTAATTTTCACTTTTCTAATCAGTAGTAATTTAGAGCATTTTTAAATGCCTATAGATAGCTTTAATTTCTTCATCTGAAAACTGCCTGTTCACATCCTTTAACTATCAATTGGAGAATGACTTATATTCTTATAAATTTGACTCAGTTCTCTATATATTTGAGAAATGAGGCCTTTATCAGAGACACCTGCTATAAAAATTGTTTGCCAGCTTTCTGCTTTCCTTCTAATCTTGTTTGCATTGGTTTTGTTTGTGCAAAAACCTTAAAATTTAATATAATAAAAATTATCCATTTTACATCTCGTAATGCTCTCTATCTCTTGTTTGGCATAAATTCTTCCCTTCTCCATTGATCTGACAGGTAAACTATTTCTTGCTCTCCTAATTTGCTTATGGCATCACCCTTTATATCTAAATCAGGTACCCATTTTGACCTTATTTTGGAATACAGTATAAGGTGCTGGTCTATACCTACTTTCTGCCATACTATTTTCTAGTTTTCCAAGTAGTTTTTGTCAAATTGTGGGCTCTTGTCCCAAAAGCTGGGGTCTTTGGGTTTTATCAAACCCTAGATTACAATGGTCATTTGCTACTGTCTTGTGTACCTAATCCAATCCACTGACCTACCACTCTATTTCTTAGCCAGTACCAGATAGTTTTGATGATTACCGCTTTATAATATAGTTTGAGATCTGGTACAGATAGGCCACCTTCATATTTTTTTTTCTATTAATTCCTTTGATATTCTTGATCTTTAGTTCTTCCAGATGAAGTTTGTTATTATTTTTTCTAGCTCTATAAAATAATTTTTGGTAGTTTTGATTGGCATGGCACTGAATAAGTAAATTAATTTAGGTAGAATTGTCATTTTTCTTATTTGGCTTAGCCTATTCATAAGCAATCAGTATTTTTCCAATTGTTTAGATTTGACTTTTATTTGTGTGAAAAGTATTTTGTAATTGTGTTTGTATAGTTCCTGGGTTTGTCTTGGCAGGTAGACTCCCAAGTGTTTTATATTATCTACAGTAATTTTAAACAAAATTTCTTTTCCTACCTCTTGCTGCTGAACTTTGTTGGTAATATATAGAAACGTTGATGATTTATGTGGGTTTATTTTATATCCCCGCAACTTTGCTAAAGCTGTTAATTTTTTCAACTAGTTTTTTAGTTGATTCTCTGTACCATCATATCATCTGCAAAGAGTGATAGTTTTGTTTCCTCATTGCCTATTTTAAGTCCTTCAATTCTTTTTCTTCTCTTATTGATATAACTAATATTTCTAGTACAATACTGAATAATAATGATGATAATGGGCATCCATGCTTCACCCTTGATCTTAGTGGGAAGCTTATAAATAACTCATTACAGATGTTTGCTGATGGTTTTAAATAGATACTACTTATCATAATGCTCTGTTTTCCATGAATCTCTAAGGTCACACAAACTCCTGGGATAGACACAGCCACAGAGATGATGTCAATTGAAGATCCTCTGAGTATCAACTAAGATATAAAGCAAGGAGATTACCAAATGTGTTCACCAATATCACACTTTTTGAAAATACTAACAAATGAAAGATGTCTTGAATAAAGTGCAAGTGGAAGAGAGGTTCCCTACAGATAACAAGGTGTTCCAGACCCTCTGATTTGTAGATGTTTACAACTGATTATACCAAGTTCCAGAATGACACTATCAAATCCCAAAATACTATAGGTCTTCTTCAATGAAATCCAAAGCCACTCAAAAGAATGAACTATCCAGACAGGAAAAAAAGAAAATAGATACATGGGTTTTTTTTTCCTTCTGAGATTATGACAACAATTTGGATGAGCAACTCATAAAGTTGGTTCATTACACATATATTTAAGTTCTGAATTGTAGACAATGAGCTGGGCCCAGAACTGAGCAGGCTGGATGGATATGAGAGATTACAGGGCACTTTCAATGGTGTCAAGCTACACTGTTTTAATACCAATATTATCCTGGTAAAGATATATGGTTGCGAATCATGAAACAGTAATTTTAGAAGAACCAAACTGGTATCTGTGAAACATTTAAAGAACAAAAGGAACATGAATAGCACATTGGATATATCTTTTATGGAACTCTAGCATCATCACAATGTCATGCTATCTCAATGTAGTATGGAAGTCTTAAAGGATAGACCAGTGAACTTAGTCCAGTAATCCTGAGTCATCACTGAATGCACTAGCCACCCTTTCTTTCTTTCCCTACCTTGACCCCTTGGTGAACCAGTTGTCTCTTCTCTTCAGTATCCTGCCCCATTATCATATAATCAACTGTGCCAAGTGTCAGCCTTGGATCACTCCCACTATCTGCTATCTTTGCTCCTAAACACATGCTGATGAATGAAGATGGAGAAAAATCACAAAGCTGTCTTGCCTGGGACAAGAAATGTATGTTACACAGCCTCAGCTTGGTTCTCACTGTGGCTAGGCAATCCTTTTATTTACCTCCCAATTAACTCACTATCCCCCTCACCACATTGGCTTTTCCAAACCTTTTCATCCCTCCCGGAACTTCTCATGGTTCCCCCCTCCCCCCACTCTCTCAGATGAGAACCATGCCTCATATTTTACAGAAAAAAATTGACTCATCTACTGTAAGTTCCTTCTTCAATCATCTAACATCACCCAGATATTTTCTTTTGCTATTTCTATCTCCACCCTTCTCTCACATGATGAGCTAGCCCTTCTCTTTGCCAAAGTCAAATCTTGTACATGCATATATGCTCCCATTCCATCCCGATTCCTCCAGCAGACTGCCTCCTCTATCATTCCCACTTTCTCACTCATCTCTCTATCCACAGTCTGCTTCTCTACTCCTACAAACATGCCCAGGTCTCCCACACACTCAAAAGACCTTTAACTGATCTATTCATTCCCATTATCATCCCATATATCTCCTACCTTTTGTGGCACCTCTACTTTCTCTCCTTTTACTCTTTTCTTCATGCTTATCACTGAACCAAAACCGTTCTCTCCAAAGTTATCAATAATTAAGTCCAAAATCTATTGGCCTTTTTTAGTCCTCATCATTCTTGACCTCTTTGAAGCCAGTGACACTGTTGATCACTTTTTCTTCCTTTATACTTTCTTCACTCTAGGTTTTCAAGACAACACTTTCTCCTGGTTCTCCTCCTATTTGCTGGTCCTTCTCAGTATCCTTTGCTACATCTTCACACAGGTCACATCGACTAACTCCATCAGTGTCCCACAGGGCACTGCCCCGGGCCTGCTTTTCTTCTTTCTCTGTATTATTACCCTTGGTAATGTCATCAGCTCCTATGGATTCCCTTATTATCTCTACGCTGATGATTCCCAAATCTACCTATCCAGCTCTAAACCTCTTTGCTGACCTCCAGTATCACATTTCCAACTTCGTATCAGACATCTCACACTGGATGCCCCACAGACATCTTAAACTCTACATGTCCAAAACTGAACTAATTATGTTTCCCCTTCAATCCTCCCTCCTTCCAAAAATTCCTATTATTGTTAAGGGTACCACCATCCTTCCGGTCACTAGGACTCTCAACCTAGATGTTATCTTTGATTCTTCATTCTCTCTCACCACTTCCTTGCCATATATGATCTGTTGCCAAGACCTATCAATTTCACCTTTGTAACATCTCTCAAATATGCCGCCTTCTCTCCTCAGATACTGCTAACATCCTAGTATAGGCCTTCATCCCCTCATAACTAGACTACTGCATAACCTAGCGGTTACTCTGCCCACAACAAGTCTCTCCCCACTCCAATCCATACTCTACTCAGTTGCCAAAGTGATTTTCCTAAAAGGAAGGTCCAACTATGTCATATCTCCCATTAATAAACACCAGTGCCTCCCTATCAAATCTAGGACCAAATAAAAATTCTCTGTTCAGAGCCAGTGATAAGTAACTCCTCCCCCCACCCTAATCTTCTTAAATCTTATTCCTCTTCCTCTCCCTGACCTCTTATTCTTTGAGGTAACCACTGGCCATTCCTCAAACGAGATATTCCATCTCCCAACCCCAGGCATTTTCACTGGCTGTCTCCTATGCCTGGAATGCTCTACTTCCTCATCTCTGCACGCTCGTTTCCTTGACTTCCTTCAAGTCACAGCTAATATTCTACTTTCTACAGGAAATCTTTCTTAATCTCTATTAATTTTATTGCCTTCCCTATGTTGATTATTTCCTATTTGTCCTATATATAGCTTGCTTATATGTGGTTATTTGCATATTTTCCCCTCCATTAGATTGTAAGCTCCTCGAAGGCAGAGACTGTCTTGCTTTTCTTTGTATTACCAGCACTCAGCACAGGGCAGGGACCATAACAGGTGCTTAATAAATGTCTATTGATTGACTGACCAACTTTCTTCTTAGAACAAAGGTCAAAGTAAATTTAAAAATTAGAAGAAACAATAAAAGTGAAAAAGTACTACATATGATTACAGCAGCTTTAACTCATCTATTTAAACAGTTGTTGACTTTAAAAATAAGAAAGGGACAGAAGTCAAGAGAAGCTTAACTGAGGCCAAGTAGTTACCACAAAAGAAGTCAAAATACCAGAATCATGCAAGTATTAACTTTTCTATTAACTGTATGTAGTCAATTACCTTTATTATTTGCAACTGGACCCCTTCATCTGTTTGAGGACCTTGGAAACAGGCACATATTGTCTCAATAATTCTATCAATTAATTTTTTGCCAGGAGTAGTATTATCTGGAGCATTGCCAGTTAAGTGTCCATAAGCAATAAGTTTCTAGAGAAGGAAAAAAGACAATTATCAGTCCTGAATAAGGAGTTAAAATACTTATCAATTACATACATATATATCTTCATACCAATCATTCAACTTCAAGGTGCTGTGTTCTGAAAGAATCTGTGATTTCTCATTATGAGGTATTTTAGCCACAAGTAAAGATCCATCTTATGACTTAGTTGATAGGGAATTACCTGATGCATCCAGAAGTTAAATGACTTTCTCAACTTCACAGAAACAGTAAAGATAAGAGTTAGGATGTTTTGAGATACTTTGGCAAAAGATAGTATTATTTTTTTTTTTTGGTAAGGTAATTGGGATTAAGTGATTTGCTCAGAGTCATACAGTTAGTGAGGCTGGATTTGAACTCAGGTCCTCTTGATTCCAGGGCCAGTGCTCTAACCACTTTGCTACCTAGCTGCCCCAAAAGATAGCATTATTTATAAAACTGTTTTATCTTCATCATGGTATTTCTATCTACTGAAATGTCAATATACGTTGAAATAAGTTATTTCTACTGATAGTACACATGTAAAAGTATCTCCATTTGAGAGAATTACAATAAACAATGCTTAAAACCTAGCAGAAGGAGGGGCAGCTAGGTGGTGCAGTAGATAGAGCATCGGCCCTGAAGTCAGGAGTACCTGAGGTCAAATCCGGCCTCAGACCAAACACTTGACACTTACTAGCTGTATGACCCTGGGCAAGTCACTTAACCCCAATTGCCTAAAAACAAAACAAAACAAAACAAAAAAAAACCTAGCAGAGGGGCAGCTAGGTGGATAGAGGACTGGCCCTAGAGTCAGGAAGACCTGAGTTCAAATCTAGCTTCAGACACTTGACATTTACTAGCTGGGTGACCCTGGGCAAGTCCCTTACCCTCATTGCCTAGTACCCCCCCCCCCCCCCAAAAGAAGTGGAAAAAAAAAAACCCTAGCAGAAGGTACTCTGAAAACTTGGATCTGAACCAGAAGGGCAAAGGGAGTAGAATGAATTTTCATTTAAGCAAATTTTGTTTTTCCTATTTAAATTGAAAACCATCATATTTTAAAGGATTTAATTGGCCTAAATTTAGACCGAGTATTTCCTGAAAGACTGATTCCTACACAAGGGCCATCACATATCACATATAAATCAATCATTTTTGGGGGTCTGGACTCTTCCACTATGGGGGAACTCTCAGTGGGTAAACTCCCTCTACCAATGTAGATCCACATCTTACAGTCTTATGGAGTTACCTGGAGCACTGAGAGGTTATGCCAGGCTAACACTACTCTTAAAAATAAAAGTTTCAGATACTGTACCTTTACTTACACCATAACTATCTTTGAGTAAATGATATGTTCTGAATTTCACAACTGTTCAATTTCATACTGTGCTTCAAAGATGTATTGTAGATTGAATCAATACTTTTTATTAGAGATAGCACTAATCAAGATTTTGTCTTATTTCAGCTAACCAATGGGCTATTTATAGTTATAAACGGAATTTTGCTGTTGCTACTGAAAATGTGCTAATTGTCCTCTACAGCAAATGAAAGCAGTATGAATCATCAGTTGTGGTCAGTGTTTTGGATACACAATTAAAATTGATAGATTCTAGGTAACACTATATTATACAAACCTGTAAACAATCTAGGGATGTACTAACTATCCGGGGACATTTGGACTGGCATGCCAGCTCAAATGGTAGGAAGTATTTATCTGCTTCAATAAAACTAGTCTTCGATTTCACCGGAGGAAGAGTACTTGAACCAGCTTTTGCTTCTCCATGAGGGGGACTAAAAAAAGAATATTCTGATTAGATATAGGTATTTAAAAACTCATAAATCTGAGTTAGTGATCATCTACCATTTTACAGTGAGAAAATACAGGTTCAGAGAAGTTAAATGACAACATCATATAACGAGTTAAACGGTATAACCATGACTAGAACACATTTATGGCTCCCTGTTTCATCTTCTTTCCAAAATTCTAGTTTTCCCTAGTATAAAATGATTCTCCTACATTTAACCAGCTCTATGTCAGACTGCTTTAAGAAATATAAATTACTTTATTTGTCCTCAGATAAATTAGCAAGCCTTTGAGAAATGGTAACATTGACAGATATAGGTCACTAGTAGCAAAGAAATCTAACATATTTTCTAAGTATACCTCAAACAGTTTGAGGAAAAAAATCTCAAGATGTGACTACAGAAGTGTGAAAATAAACTTATACAGAGTTATGTAAATCTATTACTGGAAATACTAATATAAAAGTTTTTTTTATTTTACTATGGTGCTTGCAATTACTTTTTTTTAAAAAGACAATCATATAATTGCTATAGAGATCATATATAGAAACCATTCTAGCTTAAGTAAATCATGCTAAATTTTTATAAAATAGTAATTTAGCTAAGATTTATAAAAAGTACCAAATTATGTTTACTAAAGTTAAAAAAAATCACTAACCTTTGTTTTTCAGTTTCAGCTTTTATTTCCTCTGCAAATATACATATTAAAAAAACACAAAAAATAACACAAGTTAGATTTATAAGTACATGGCTAATGTGAACAGATCAGAGAAACTTATAATTTAAATTCTTACAAAAGATGGAAATTGTAGCTCAGTCACACGAACATCAACCGCTATGATTCAATTTAAGCTGACAAGTAAATAAATAAGCTAAAATATAGGCTGCTTAGGACATTACATACAAGCAATTGTGAATACTATAAATTTTTAAATATTGTTAAAAATTATTTTAAAAAATAAACATTACACAGCAGAGAACAAAAGAAAACCAACAAGGAAGCAAAGCTAGGCAGCTTTGGAAACAACGTGTAATATTTACTATATAGGTTTTCTTGAAACACAAATTTATTGTTTTATATTGAATCCTCTTATGGTCTGCTGTGTCACGGCAATGTTTTTATTTTCTTTCTCATTTTGTATTTAAGTTTAAAATAAAAAAAAATTTTTACCAAAAAACCCCAAACGATATACTTCAGACAACTGAGTAAAATTTGAGTTTCCTGGCTCTATAAATAGTTATTAGTACCTTAAAAATATTAAATAAGTACTATAACTCTTTCGTATTCCCTTCTCAGAGCACAGTGGGTACATAGCACATGAGAAAAGCATCGTCTTTAAAGCTTGGGAGGGCCTCAGTGATCAGCCCAAGTATTTTTTGTTTTTTAACGATTAAGAAACAGGCTTACTTGTGGTCTGATTACTTGCTCATTTGATTGATAAAGGCTATATCATGTTATATTGAGATGATAACTGGTACAAACAATAGTTGTTCTATTTCAATAAAGTAAAGCTCAGAAACACGGCATTTTAAAAAGACATCACTTGCAACTATAAAAATAGATTATTTGAATAAAATCAAATGTTTAAAAAATGTTCAAAAATAAATCAATAAAATAGCTATTAATCTTTTATCATTGTATATAATAAAATAAAACAATACATAGGATAAACATTATTTGTAGTAAGCTGCTGTCTCTTATAATCAAAGTTCTCTTAAAATTAACTAGTTTTTTGGTGATGGAAAAGGACATGTGTGGTGGGCATTTTCAAATTCAGCAAACATGTATTAAGTAACTACCATATCTAAGGCATTGTGCATGGTGCTTTTTGTTGTTGGGGTTTTTGTTTTTTTTTTTGGTACAAAGTACGAAGACTTTGAGAGAAGCATGAACTATATCGCTTCCTAATCACAAAAAAATGATTCAAATGGATTAATGATGGTAATTTTTATAGAAATTGAATCTAACACCCACCTTTTTCTTAGTTACACACACTCATTTGTTTGTTATGTATAAATTATATAACTTTTCTAAACAAAGAGAAAGTTTAGGGTTTTCAAGTACAAATTAAGAATCCAATGCAGAAAAGGGAGACGAGTAACGACACCTTAATTTGCACCAAAATCTAGCTTCCAGTCTATACTTGCTTGAACATTCAAGAATATTTTCTTTAAAGGTTCACATTCAGCATATTAGAAAAGTCTAAGAAACAAATGAAGAACGCAGAAATCAGCATTCCAGAGTTTTCAATTCGTTAGAAAGAATAAGATGCTTTATGGTATTTTATACAAAATGGTAAATTATGATGATAAAACATGTTCTACTTTTGGACATTCTTTCTGCCAAACAGTGCAAAATATATTCCAATAACAGTAATGGTCAATAAATATGGTTACAAGTATTTGGGTTTTACTTACGTTCCAGGGAAAAAAGGGAGAGGCCAACAAAAAAGTGGCAATAGCAGAATGAAAGATTAAACAAAGCAGAGTGTAATATTTCTATAAAGTCAGAAGGCAGAGATAAGGACACTATGGTCCAAGTGGCTACTGATTATGCAAAACTGAGACCAACCTAAAGATAGCAATCCTTTTATCCAGAGGGAAAAGCAGTGGCTTTGATCACTATTCAGTTCACTGGAATGGTAAATGATGTATGCAGTTGTTTCAGTAGTGTCTGACTCTTTGTGACCCCATTTTGGGGTTTTCCTGGAAAATATACTGGAGTGGTTTGCCATTTTCTTCTCCAGCTTATTTTACACATGAGGAAACCAAGGCAAACAGGGTTAAGGGACTTGCCAAGGGTCACACAGCTAGGAAGTGTCTGAGGCCACATTTGAACCCTGTTCTTCCTGATTCCAGGGCTGGAGCTTTATCCGCTTCACCACCATCCTAGATGCCCCAAATGTCCCCAATATTAGTATGATATTATGATCTTTAGAATTTTATTTTTTTATTTTTATAATTTCAATGCTTCCGTATTTTAAGTTGGCCAAACCTATCCCTTGTTTCAGGGTTTTAAAAAATTCTCTTTTTTTCCCCCTAGATTTGTAATAAGAGAGAGAGAGAGAGAGACAGAGACAGAGAGAGACAGAGAGTGTGTGCCCATGCGCGTATGCTAATTTGATTCTTCATTTACTTTTAGCTACATACAATTATTGTAAAAACAAAACCAAAACATTAAACAGGACAGAGTATTTTGTCTAATAGAGAGAAGAGCTTTTTCATTTAAATGCCATTTAACATAAATTATCTCATCTGAACCTCAGAACACCCTAGTAAAGTAGTTGGTAGTTGATTTAAACTTATCACTCTAGTGCTACAGAGGTATTTGCAAAATGAGATAAAAGTTTAATACAATTTTCACTTAACTTCAGCTTGTCCACTTTATAGGCAAATCTTGCTTTTATTTAGTAATCACGTTATTCTTTCACTCCATATTAGACTGTATGCTCCTTCCTTGAAAGGAAAGACTTTTTTGTCTGTCTTTGTAGCCAGACTGCTTAGACTCCCATTGCTAGGTGAAGAATTTTGGGAAATTGTGAAAACTAGCATCAGATTCCTAATCTTCAAGAAAAAAAAAAAGAATGGATATTTCAAGACCTTTGCTCTCCATTTATATAAAATGAATCTGAACTGTGGACATTTTAATAGAATAAGATGATATGCTTGATCCCAGAATTTTCATGTACTCAAAATGCTCTTAAAACGGTTATAAATGGACAGCTGAAGTTACATAAAAAGAAAATATTTTCTTCTACAAGAAAATCTTTTATGTCTCATAACAATATTTAAAAACCAAACATCTCAGGTTAAATACAATATGGTATTTTAAACAAATGATTCCATCAAAATGAAAAGGATTAAGGAATCTACTCCTGATAACTGTTGATAAACTGATAATTTTACTCCATAGTTGGCCTCATCTATTACAGCATGGGTCCTTAACCTTTTTTGTGTGTCATGGATCCCTTTGGCAGTCTGGTGAACCATTGGACCTCTTCTCACAAAAATGTTTCAAATAATAGAAGGAAATGCTAAATTTTAGTTAGAGGTTAGTGAAAATAAAGATGCAATTTCCCCCCTCCATTCCTGAATTCTTTCCTTCCTCAATTCTGCTTCCTGGCTTCCTTCAAGTCCCAAGAAAAATCCAACCTTCTCCAAAAAGACTGAAATTCCTTCCCTTTGAGATGATTTCCAATTTATCCTTTATTTTTCTTTGTACAAAGTTTTTGCATGTTCTCTTCCCCCATTAGATTGTGGGCTCCTTGAGGACAGGGACTACATTCCCTTCTAAACTATTTAACTACCTTGTATATATTTGTACTTATTAACTTTATATTTATGCTCTATCTGTATTTGTATGTACTTATATCTTCTATTACAATGGAAACCCACTAAATGAGAATTGTTTCATTTTTTTGTATTTGCTTTCATAACACCTAACCCAGTGCCTGGAACATACTAGGATTTTAATAAACATATATGGAGGAACTGATTTAAAGCTACATTTCCTAGACAAGTTAAGTAATAACTTTTTTCCACAATGGAGTGTCTCTAAATTCACCATTTCGCTATTCAGTCATCTCTTTCTGGGTCTAAGTACTGCCCTCCTCCCACTTTCTTCCTTAAAGGAGTACATATGTTGACTGACTCTAAATTTCTTGCCCTGGGTCTCAAGCTAGTTCTTCTATCATCCCCTGCCTGCTGTCCCAGTTGGTCATTGTTTGGGTTTTGATGTCCCAGAGTGAGTATAAATAGTCACTGTTTTGGTTCTGGCCAGAAACCCTGAGGGTCTTCCCCTCCAGACTGGTTTTTTCTTTTTTTTTGAGTAGGTAAAAGAGGCCAATTTTTTTTTGCCTCATTTCTTACCTAGCCTTAATCACTGAAAGGGTGTTGCCTGAGACAAACTGGGACTCGGGAAAGATCTTAGCTTAAAAAGGCCAATCTTCCACTGCATCCAGGCCATCTCCAGCCATCCTGATCTATGTCTTGGCACTGGACGCACATGGCTCCAGAGAAAAGAGTGAAGCTGGTGACTTTGCACAGTCTTGCCTCATTTAAATCTAATTTACTTGCAAGTAAAGATATCACCTTCCTGATGTCACTGGTCTTTTTCCAGAATGAAGGACAAAACAATAACCACAACCACAACCACAACAATAACAATGTTGACAGAGACCTCTAAATTTCTCAGCCCAGGCCTCAGGTTAGTTCTTCTATCATGCCCCATATTACAGTGACTTGTGAGTACCTCTACTTCCACTCTCTTTCTTCCTTTTCTTTCCTCTAAACCACTGCTTGCCCAATTGTCATAAGGTACTTAAGATTCTAAGAAAACAAAAGCTAAAAGACACCTTTGGGAATAGTCAATGTTCGAGAAGTTGTGGAAAGACAGGTATACTAATGCATTCACTGTTGATGGAGCTGTAAATTGGCACACCTATAGGATAAAGCACTCTAGAATTATTCATATACAGTGACTAAAAATATACATATACTTTGACTCAAAGATTCTGTTAAAAGTACATACTTCAAGGTGGTCAATGACAAAAAGAAAGGGACTATATAAACCAAAATATTTATAGTAGCTCTTTTTCTGGTTGCCAAAAATTAGAAAGAAAGTACATGTCCATTGACCAGGGTATAAACTGTGGTATATATTGTAATGGAATATTACTGTGCTATAAGATACAAAAAAAAAAAATTACTGAAGAGAAGCATGAAAAAATTTATATCAACTGATGCAAAGTGACAAGCAGAGCCAAGAAAACAATATCCACAATAATTAAAATGATACACATTGAAAGAACCACCATAAAATAATAAAAATTAGTACTGAAAAATTACAGAACAAGTGTATCCCCAAAGAAGAGATATTACAGGACATCTACTACTTCTTTATAGAGGTGGGGAGACAGAGTTTACAGGTGTAGAAAATTCAGATAACATACTTTTCAATAAACTGATAGGTTTTGATGATTTTTCTTTCATCTTTTTCTTCTTTGCTTTAATGTAAAAGAAAATTTAAATTTCAAAATACAAGTAAAGATGAAAGAAAATAAAGCTGCCTCCTCTGTTAATTTCTTTCTTCTTACATCTCAATTTTGCTTATACTTTATGCATATTTTTCTAATACCTTTCATGATTTTTGTTTTTAGCATCTTAAAGGGGGGAAAAAAGTGCCTTAAAGAAACCAGTCCCTGACCAAACTGGAGAGTGAGCGTTCTATAATCTTTGGATTTTGTTTTTGAGAAACAAAGGAAAAAATACCAAAGATGACACTTGTCCACTGGATATCATATATTTAGATCATATGTTTAGATTTAGATATTTAGAGCTGGAAGATCACATATTTCTAATCCAACACCCTCATTTTACAAATTAGAAAATTGAGACCCGGGGAGATTAAATGATTTTTGCCCAAGGTCACACAGACAGTATGGGGTAGAGCCAAGATTTGAACCCAGGTCTTTTGACTCCAAAGTCAGTGCTTTTTCTTATTGCAGCATGCCATTTTAATTTTTCAATTTAAAATGTCCCCAATTATCAAGCATTTATTTTTTTCTCAACTCCCCAGCCCCACCAGAAAAAAGAAAGACAAAACCTTTATAAATAAACATAGTCAAGCAAAACAAATCAACATATTGCATGCCATTTTACTTTAATTTGGTAAAGCAGAAAGCTGCAAGCCAGCTGCCTAAAGACAAGAAACCATCAAGTAAACCAATTTTTTTGGAGGGGTGAAGGTGTCCGAAACTTTAATATTATTAATATAAGGAAACTCATGGTATGAAACTCCCTCTACAACTATTCTATAACTTATAGGCTTAGAAAGTTGAGGTGCTGAGAGATTAAGTGATTTGCTCATTGTCACAAAGTCACTGTGTAAAAATCAGAACTTAAACTCAGGTCTTTTTGAATCCAAGAAAAGAGCTCTCTATACACTACTCCAAGTTGTCTTACTCTAAAACCATACTAAGGGGAAGGCAAGTACCAAAGGAAGTACCAGTAAAAGACTTGATAAAAAAGATTAGTGGAGTTTTATTATTTTCAAGTATTCACAGAATCACTGAACTGTATAAGGGATGCTTCATTTAACAGATGAGAAAACCAAGGTTTAGTTAGTGGCAGAATCTAACTAGAATCAATCAACAAACATTTATTAAGCAGTTACCAAATGCTAAGCACCTTACTAGGTGCCAGCAATACAAAGGTAAAAGTGAAAATGTCCTTGCCCTCAAGGAGCTTACATTTACAGGAAGAGACAACACTAACACAATATACACACATATATATGAATCCATATGTGTCCATACACATACATATGTGCACAAATAAGCAAAATGTATATGAGGTAATTAGGAAGGTAGAGGGAGACATCTACAAGGTAAAGTGGAATATGAATACAGAATTTGAGGGGAGTTTAACTAGGTCTCCCAATTTCCATTCAGGTGCTCTTTCACAGTTTCCCCAATTAGAGATAATAACAGAAACTGAGCTAAAAAAATACTGGTAAATAGTAATCTTATCAGCCAATTTTAAAGAAAGGTTGACCTAAGAATTATTTTATACTTTCCTAATAATTTGAATGTGAAAGGATGCTTCCAAAAATTTTTTAAAAGCAGATTTGTTAAGTAAACAATTTCAAGACCAGATTCACATTACTAATTTGCTCAGCAACCTGCTATAGGCCCCCCCAAATTGTTATTCTTTCCACAGGTGGCTCAAGGTAAATTTCAAATTAGCCCACCCAATCTAGGTCAAAGTTATTATAAATTTCAAATTAACGTATTCTTGGGGCAGGTACGTGGTGCAGTGGATAGAGCACCGGCCCTGGAGTCAAGAGGACCTGAGTCAAATCTGGCCTCAGACACATAATACTTCCTAGCTGTGTGACCCTGGGCAAGTCACTTAACCCCACTGCCTAAACCAAAAAATAAAAAATAAAATAAAATAAAATAAAAATTAATGCATTCTTACCATATGTGACAAAATAACAGATCAGCATCAATTTGAGTAATTTGTCAATTTGGCATTTTTAACTGGAACAGCTGCATTGATATTTTTACACAGGACAAAATAAAACAAATAGAGAATAATCATTCAAAAGTACCTACTATGCACATGGTAATATATGCTTACAAAGCAATATTAAAACTGTTTCAAAAAAAACGTAACATAACTAGAAGGTTTCAGTTTGTTCACCAAGTCAAAACAAAACTTATTCAATAATTTTTTTAAAAGCCTACCAGAGAGGCAGCTAGATGGTACAGTGGACAGAGCACCAGCCCTGAAGTCAGGAGGACCTGAGTTCAAATCCAGCCTCAGACCAAACATTTGACACTTACTAGCTGTGTGACCCTGGGCAAGTCACTTAACCCCAATTGCCTTTTAAAAAAAAAAAACAAAAGCAGCAGCAGCAGCTCAGGTCTTAAAAAAAAAAAAGCCTACCAGAATATGTGTGATAGTATATGTGTGTCTGTGTGTGTATATATGTATATGTATGTGTATACACACACACACACACACACACACACGACTATATTTGTTGTTCGTCCTTCATTTTCAACGAGGACCAAGTACATCACGGGGTGATATCATGATTTGTGCACAAAGTGGATTTAAGTGAGGCAGAGTTGCACAGAGTCATCAGCCTCACTCTCTCTTCCTGAGTCCAATGGCAGGACAAAAGATAACTGGCAACGGCCTAGGGTGCAGTGGCATCTTTGATGTCTAACCAAGCTCTAAGCACTCCACAGTGCCTGCTTCAGCCGCCTTCCTGGCTGTTAGAACAAATTGTTCTCATCCACCCATTTCAGAGGGAAAATCTTCACATAATTGGGGCAGACATCCCCCCTACCTCACTGACGTGTGTGAGGCCTGTTGGTTACCCTCAAACTAGTACAGCCCATCTGCCAAGATGGTTTACTAGGGCATGGTCAGTGCAAGTACTACAGCTTCTTGGAGCCACAGGTGAGAGTTGGGTGAAGGTGGACCAAAGGTAGATGAGCAGCTCTGAAAAGGGCTCGACAAGCCATCACACCACAAGTGCTTGTTCTCCTATATACCCTATACTCCATATATATACAATTATATTCTATATATAGTATGTATAAAGTATATAAGAGTGTGTGTATGCATGTATTTCACCAACTCTGCCATCAGCTGAGTAAATTTAGTGCCTGGGAACAAGATGTCATTTTATATGTATACTTAATATTCACAACACAGTCATTATAAATTCTATTTAATACAAATAGAATGGCAACAGACACTATTACTGGCTATACAAAACCACACAGAATCCTAATGAAGTGAAAGTAGACTTCACTTGATATTTATAAATTCATCAGATATTTCTTACCCAAGAGGTGGTCTAGTCCTCTTTATCTAAATATCTAATATAACCCATTTACAGAGCTCTAGTAATCATTTCAGTTTGAAACTTGTGTAGGGGTTAATGTAGCTATTTCCTCATTCCATGTGTGAGTTATATCGTTGGTAAGTAAACCAAAAGTTACAAAGAAATATTACTGTTATCCAGTACCACAATTCTGGAGAAAAGACATGTGAATCCTTAGTTTTAATTCAAATTTATCTGCAGATCAAAAAACTAGGAACAGCCTAATCACTCAAAATGCCTTTCATTGGTTCTTAAATAACTAAAGGAGAAATTTTAGATCTCATAATTCATTACTGAGACAACAATTTACAATACAATTCAAGAATATGCATCGACTTTGTAGATACTGGCAAAACAATTTTTGAATAGTTCACACAGCAGATTTTTTGAGAACCTGTATTCTCCAAAAAAGGGACTACACAAGGATGTAAAAGTAGAAGCCACAACTCTGGACTCAAGAAGTTTGTAATCTGACTAAAGATATAAAACTTGAAGAAGCAATTATAGAACACAACTAAAGTAAAGCCACAAAATAGGATTATGTACTCAACAGTATGATACCAACTATTAGTTAAGCAGCAAGGAGACATCTATTCATTTAATAAATATTTACTGAGAATCTAAAATGTGAAACACATTGCAATGGGGGGGGGAAAGAGTGTAGAGAGGGGATACACAGGAAGCGAAGAGTTTATTTTACGTTCAAAGAGAAAGGCTACAGACTATGGGCATGATATCAATGAAGAGGGTCAATTAAGAAAATCTTGGAGAAATAAGAAAATTACTGCTCTGGATTGGTGAAGAAGTGAAAAGGTAGGCCAGGCAAGAAGAATGGAATGAGCAATTGCAAGGTAGCAAGAATGAATATAATAGTTACAGGAAGAGTAAGGAAACTGGCTTGTATGAAAAGGCCATTTTAGTGTACACTAACAATAACCACTTTAAAGTCTGTGTCAAGCACTTTGACTATATTATTTCCTTTTAGATCATAAAAATGGGAAAAGGATCCATATGTACAAAAATATTTATAGCAGTTCTTTTTGTGGAGGCCAAGAATTGGAAATTGAGGTGGATGCTCATCAATTGGGGAATGGCTGAACAAGTTATGGTACATGAGTGTAATGGAGTATTATTGTGCTATAAGAAATGAGCAGGCAGACTTCAGAAAAACCTGGAAAGACTTGTATGGACTGATGCTGAGTGAAGTGAGCAGAACCAGAAGAACACTGTACACTGGAACAGCCATGTTGTGCAATGACTAACTTTGATAGACTTATCCCTTCTCAGCAATGCAAGGATCTAAGACATCTCCAAAGGTTTCATAATGGAAAATGCTATACACATTCAGAGAAAGAACTATGGAGTTTGAATGCAGATAGAAGCATACTGTTTGCCATTTTTTTCTTCTGTTTTGTTTCCTCTTTCTTGTGGTTCCTTCTATTGATACTAATTCTTCCTCACAACATGACTAATGTGAAAAATATGTTTAATAGGAATGCACATGTAAAGCCTATATCAGATCGCGTGCTGTTTTGGGGAGGAAGGAGAGGAGGGAAAGGGAGAAAATTTAAAACTCAAAGCTTATGGAAGTTAATGTTGATAAATCAAAATAAATTAATAAAATTTTTTAAAAATATAAGTACATTATCTCCTTTTGTATTCAAACTACCCTAAAAAAGCAAAAAAGTATAATCTAAAGGTGTTACTCTTATTTTACAAATATATATGTATATATGCATGCATGTATATATGTGTGTGTGTACCTATGTACATGTGTGTATACACACACACACAGATCCACAGGAGAACACAAAAGGAAAGTAGTTATAGAAGGACCTTCGATGATGAGATTGGGAATTACTCTTAGGTCAGGGGTCGGCAAACTTTTTTTGTGAAGGGCCAGACAATAAATATGTTGTGCTTTGTGGACTAAAAGGCAAAACTGAGGATATTATGCAAAAACTTATATAAAAAAAGAGAAAACAGGGTATTGACAAAACTTAAAATAATAACTGAGCACAATCTTTTTTTTAATAATGCAAGTCCACTAATGAAAAGAATAGCATTTCTTTTTAATGTTCGTATCATCAAAATCAATTGCAAATGTTCACCTGTTAATACTAATCTGTTATGAGATTTTACATGTTTCATCTCTGAAAATGTCTTTTCACACAGATAAGTACTGCCAAATACTCATGTCAATTGAGGAGT
The DNA here is from genome assembly GCF_900497805.2 of Vombatus ursinus. NCBI lineage: Eukaryota > Metazoa > Chordata > Mammalia > Diprotodontia > Vombatidae > Vombatus > Vombatus ursinus. The sequence goes on from NW_020954590.1 coordinate 89,423,799, forward strand.
ACAGAAATTTACTTGAGCATATTCATCACTTGGAAGGCATTCATAGAATTCCATTAGATTCTTCTTAATAGCTGCCTTTTAGCACATTGCAGATTAATCATTTCCAAATGAAGGTTAGGTAGAAGCTCCTCAATTGCACAGTTAAATAAATGGATTTTGAAATATGGACCTGTGCACTTGCATCAAGATCGGAAAAGCATTACAGGAACTGTAGTTTTAGCATACAAAATGAATCTGCTGTGAATATTTGTGAAAATGGAGATCTGACTTCTTGTTTTAACTTTTGCCATGGGAAGTATATAAAGCAGCTGGACATTACATGTGATTGAAATGTTAGTTGTCGGTTTGACTTACCTGCAGTATAAATTTAGCGTATAAACAATGTTTTGCTTTGTAATTTTAGGTTGGATTCATTAAGAAACACTATCAAGTCAGCAAAAGCTAATTTCCAAAGCCATTCACTATTCAATAATAGTAGATGAAGGGAGTTCTCATTCAGAAAAATTTCAATCTTGGCCCTGAGCTTAAAAAAACATTTTTTTCCTCTTTTTCTTTTTTTCTTTTGACATAATAGGTATGCACTGATAATGAAATAAAAATAAAATAAAATAAAATGTCTCCATGTAGTGATACCTGTGACACTCAAAAGTTATAACTGCATCACTGTACTTTGTAGTGAGCTGAACGGCAATGCAGAGAAATGAAAGAACTACCTATGGTCTCTGTTACAACTTCACTCTGTAGTTGTAATGCTCAAGCAGTTACAGACAATATGTAAACAAATGATCACAGCTGTATTCCAATAAAACTTTATGTATGGACATTGAAGTTTGAATTTCATATAATTTTCACACATAAAATATTAGTCTCCTTTAGATGTTTTCAACCTTTTAAAAATATAAAAACCATTTTTCAGCTTGTGAACTGTACAACAGGTAGCAGGCTGTGGATCAGAGTATGCTGACCCCTGCTCTGGAAGAACAGTTATACTGACAACTATGTTGAATATAGGCTGTAGAGACAACAGAGACCAGGCAGGAGAGAGACTATGATGATGATGATGATGATGATGATGATGATGATGATGATCTTGCAATGAAATGAGAAAACATCTGTAAAGTGCTTAGCACAGTGCCTAGCACATAGCAGGCACTCAATAAATGCTTATTTCCTTCCTCTCCTTTCCTGGTGTAGGGTGTTAACAACTGCTTTAGAAATGTAGTAAATTGACTGACTGTATATATCTCATAACGATAAATACTTTTGGGTTATCTGAAATACTCTATCACGAAAATTTAAGTGGTTCTAGATTTTAAAATTATAGGTACATAAATTACCAACCATAATTCCGGAAGACTCATCATGAAACATGTTAACCACCTCCAGTCAGAAAGGTGAAAGACTCAGAGTACAGAGATACTATTTTAGACACGGCCAATATGTGAATTTGTTTTGTTTCACTACAAATTTGTAACAGGTTCCCCCCACCCCTACCTTGCTTTCTTAATGGGGGTAGGGGGGAAAGGAAGGAGAAAGAGCAGATTTTTGATTTAAAAAACAAAATTTAATTTTAAAAAAGAGATCAAGGGGACAGCAAGGTGGCGCAGAGGGTAGAGCACCTGTCCTGGAGTCAGGAGGACCTGAGTTCAAATCTGGCCTCAGACACTTACTAGCTAGCTGTGTGACCCTGGGCAAGTCACTTAACCTCCACTGCCTCCAAAATTAAAAAAGAGATCAAACTGATTACTTTGGGAAAGTTATATGGTGCTTTTAATGACCCTTCTTCCTTAAAACAAAAGTCTATCTTTTTAACATGTTCTGCTAATGCTATATGGCTGAGAATCAAGAAATACAACAGACTCTGGAGAGTTGTAACTGGAAAAGTTGTAAGCTACCCAAAGATCAATACAGAGAAGCATGATGGTTATGAATAGTCTACACTCTACAGCAAATAATGAAGAATAATATGCAAAAAAAAAAAGGAAAAAAAGGATAAAGGAGATGATGAGAAAGAGGTATGCCTGGAAAATAAGGGCTGGTCATGTTGTGAAAGCAAGGTTTAACTTGCAGACAGCCCATCTACTCCAGTAGTATCAACAAAATGTCAACAGGAATACCCAGCATACTGGGTGGACCCTACTATGGAATATTTATATAAGATACTATAAAAGCTGCACAGGCTGAAAAGGAACGGCTAAGTTGCTATGTATACTTTTGTAAGAAGTACCCACATTAATGAGGTCACAGAACTATCCAAATACTATGTGTAAGGTAGTGTAGGTAAATGTAAACGGAGGATGCATTATAGAATAAAATAGCCCCTGCTTAGGGAGCTTGTAAAGGGCAAAGAATAAAATATGTACACAAATAAAATATAAAATAATACGTGAAAAGTACACAAGGAACACAAACTACTATCAATTAATCAAATATTTATTAAGGGCCAACAATGTACTAGGCATTATGCTAGCTGCCGGGAAAATAAATATGATGAATGAAACAATCCCTACCCACAAGAAGCTTATGTTCTAAAAGACACACACACACATACAAATGTACGTATGTATGTGTGTATATATGTATATATAGAATATAAAGAAAATAAATATAAAGTACTAATTTCAAGGGAGTTTAGAAAGGACACTAGCACTTTGGGGGTATCAGAAATGGCTTCATGTGGAAGCGGATGTTTGAACCACATCTTGAAGAAGAGAAGAATTCACTGAGGTAAAGTTGAGGAGGGAGTATATTCCAAGCAATGGGGAACAGCCAGTGCAAAAACAGGAAGATCAGATACAGTGTCATATATAAGAAACAGAGAAAAGGCAATTTGCCAGATTGAAAAGTTTAGGAGCAGGAGTAATATACAATAAGGCTAAAAACATAAGTTGGGGCAAGGTTGTGTGAAGTTTCAAAGAAACTAAAAAATTAGAGGGATATTTGTTTTTGATCCTGCTATGGAAGTCAAAGGAGGGTGGGATCATTTTTAGCTGAAGAAGCAGTTGTCATGGAAAGCTACCAATGGAAGATGTGACTTTTGAACCAGTCCTGAATTTGGAGTCAAAGAACCAGGGCTATAAATCTGACCCTACCACTTAACTAACTGTATAACCTTGGGAAAGTTTCCTTAACCTCTTCTGGCTGAAGTTTCTTCACCTTTAAAATGAAGGAAATATATTGCATAACCTCTAAGGTCCCATCTAGCTCTAAATCTATGATCCTACAAAGAGATGTTAGTTGGCTAATCAAATCTATTGGAAGCCTGATTATTCTCTTAGGTTACAACTCGGGAATTGCTGTTCAATTCATATGAATCATAGGCATGCCTAAAATAAATAAAGTAGCATTTGAATTATCAAGTCTGGCAAACCAAACCTACAAAGTGAGGGCAAGAGTTAAGAGAAGCATTTCACAAAGGTTAAGAAAAGAATTGTCCAATTCAAACAACTCTTAAGAATTACGTCACACCTGTAAGATTGGCTAATATGACAAAAAGTGAAAATGATAAATTTTGGAGATGTGAGAAAACTGGGACATTAATGCACTGTTGGTGGAGTTGTAACTTGATCCAACATTCTGGAAAGTGATTTGGAACTAAGTTCATAAGGCATACCCTTTGATCAAATAATACCACTACTAGGTCTATATCCCAAAGAGATAAAAAACAAAAAGGAAAAGGACCTATATGTACAAAAACATTAGTAGCAGCTCTTTTAGTGGTGGACCTATGTGTACAAAAATATTTATAGCAGCTATTTTAGTGGTGGCAAAGAATTGGAAATTGAGGGGATGCCCATCAATTGGGGAATGGCTGAACAAGTTGTTGTATATGAGTGTAATGGAATACTATCGTGCTTCAAGAAATGATGAGCCGGTTGCTCTCAAAAAAAACCTGGAAAGACTTACACGAATTGATGCAAAATGAAATGAGCAGAACCAGGAGTATACAGTAACAGCAATATTGTGTGATAATCAACTGGGAATGACTTAGCTATTCTCCACAATACAATGATCCAAGACAATTCTGAAACACTTACAATGAAAAAAAAGAACTGATGGAGTCTGAATGCAGATCAAAGCATACTTTTTCTTTATTTTTCTTGCTTTGTCTGTGTTTTCTTTCACAACATGACAAACATGGAAATAGGTTTTGCATGACTGCATATGTATAACCTATATCAAATTCCTTGCCTTTTCAATGGGGGGGGGAGAAGGAGGGAAGGATGAGAGTGAGTGAATTTGGAACTCAAAAATTTTTTTAAAACAAATGTTAAAAAATTATTTTTACACATAAATGGGGAAAAATATTAAACTAAAAAAAAACAAAAAGAAAAGAATTGCATATACTAGAGATTTAAAGTATTTCTTCAACTTTATAAGTATTAGTTTTTGTCTTCTTTTGTTGTTTAGTTGTCTTCAGTCATGTCTGACTCTTCGTGACCCCATTTGGGGTTTTCTTGGCAATTATTATAGGCAGGGGTGGGGAACCTGTGTCCTAGAGGCCACAGTGTGGCCCTCTAGGTCCTGAAGTGCGACTCTTTGACTGAATCCAAACTTCATGGAACAAATCCCCTTAATAAAAGAATTTGTTCTGTAAAACTTGGACTCAAATTGCTATTTCCTTCTCCAGCTCATTTTACAGATGAGGAAACTGAGGCAAATATGTATAACAATCCTAAATATTCTCACAATTCTTCCTCTAACCAACTAGCTCAATTCAGCCCAACTTTTTGACATCAAAACCTTTACTGTATATTATTTATTAAATTCAGTTTAACATAAATTCCTTTCATTTTCACATTTTTAGTAAATTACTGGCAACACTAAGAGTTTTACATAACATCATATTTAGAATTGTTAATTGGTGTAAAGCTTTGTAGTAGTACTTAGATTCCACGATTGCTTAATGGATGAATGCAAAATGGCGGTCAGAACAAGTCATCTTTTCCCCATTCAAAATAAGCGTTCAGATAGAAATGTAACAAAGGAGAACTTACCAGGGATTTTTAGGTGCTCTTCTCATAAAAATTTGTTTTTACAAATTGTATGCTGGCTACAGCAATTTATTTTAAATCAGTTTAACTATTTAAAGTAGAATGAAGTGCTTTTAAAATACATATTTAATTTCATCTAGAAACTCTGTACTATGTTTAGGTAATCCAATAGTAAGAAACTACATGCATCTGACAAAATTCTGAGTTATGGTTAATGTAATTTTCCTGTGGAAGAGATATAGTCTATGTACTATGAATTGGGTTCACCCACTCAGTTTTTTTTAGGTTCATTATGCATTATATTGGTCTTCACTTTCTAAAAACACTTACACTTTGGCTTAGTTGAAAGACAGCTGGACTGGGAAGTGAAAAAAAAACTGATCTCAAATCCTGTGTCAAATACATGCTAGCTGTGTGACCATAGACAAATCACTTAAACATTCTCTGCCTCATTTTCTTCATTTGTAAAATGAGGATAACAATACTTATCTCAAAGGATCCTAAGAATTAAATGAGATAAACATACTTTGCAAAAAACTTTAAAGTATTATCTGAGAACCAGTTTTCTCATCAACAAAATGAGGATACTACTACTTTGTACTAGGTACCTCAAAGGTGCCACTATTTAGAAGCAAATGGGTGAAACAATAGTTAGAGTACTGTACTTGAAATTACAGACCTGAGCAAAACCCTGTCTCAGACACTTATGAGTTGTGTGAGCTTCAAGCACTTAACCTCTCATCCTGTTTCTTTATCTATAAATCTGGGAAAATAACAGTACCTACCTCATAGAGTTACTTATAAGAATCAAATGAGATCAAACATGCACTTTGCAAACTTTAAAGGACCCATGCAAATGTTAGCTATTTTCATTTATTTTTAAATTTACATATATTTGTTATTTTTTTGCTATTATAGCTGGAAAAATTGAGATTGGAGATTTCAAGAATACAGAGTCATGAAAAATTTTTCCTGGTAACAACACTAGGTCACCTTGTTCAGAAATAACTTAACATCCAAGTAATCCTGAGATCTTTTGAGGTTACCAGCTGATATAACTGGTTACCTTTGGGAGAAAATGACTCTTACTGTAATATTCCAAATGACCTAAGGAAAAATAAAAGTGAAAAATAAGAACTGTACACAATGAAGATAATCCACATATATCCTACAAACTAGAAATAAATACTTTTATGCAGTATAGAAACAAATTGTAAATTCATAGTAGAAACAGTAAATAGCCAGCTTTGCAAAAAATCAACTACCCACCTACCCAGAGTAAGTAACAAGCAGAAACTGATGTAATTTAATGACTGATGTATGACAGAAAGATTTAAAAGAAAAACACATGTATAAACCTGAAAAAAAATTGAGAAAATATTAAGCTGTTCTAAGTGTTTGCAGATACTAGAAATATTTCAAATGTAACAGATGTGCTTCTTAAAGGTATATGTGCTTACACATATACTTTTTCACAAAGGTTTTTAAAGCCTTTTAAAAGATCCCTACTTAAAAGGATATATCAATGAATCATATTGTAATTAAAATCACTGTCTGTTTTATAAGTTTAAATTTTATACATCATGTTCTTTAAGAGATATATCAACAGAGGAAAATAAAATATTTTATGATGGTGATTTTATTTTAACTTGCTATCAAGCAATAATTTGTGGCAATTTGTCAATAAACAATGAGTATTTGTTAAGTGCCTACTGTGGACCTAGAACTATAAAAACAGCAACTCAAATTATTTAAATATAATTCTTTTCAATTAACACATTTTTTCCTTCTGCCTCTTCTCTCACCCTGCCCCCCCCAAAATAGGAAAAATAGGAAAAAAAAAAAAGAAGAAAAGAAAACCCTTGTAAAAACTATCCAAATCAAGCAAAACAAGTTTCCTAATTGGTCGTGTCCAGTCACTTGTACCCTAGTCCATCACCTTTGTGCCAGGCGGTGGCTAGCATTCTTCATCATAGTCCTCTGGAATCATGGCTTGTCATTGATAACTCACATTTATAAAGGATTTTGCTCACAGCAATCCCTGAAAGTTAGGCAGGAAAAGTGCTCAATTTTACAAGGAAGAAAAATGATGCTCAGAGAGATCTAGTGACTTGTCCATGGTCATAAAATTAAGAAGTAACAGAACTTAGGTTTAAATCTAGGTCTCCTGACCCCACACCCTGGGTTCTGAAGAGCTTAGAAGAAAATGTGGACTATTTTTTTTTTAAAGAGTGGATAAAAAGGAGCTAGTGGAGGTGGAAAGGTTAAAAATTTGTTAAGTTCATCAATTTGCAACCTACAGTCAATTTTTAAGAGTTTAAACAATCTTAACAATTTGTCAATAATTTAGGATTTGAAAAGAGCAGCAACAAAATTAAGGCCAAAAAACAATTTACACTTTAGTCACTGTAACCTCATTTTATCCCCTACCCAAAAAAGGATCATCAGGAAGAGTCTTTAGATTGGTACAACTCTCCCCTTGGTCCCTTTATAAATGAAATATTCTTCCAACTCCAAATCTAATACTCTTTCCAATATACTATGCTGCCTCCCAAAGGCCCTGGAAATTATCTGCATAAAAATGACTAAAGAATAGGAAAAAAAATTCCCATAAAATTGCCAAGGGAGAAAAGACAGAGAGGAGGAAAAAATATGATACACAGTCTTGGAAAATATCTACCTTAAGAGGTGAAAGGAAAATAAGAAGCCAGTAAAGAAGAGAGCAAAGGTTCAAGGTAAGAGCATCACAAAAGTACAGGGTCATGGAAACCAAGGTCCCACCTTCTGCAAGAAACTTTTCCTGGTCCTCCTTAATTTTAGTGCCTTTTCTCTGTGATTACTTCCAAGCTATGCCATATATATCTTGCTTGTACATAGTTGCTTGCATGTTGTCTCCCTATTTAGACAGTGACTTTAAGAACAGGAACTGGGTTTTATTTTGGTTTTTTGGCCTTTCTTTGTATTTCCTGAGCTAAGTACAGCAAGGTAGTAGGTGCTTAATAGGGGCAGCAAAGGGGCAGCTAGGTGGCACAGTGGTGAGAGCTCTGGCCTTGGAATCAGGAGGACCTGAGTTCAAATTGGACCTCAGACACATGACACTTACTATTTTTGTATGATAGTTTTATGTGGCTGGGTGTCATAGTACCCTGCAAGACTACAAGCTCCATGATGGCAGGAACCATGTCTTAGCGACATTTGTGACTCTGTGTGACCCTGGGCAAGTCACTTAACCCCACTGCCTAATCAAAAAAAAAAAAATAGGGGCAGCAAGGTGGCACAGTGGATAGAGTATGGGGTCTAAAGTCAGAGAAGACCTGAGTTCAAATTCAGCGCTAGACACTTACCAGTTCTGTGACCCTGGGCAATTCACTTAACCCTGTTTGCCTCAGTTTTCTTATCTCTAAGATGAGCTGGAAAAGGCAGACCACTCCAGCATCTTTGCCAAGGTAACCCCAAATGGAAATCACAGAGTCAGACACAACTGAAAAAAGACTGAACAGAACATGGGGTTTTCTTGGCAAAGACACTGGAGGGGTTTGCCTTTTCTTTCTCCAGTGAATTAAGTCAAACAGAGGTTAAGTGACTTGTCCAAGGTCACATAGCTAGTAAGCGTCTGAAGCTGGATTTTAACTCAGGTCTTCCTGACTAGGCCCAGCACTCAACTAGCTGCCTCCAATTTTGAAAATATTACCATATAATTGACTGTTGTATATCAATTTATGACTTCTTATGCTATTTGTTTTCTCTTAGGGGAATATAAAAAGCCAACCTAATCTTCAGAATAACATGTCCTTTAGGGACAGTGTGTTGTGCAAAAAGCAGCATTAGACACTAGCTCCTTGGGTTTACTGAGAGCTATCTACTGAGGTCCTGCAGCAATTCTGCTGCTGTTCCTGCTCCTGCACCAGCTGCCTTAAGGAAGGCTTACTGGTCATTCTAGAGGAAGGCCTTCCATGCAATATCCTCTTGGTTAGTCAAAACATCTTCAGCTCTTTCATTAAAAAAAAAGTGTCACTGTATCAATCATGTTGATGCACGAAATGACTACTCAGGCACTGACTAAACTCCTCTTAATTCTCCATAAGTTAGTGCTTTATTTGCCTTCATCCCTCTTCCAACTTGGGTTACAGGAAGGTTGTCACTCCCTTTTCCAACAGGATCAGTCATTCCCAATAAGTCTCTATGAAACACTTACAAAGTTTTCCATTTCTTTAATGTCCATTTAATGTCTGAGAAACCTTCAGAAAGCACTAAAAAGAACAGAGAGAAGGTGCAAGCTATTTCCATCTGCTGATATTCATGGGCCTTAACAAGGGTTCGTGACCTCCATAAGTAAAGAATTGTGTTCTGTCAAGTGCTCCAATTAAGAAGTATTTAGAACTAGCTGGAAAACAACCCGGTAAGTACAAACTGGATGGTGGAGGGCCTGTAGATGATGAAATACGGATATCAATGGAGGACACCAGTGTCATTTAGCCTGTGACACGAATCCCATTTAAATACCTCTTACAGCATATGGAACACAGGCATTCATTCTGTTCATTCAAACGTTTATTAAGTACCCATTACATGCAAAGGTATAGGCAAATCCAACTGAGACCTTGTGTCAAGTAACTTACCACCAAGAAAGGCAACATAGTATAGTAGAAAGAACACTACAGATCCAGGAGATCTAGGTTTGAATTCAGCTTCAGATTTTATTAGTTGTGTAATTAATATTTTTTGTTCTGTAAACCTCTTTAAACAAACTATTCACAATAATCTTTTAAATTTATTCACTAAATGCTTATAATAACTATAATAATTTTTGTCCCCCAAAGCTACAAATTAAAATTTATATCACATAATCCTAATTATAATAGAAAAGTTATTCTACCTATAATTATTAACACTCAAAATATAAAATAAAAACTCCAATTATAAAATTACAAATATTTTATGTGAGACAGTCTGTAATAATTAAAAACAATCCAGCAAGACCTCATATGCTTATCTGCAAGAATTCATATTAATTTCCATATTTTATTGAATATATGTGTATATACATGTAAAAAGAGAGAAAAAAGATAACATTTTAAGGAAATTACTTACAACTTGGAAGATGTCTAACATAACAATCACATGTAAACTTAATTTCAGTATTGGACTTTTTAATTTAAACACATGATATTTGGCTCAATATGGTCCACATTGAATTTAATTCTGTCTTTTGATTTAAAAGATGAATAAAATGAAAATGCTCACTCTCAAAAGTACATGGTAGAAAACAGGAGGAGACTTTTAAAAGCTGTTTTGTTGAAAAATGGAAATTTGTTTTTTTCTATTTTTAGCTACCTAATCCATCAGTGAAAATGAATAGCTAGTTATGATATAAAATACTTTTCTACTGGCTAATGACAAATATTTTAAATGACAAATGTACTTAAAGTTCAATTGCATGTAACTGCTTTGTTTTCAAACAATTTTATTATGCAAACTCGCCTTCATAAGGACTGAATCTTTTCAGATATTCTTTTCTTCTATCACAGGCACACCACTCTACTTTGACAGAAACTCTACTGAATGACAAACCAGTGTTGCCACCACTTCATTTGAAAATTAACAAAGAGAAAAACAGTATTATAAGCAGATGATTAAGTTCACAACAGAAAATAGCTTTAATAGGAGAAGAAAATAAGGTTTGTTTCCACAAAATGTTTGTGATGGTTTCAGGATAACTTATAATGCAGATGCCCAGCAATCATGGTTTTCAAACAGCCCAATATTTGTGCTGTAAGAATGCAAACATTTGTAACACCTTGATCATGTGATTGCACAGTTAATAAGGTATCATTGCAAGGTAACAGAGGGGAATGAAGGAGCTACTTGGTGCAGTATACAGAACACAAACAAGGGGATGTACATGTGTCTGACAACGGGAAATTAGTTTGCCCTCAAATGTAAAACTCTTATGGCAGTTTGGAAACAACCTGATGACATACTGAGAAACTGCACGAACATGCTATGTTCTGTCAGAAGTGGTCGGAGTCTGATGTGATCAATGTATGAAAATCAAAATCACTGCGTATGTAGCCAAGCAGAAATGGTACTAAAGAAAAAAGAGAAAAAGTATTAATGAAGGAGTGGTCCATGTTATAGGCAACACAATTTTGAGAGCTCTGAGGAACGGATACTCGAGGTATCTGAAAGAGGCCAGGATGCCAAAGGTTTGGAAAGGTTTGGAAAAAAAGCTTGGACTTTTATTGGTGATTAAAAAAAAAATGTAACCAGCTATTAACAGTTAATGATCTATATGGCTACTTTCTCATCTTCAGCAAGTTGCTCTTGTGCCAAAGTCAAAACAATAAGATTCATAGAAAGGCTAAAGCACAGAAATAACTGGACCCTCTGAATAAAGTCAGTCAGTCAATAAACATTTATTAAGCATCTACTATGTTCCAGTCATTGGACTAAGCACATAAAGAATGGCAAAAGCCCATCTCTGCTCTCAAGCAGCTCACAGTCTAATGGGGAGACAATATGCAAAAAGTTATGTACAATCAAGTTATATATACAGGATAAATTGGAAATAATCAATAAAGGGAAGGCATTAGAATTAAGGAGGATCAGGAAAGGCTTTACATACAAAGGGGGATTTGAGATAGAACTTGAAGAAAGACAGGGAAGTCAAAAGGCAGAGATGAGGAAGGAGAGCATTACAAGAATGGAGGACAGCCAGTGGAAATGCCCACATTTGAGATGGAGTGTCTTTTTCAAAGAACAGCAAAGAAGCCAATGTCATGGAATCCCAGAGAATTGGAGGTAAGGGACTAGTAAGAAAACTAAAAAGGTTTGGAAGGGGAGAAAGTGCTAAGAAGGGCTTTGAATGTCAAACAGAACTCTGATATTATATTTGATGCTGGAGATGACAGAGGCCCACTGGAGTTTATTGAGGGGGACAGATAGGTAACATGGTTAGATCTTCAATTTAGGAAGATCATTTTGACAGCTGAGTAGAAAATGACTGGAAAATGGAGAATTAAAGTAGGGACAGCTCCCAGCAGGCTATTGCAATAGTATGAGTGTGAGATAATGAGGGCTTGTACCAAGGTGAAGGCAGTAGTGTAGGAGAGAGGGCAACATATGAGAAGAGATGGTACAAAGGTAAAATTAACAGGCCTTGGCAATAGATTAGATATGGGGAATGAGACTGTGGAGTTGTACGGAGTTGTACATGATACACAGGTTGTGAGCTTGAGTGACTAGGAGGATGGTGGTACCCTCTACAAGAATAGGAAAGTTAGAAAAAGAGGAAGATTGGGGAAGAAAAGATAATTATTTGATAATGTTGAGTTTAAAATGTCTACAGGACATCCAGTTCAAGATATCAGAAAGGCAACTGGGGATGACTGAAAAGACTTCCCAAAAGAGGTTAGGATTAGGTAAGTAGATTTGAGAAGCATCCACATAGGGTTGATAATTAAATCCATTGTGATCACTAAGTGAAATAGTATAGAAGAGAAGGGACCCAGGACAGAGCCCTGTGGGATACCCAAGGTTAGCAGGCATAACTTATGTGAAGATCCAGCAAAAGAAATTGAGAAGTCAGATAAGAAGGAAGATAGTAGTGTCCTGAAAACCCAGAGAGAAGAGAATACCAAGAAGAGGGTAATCCACAATGTCAAAGGTTGCAGAGAAGTCAAGAAGGATGAGGACTGAAAAAATGCCATTAGATTTATCAATGAAGACATCATTAGTAACTTTTGAGAGAGTAGTTTTGTTTGTAGTATGGTAAAAAAGCAGACTGTAGATAGTTAAGAAAAGGGTGAGAAGAAGAAGGTGGTACCTATTATCGATGGCCTTCTTAAGAAGCTTAGCCACAAAAGGCAGGAGAAAGATGGGACAATAGGTAGAGGGATGGATAGATCACATGAAGGTTTTTTGAGGTTGGGGGAGACATGGAGACATTGGCATGTTTGTGTGCAGAAGGAAAGCAGCCAATAGACAGAGATATTGAAAATAAGTAAGAGGATGGGAATGATAGAGGGGTAAACTTGCCGGAGAGTATGGCACATAATGAGATCATCTGTGCATAAAGTAGCTTTGGCCTTGGCAGGGAGAAGACCACTTCTTCATGTGAGACAGTAGTGAAGCTGGAGAAAGTGGCATAAGGCACTGAAGAAGGGAAGAAAACGGAGTTCACAGCAAATGTGAATTTTTTCAACAAAATATGAGGCACTTAAAAGGTAAGAGGAAAGGGGAGCGATGAGAGCTTCCAGAGGGGATGAAAAGGTTTGGAAAAGCCACTGTGGTAAGGGGAGATAGTGTGTTAATTTGGGAGGTGTAAAAGGATTGCCTAGCAGCAGTGAGGGCCCAGTTGTGGTTATGTAATTTAAATTTGTAGTGGATCCAGATAGGACAGCTGTGTGATTTTTTTTCATCTTCATTCATCAACACATGTATAAGAGAGAAGATGTGAATGGTGGGAGTAATCCAAGGCTGAGGCTTTGTAGATTAAGTCTGCCAATACAATAAGACAGGGAGAAGAGAGAGAAGAGGATCTTGGATAGGATGTGATGGTATACCCACTATATGGAGACCTGGCAGAGACAAAGATACAGGAAAGGCTATTGAGAAAGAGCAGTTAGACGGCAGGAGGAAAACCAAGATAAAATTGTCACAAAAATCCAAAAAGGAGAGAGCATCCAGGAAAAGAAGTTGTTCAGCAGTGTCAGATGCTGTAGAGGTAAAAAAAAAAAAAAAAGATGAGGACTGATAAAAGGTCATTAGATTTGGCAATTAAGAAATCATTTGTAACTCTGGAGAGAGCCTTTTCAAGTGAATGATGAGACCAGAAACCAGACTGCAGAGGGCTTAGAATTAAGTCAGAGCAGAGGAAATGGGGACACATATGGCCTTTTCAATTTTAGCTGAGGAGGAGGGAAATATATGATAGCTAGCAGAGATAGTTAAGATCAAGTGAAAGTTTTCTAAAGATGAAGGAAACAAGGGTGTGTTTGTAAGAAGTACGAAAAAAAATCCAACAGAAAGATTTTGATGATTAGAGAGAGAGTGGGGATCAAAATGTGGACAATCTGCTGGAGAAGTTTATTAGAAACAATAGGATTAAAGGTGTGATGTGAAATGCCTGTCCTTGGCAAAGAGGACCACATCTTCATCAGAGACTAGAGTGAAAGAGATATTGTGAGTTACAAGGCTAAGGGAAAAGAGGTAGTTCTCATGAAATAGCCTCAGTTTGGTCTCTCTCTTCTTCAATTTGTCTTCCACAAGCTGCCATATTGATTTTCCTAAAGCAGTTAAACTACATCATTCCTTTGCTCAAGAAACTTCAATGTCTTTTCATTGTCTCTAGGATAAATTACAAATGCCTTTCTTTGGCATTTAAAGCCTTTTGCAATCTGACTCAAGTCAATCTTTCCAAGCTTATTATACATTATTTCCCTTTATATTCTCAATGTTTCAATTAAATCGGTCTACTTGCTCTTCCTCTTGCATTACCTCCATTTCCTGCATCTGTGCCTTTGTATGTAAGCTACCCACCAGTAGAATGCTAGCCTTCCTCATATACTTCTTGGAACATTTGTCCCCCTTCAAGGTTCAGCTCAAGTGCCACCTCTTTCTTTTTTATTTATTTTTTAAATTAATTTATTTTGTTTTATCAACAATCATTTCCATAAGCTTTTGAGTTTTAAATTTTTCTCCCCCTCCCTCCTGATCTCCCTCCCCAAGATGGTGCACAATCTGATATAGGCTATACATATACATTCTTATTAAACATTTTTCACACTAATGATGTTGTAAGTAAGAATTAGAACCAATAGGAGGAAACACCAGAAAGAGGGAACAAAACACAACAGAAAAAATAAAATAGCAAATAGTATGCTTCGATCTGCATTCAAACTCTATAGTTCTTTCTTCTTTGTGGATAGCATTTTCCATCATGAGGCCTTTGGAGATGTCTTAGATCCTTGTATTGCTGAGAAAGGTTAAGTCCATCAACATTAGTCATTGCACAATGTGGTTGTTACTGTGTACAACGTTCTCCTGGTTCTGCTCACTTCACTTAGCACCAGACCATACAAGTCTTTCCAGGTTTTTCTGAAGTCTGCCTGTTCATCATTTCTTATAGCAATAGTATTCCATTACATTCATATGGCACAACTTGTTCAGCCATTCCCCAATTGATGGAAGTGCCATCTCTTTCACGAGAGCTTATCTGATTCCTCCAGTTGTTATCCCTAAAAATAATTTTCTTTTGTGTGTGTGTGTGTGTGTGTGTAAGCACAGCGACTACACATTTAATAAATGTTTACTGATTGATTGATTGACTTGTCTCTCCCCAAAGATTAGATAAAAAAAGATGCTCAATAAATTCTTTCAGAGTCGATTTCTCCCCTGCCCAGTCCTATTTTTTTTATAACTTTGTTTTTTAGTACATTTTTATGTACATTCTACATACCTTATTTTTTCTTTCCTGCCCTGGGCATTGTTGATACTTTTCTACTATGCCACTGAGTGGGTACCACATTTCTTTTCCCCAGCACTACTATGCCTAGAAATTGTCAAACAATTCTCCTAACTCCATTCACCATCTTTCTACCTTCCCAGACCAAATCACCCCTCCTTAGCCACTACTTCTCTATATGTGTTTTCTTCCCCCTTTACAATGCAAGGTCCCTGAGGACAGGGGCTATCTTTTTGTATTTGTATTCCCCTATACTTAGCACAGTGCCTGACACATATTGATAGCTTAACAGATGGGTTTTTTCCCATTCTTTTGTTCATTAATTCTCAAGGTATTATTGTCAGAAGGGTTATTTAAATATCTCTTTATATCATTAATTATGGTTAGTAAAAACAAATTTCAAAATACTATAGATATGAAGAAATTATTTTTTTCTCCAGACTCTTAGAAAATATATACAGCAATCTCTTTTTATCTGGAAAACAGCCAATAACCAATAAGCACACAAAAAAAGCCTCTCAGCAGCAAAAATAGAGGTCCCATATGCAGTAAACCTTGTCTCTTTACTCATAAGAGTTCCATAATACTCACTCAGAACTTATTTTATGTACAGTTCAAAATAATTTTTTTGTTGTTGTTGTTTTCTTGTTTCCTGGGGATAGAGATTAGATCTGTGATTTCACAGGTATAGGGAACTCCTAGGTGATGAAAATCCCTCTATCAATGCAGGCTGGCACTTTCTCAGTCACTAAGAGGCTTAGAGTTTTGCCTAAGGCAATGGAAAGTGAAGTGACTTTCCCAGGTTCACACAGTGATTAAGTGTCAGTGGCAGGACTTGAACCTAATTGTTTTGGTTTGGAAATAAGTTCTCTATACATCAAGCCACACTGATTTCCAAACCCCCCAACAAATCAGACGGGAAGAAAGAGGCTGCAAACACAGTGACATTAGCAAGAAGTCAAAGCTGGAGGAAGAAAAATGCTGAAAAACAGACATGAGAACCCTAAAAGTACAGTAGCCTATATTTATTTCACGTAGACCAAATAGTTCTATAATATGTCTCTACAGGCCTAGAGGGTTTCACTGGATTATAGCATAATATGATATTGTATGCTAATAGTCATCAAGAAAAGGGTAAGTTATGTTCAGTTATTTTAATACTCTGAGGAGCTGTAATTTCTCTGGTGTGGGTTCTTTCCCCACCAACCTGGATTCTCAACTTTGTAGATGGTCTTTGAAACTTGCTATTGCCCTGCAGCTAACCTGGTGATGAACTCTCCTGAACTTGCCAGAATGGTATTTGGAAACATGGTTGCTTACCAGTCTCGTAGGACCTAACAGGGCCTGTACTCTGTTGGCATAGTTTGGAGAATTTAAAGTTATCTCCATACTACAATGAAGCATCAAAGTAGAACTTCAGCAGATGTATATGTTCAATCACTTTTTTTGGGGGGGGGCAGCGAGGCAATCAGGGTTAAGTGAGTTGCCCAGGGTTACACAGCTAGGTTCAAGTGTCTGAGGTTGGATTTGAACTCAGGTCCTCCTGACTCCCAAGGCCAGAGCTCTATCCACTGTACAACCTAGCTGCCCCTCAATCACTTTAAAAAAAGAAAAAAAGACACAGAAGTAGGCAATATATTCTGGAGTAATTTCCATCAAAGATGGTTAAAATAAAAAGTTTGAGATGACCCTTAACTGTCCACAAAACTCTGCTAGCTAGATAGATCAATTTATTCCCAAAGACTGATTATATCCTAGTTTTTGCTGTACTAATAAGTAAACAACATAATCATAGCTTGAATGACTTTTTAATCTTAACATTTTAATAACTTCAAATTTTCTAACAAGTTTGAGTGAGTTGAATATAATAAAGGCTTAATAAAAGCTACTCAATCATTCTTAACCTAGCAATTTAGACTTAGTGCTTAATGCAACCCAAAGAGAGATGTATTTAAATTCTTGACGTACTATTATTTCTTAGAGATAGTGATAAAAAATATGCTAATAATTTAAGAATACTATTGTTGAACCAAGCAGACTGTACATTAGAGTTCGGTTTTATTGAACACAGTAGCCTTTGCTGTTTCCATGTTCAAAATGTTTGTGAGATTTGTGTGCTTGAATTGAGGAAAAGCTTTATAGTAAATACCATCTCTGCACCTGTTCTATAGCTGTTATACTAATAATCTATGAGTAGAGCAAAGAAAATGATGCTGCTAGCATAAACTGATTTTGATTCATGCATATCATTACTTGATTGGATTTGTTATCTTATCAACTTAAGTTTTCTTTCCAGTGATGTAGATCACAACTCACATACCCTTTCATCTTAATCAACTTATCCTTGTTTCCCTGTAAATCCTTTCTAGAGGGTCATGCTGGAGGCCTTCCACTAGGTCTCTTGAAATTGTGAGGATACCAATGTGGTACACAGGCTCTCCTTCGTTATTTCACCACATGGCTGGCTTCCCTCATCTTATTATACATATATCTCGGTTGACATCTTTTACATTGCTTCAGTTAAGCAATTCTTAGTTGGGAATGTGTTACAGTCTCCTCATGGTCACTACGTACCTCTCTATTTTAATTTTTTAAAGAAAATAGTATGGCGTGGCTTATAGCCAGCCATACAACATCACCAGGAGAATATTTTTGTTTAAAAAAACAAACAAACAAAAAAAAAAAACTCAGGCCAGCTAGGTGGTGCAGTGGATAGAGCTCCAGCCTTGGAGTCAGGAGGATCTGAGTTCAAATCCGGCCTCAGACACATAACACTTATTAGCTGTGTGACCCTGGGCAAGTCACTTAGCCCCACTGCCAAACCCCCCCCCAAAAAATAAATAGATGAAGTCCTTTTTCTTAGGGAGAAGCTTGAGGATCATTAAAAGCACCTCACAATTTTCCAAAGGCAACTGAGATCATTCTCCTCCTCCTGCTCAATTATAGTCCAGCACATTGTCCAGGATAAATTTACTAATGTATCTGCTTTATAGATTGCACATCTAACTTCATATAATAGTTTGGACAATAGGTGTTCTTCCTCCTCTTGATTTTTACTTTTGTTGACAGTTAAGACTGAATTCTTAAATGATTATGGATCCCAGTAGCTAGGTGTCATAGTCATTAGAACATTGGTTAGGAGTCAGAAAGACCTGAGTGAAATCCTGCCTCAGACACTTATTTGAAACATGGTCCTGGTCATGTCACTTAATCTCTAAGCTTCAGTGTCCTCAACCATAAAATGGGAAAGGGGAAGAAAGGTATACTTTGTAACTAAGTTAAGATTTAGATGTAGAATTTAGCACAGAGCGCAAAGCATCATTAGGAAATAAAGTCAAGCTGCTACTTGATGTACATTGTCTATCTTTTGCTGCAATTAAATTCTGAATGTTACAATAACTGTATAAGACTCATATTTTTCCCTTGTAGATGCTCATTATAAAAAGAAAATAAAATCATTAAATTAAGATACCTTAATATTCTGAAGTTCAATGTTCTCAAAAATGTTTTAGCCATTATATTGTTAATAGTAATCAAAGCAACAGTAAGAATTGGTTCCCTAACAACAACAAAAATTATGTTGTTGAGAATATCCTAGCCTAGGAAAATTTTAAAGCACATACAAAAAGCTGAACTAAAAAAATGCAAATATATAATAGTTTACATTTGACATTCATAGTAACATATTTTTCCTCTGCCATAGATTATTTCCACTTTACAAGGGAAATGTCCCCCCTTCCCCTCAAAAAATAATGACCCAATAGTTTTTTCCTGTTCAATTTGAAAAGACAGTTTCTCTTCCCTAAGACACTTCTCTAAATAGAACATACTTGGTCCTATCAGGAAAAACAAAGGGTTAAATGAAAGAAACTGCCAATCATCAACTTGTCCCACTTCTCCACCTCCTTATTTCTATCTGTTCTCTTTCATAAACTGGTGTTGCAAGACTCTGGTTTTCTAGTACTGCACAATCAATCTTGTAAGGAGACACTGCAAAATTATAGGTAAATAAACCCAAATCCAAAAAGTTGAAAGGAAAAGGAAACCTTAACACAAATACTATATTTTACTGACTAAATCATTAGAGAATACACCTTGTAGAATCCCTCTCTTCCTTCAAAACTTCAGGGCTCAAGCACCACTTTACTCTACATTAAGCCTTTCCTAATCCCTTCACACTTGCTAGTGTCCTCCCTCTGAAGTACCTTTTAGCTAATAGTTTTGTATTACATACATACTTTTATATGCCCTTATGTCTCTTCCATTGGAAGGTAAGTTCTTTGCAAGTAGGAGTTTTTTCATTTATTACATTTGTATTCCTAGGACCTAGCACACTTCCTGGCACATAGCAGGTACTTAATAAATGCTTATTGATTGGTTGGTTGATGATAATAGCCATCATTTACATAATGTTTCAAGGTTTGCAGAGCACCTTAAAAGTACTTCATATTATCCTTAAAACAATCCTGGGAGTTTGCTATTATTTTACAGATGAAGAAACTGAGTGACTTGCCCAGGCTGCATAGCTGTTAAGTATCTGGGGTCACGTTTGAATTTAGGTCTTCCTGACTCCAAATCCAGCACTCCGTTAGTGATTAAAGTGGCAAGAGCCCGGTATCTGAAAACAGAGGATCTGAGTTTGAATCTCAGTCTCTGCTAGCTACTGTGGGTTCCACTTGGTTCTCTGGACTTCTTTCTCTTTCAGCCCTTGCATCCCTTTTCTCTGATTGGTCAGTTCCTCCTGGCACCTCATTTAAAGTAAAGTGCCCAAGCAAGCCATGTTCAATTCTTCATTCCTCTAAGGCTCAGCTCCTGACTCTCCAGACTTCTTTCTCCATTACGCTCCCATGCCAGTATCTTTTTTTTCTACTTTCCCTTCTCAGCTTTCTTTTATATATTGTTTTCCCCAATTAAAATGTTTTGTTTTGTTTTTTTGCTAGGCAATAGGGTCAAGTGACTTGCCCAGGATCACACAGCTATTAAGTGTCAAGTGTCTGAGGTCACATTTGAACTCAGATCCCCCTGACTCCAGGGCCAGAGCTCTATCCATTATGCCACCTAGCTGCCCCCCCCCATTAAAATGAAAGCTCCTTGAGGGCAGATACTATCTTTTTGCTCATACTGTATTCCCTGTTCCTGACACAAAGTAAATGCTTAATAAATGGTTATTCCTTTGACTTCACTACTCTGGACTTCTGTTTCCTCATTTATGACATAAGGGATGTTCAATAATCTCCAATGCCTGCTTATTACCTATAGAATCAAAAACAAACTTCCCTGGCATTTAAAGTACTTCATGACCTGGCTGGCACAGTGCTTGTCACATAGTAAGCTTAATACATACCTTATCTATCTTTCCATCCTTATACATTACTCCCCTTCATATATTCTATGGTACAGCCAAGCTGCAGGTTCTTCACACATGACATATTATCTCCTGTCTTCATGCATTTGAACAGGCAGTTAGTTGCCTGTGCCTAGACCTCCCTTATACCTCCTTACAATCCTCAATTTCTTTCAAAGCTCAAACACTACCACCTACATGAGGCCTTCCCCAGTTGCTAGTGGCTATCCCATCAAAATTACCTTATATTTACTTTTATATACTTACAGGTATAAAAGTTATCTCCCCCTACAGAATGCATATTCCTTGAAGGTAGGGACAAAGACATATTTGTTTTTGGATCCCAAGTGCTTTACACAGTGCTTGGCACATAACAGGCACTTAACAAATGTTTATTGATCCAATAACTAGATGATCTCTAAGGTTCCTGTTACTATAGCTCTAAATTTTATGAAGATGTTTTTCCTTCTCTAACCTTGTTATGGACAACACTGAAGCCTTGATTAAAATGGTCTTTTACTCTAAGGAACTGCTAAAATGAAAAGTGTTCCAGAGTAGATTTGGATTACAATTAACTTTGCTTCTGATATCTGTGTACTTCTGGTTGAGTCACAGTTCTTTTGATTAATGGAGATTGCCAAAGGTAGTAAGAGATCATGGTTCAGATGCTCATGTAACTTCTTTCTTACCCTGTTTCCCCCATCTCATGTCTTTATTTACAGAAGAAAAACTAAAGGAAGACAGGGAATCATGTAAATAAATATAGTATTTCCATTTTTGGGCACACTACAGATTCAGGTAACTAGACTATCACATTCTATATATAAGGAAAGTCAACAGAATCATTTTGGAAAAAGCATTTTAGAAAGTAATGTAATAAATAATTCAAATTTGTACTTTACAACAGCTCTGTGAGAGAAATATAACCATTATAACGATTTTCTTTCTACAGTTAAGGAAACCAGAGGCAAAATGGCTTGCCTATGGTCACACAGCTAATAAATGTTAAGAGTAAAGATTTGAATCTAGGTCTTTCCTGATTCTAAATCTACTGCTCCTTCAACTACACCAGCCAGCTTATATAGATTTTCTTTTCCTCTCAATCTCTCACTTTTGCCTCCTTTCTATCTTGTTTTGAATAAAACCTTCTCCCCTTCAATCACTGTTCTTATGTATCATACTTCTCTCTAAAAACTTTTTTTCTGCCTACCCTCTTCTCCAATGTCCCCACTCTCCAAAACTTATTATCTTCAGCTCATCGTCACATAAAACTTACTATTGAATATAAATTAAAGTTGTTGAGTTAATGACAAACCTACAGACTTTAAAAATATATATATATATACATATATCATGAGGAGTCATGCACCTGAGGTTGCAAGCTTGGGGGACTGGGGAGGATTGCTGGTGTTTTCAACAGTAAGAGGGAAGTTCTGTCAAATGGTTCAACATTAGAAATTGATATGACTTTTTCATTGGAAATGATATTAAATGATGATGCATTATTATTTGCTTTGGCTCTACACCCTAAGGACCATAAGGCCTCCTATAAGCATTATATCTCCCTATTATAATAAATGTGAGCTTGAGAACAGATTGTTCTTTTTCTGTTTGTAGCCCCAGCACTTAACATAGTTTCTTGCACATAAGAATTTAATAATTTTTTTATGAAAAAAAAAAAAAAACCAACAACAAACCTCATGATACTTAAAGGTCTAAAGGAGACTCACCACCCACCCCCAATTCTCTCCCACCTTCCCATGAAGAGAAACAAGCCACCTTCAAGCCCAAAGTAGCAGTACTCCTAAATTCTCTGAAACTAAAAATAGCTCTGCTGCTACCTCATCTGCCAGCAGATGGCCAGACTATTTTTAATTCAGGCTTTTAGGGAGCAGGAATGGATTAAGCTGAGTTCAATGGCCAAGGTTCATCCACTGGCTCTAGGATGAACAGAGGAAAGCTGTAGCGGAGTAGGGCACCACCAGAGGGCAACATGTATGCACTCAAAGCAGTTTCGGGTTTCAATACAAGTTTACACTAAATGTTACAAGTAGATTTCTAGTATCTCAGAGTTTAAAAGTTTCCTGATACCAAAGAATCAAACCAATAACATGGCTTTTAATAACACTATAGGAACTTATTTTTTTTAAGCATTTTTCTTTTTTTTTTTTTTTAACATAGGATTAAAGGTTTCTAAACCTTGACACACCAAAGACAGGGTAGATTTTTTTTTACAGGTAAATTCATTTTCAAATTTAGATCTCTGTGATTTTCCTAAAAGTTTTATATTTTAGGAAATATATAGCTTTGCTAAGAATAGAGTAAGTATATTTTATCTTAGTAAAATGATTATCGAAATCTTATTTATGTTGTATATTCTGTAAATAGCTTTCGGAATGAATTTTTAATACTGTAACTTTTCACCTAAGCCTTACTTCAAGCTAAACAAAAACTTAATGACACAGTTTCTCTATATATTCTAATTCTTCAAATTATTGTCATATACCATTTAATTTACCAAAATATTTTCTAATACAGAAAATTTAAAACCCAAATGACTATCAGTTAAAAATGTGTAATTCTGCCAAACTTACAAAACCTCTGAAAACTTCATAAAAAAAGCCTCATACAAATATCAAAATGCTTATAATTTAATTTCCCCTACTTTCTGATTTCATGTTTATTCCTACCAAAGCCCAGATACTAACTCAATTTTTATACTACTAAGGCTACTCATATACACATACCAAACATCCAAAAAAAAAAAAAAGAGGTGTGCCAACAAACGGCTAACTTCCATCAAGTGGAAAGAAAAAAAAGTTAAGCTTGTATCCTCAGATTCAAAATATTTTAAGCTTTTCAAATGCCATCTACTTAAGTATCAAAAAGAAAAAAAAAACAAATTAGTGTTGTTTATTTTAATAATTTGCAAAGTTAATTTTAAAACATCCTGGCAATTGAGAGTGAAACCTTACCTTTCATTGGCTTATTTTAACCAATGTAAATTCTTTGGGGGCTTACTTTTTACAACAATGCTGGTTTTCAAAGGTCTGTGATCCAATGTATATATTTCATAACAAGCTCCTTTTTTCTTCTCATCAATTTTACTTAAATCTATTTCTAATAGCAAAAAGCCTCAGTATTCGGCATTCATCTCTGTTACAAACATCTCTCATCTTTAACAAATACAAAATAAGAATCTCCCCCTCTACCTCCTGGCTTCCCTTGTTTGTTTTTAATCATAGTATTCTTGATGTAGGTATTGTTTAGATTTGCTCCAGCTATTGGGCTTCATTATCCTGGCTTCCTTTCCTCAACTACAAATCATAACTCAAGCTCGAGAGCAGTGGCCACTGAAGGCACATGTGGCTGGTGGGTGTCATTGTCTTTTTCATTTTCCCTTTTCATTCCCACCTCTGGTGCCTTCCTCTGGTTCTTTCTCTTTCTTCCCTCCCCACCACACACACACACACACACACACACACCACACACACACTCACTCTTTTAAAGAAACAACAACAACCACCACCTTCAGTCTACTTCCAGGTCAGCACCACTGGTGACAACGCTACTACATCTTCCCAGTAGTATTGCAGGCAGAGAAATGTCAGGACTGCATCACGGAGGGGAACAACTTCTAATCGCCTTCCCAGCCGAACCTCCCCAAAGCAATAAACTTAAGTGCCCGGACAATAGACGGTCCTTTCCCCTCCCGAGCTTGACCTATCATTTCCACCTCCATTACAAGGCTAATAAAACAGCGCTCATCTTCTGCTTCATCACAAAGGGTTGTATTCTGCCCTCACGGCTCTCGGCTCCGTCCAACCAAAAACAAAAACAAAAACAAAACAAAACCAGACCAAACCCCCTCTCCTTCAGGCAGCCTGGTCCATGCCTCCCTCCCTCCCAACCCCGGGGGTCCGGGCTGCAATTCCTCGATCACTTTGGCTCCCCCTCCCCCCCGCCCCCCATCCGGCCGAGTTGTCAACTCCAATGAGGAAGCAGAAAGAAAGGGAAAGGGGGCTCAGCGGGCGGTCCGGGCGGCTACCCACAGACACCCCCCCCCCAGGTGTGCTCCCCTCCCCCAGCCTCTCGCCCCCGCTCACCTAAGGCCACCTCACAGGCTTTGCGCAGCTGAGAGTGATGCGCCTTCTTCACTTCTTTATCGGCCAAAATCTTCTCCAGGGCCCGGGTCAGGAACATGTTCTTCGTCTTCTTCCCTTCATACATGGACGCGGAAAAAGGAAGCGGCGGCGGCGGCAGCGGCGGCTCCGGACCGGCGGCCGGAGGAGGAGGAAGAGAAGGGAGAAAGAGCAGCAGGAGGAGCAGGGTGGGGGCGGGGAAGGCGACAAGGGCAGGAGCAGGAAGGGGCGGAGGGAGAAGAGGCAGAGCCGGGAGGTCGGGCCGAGGTGGGGTGCGCTGCGGGGAGAGCCGGCTGCCGGCCGCCCCGCTCCTGCACCTGGGCCTCGGGCGCCGCCGCCGCCGCTTCCTCGTGGGGAGGAGGAGGCTGACGGCCAAAGCCGGCGCGGGGCGCTGGGGGGCCCGGGCCTGGGCTGTGGGACGCCTGCCACTCAGAGGCCCGGCCTTGGTGGGGTCTCCCTGGCTACTGTGGGGATCCGCGCCCGCTGCTGCCGCTGCCGCGGACCCGCCTCCATCACCACCGACCCGTCCCGGCCGCCATGTTGGGAGGAAACGACGCGTCACGCAGCGGCTGAACGGAACGGCTACAGAGGAGGAAGCGGCGGCGGCGGCGGCGGCGCTGCTGCCCAGCCCCAGAGCAGCCGCGGTGGCAGCGGCGGCGGCGGCAGGAGCCGGGAGCTGGGGGGTGCGGGGCAGGCCGAGCCGCAGAGCTACGGTGGCTCAGCAGGGACTGCCCGCCCCTCCCAGAGCGTGCCGGAGCGGGTCGGGAACCTGCCGGCCGGCCCGCGGGGCGGCGGGTGCTGCGTCCTCTCCGCGTGTCGCTGTGATTCCCAGGCACGAACGCCCTTCCCGGGGAAAAGCGCCGCGTGTGCGCCCCACGGCCGCTCGTTCAGCCCCGCTGCAGTCTGGGCCACTCAGCACGTGGAGGGGGCACCCCCACCCCCACTGCCACCCCCAGGGTGGTCCCACCAGCCGCGCCTCCCTGCATCCCACCCCACCCAAGGGCCGACCGCCTCAGCGGGGGGGGGGGCGTCCTTGGGAAGGGCAAAATAAGTCAAATTAACACGGATCCAGGGAGACTCTAGCCCTCCCCTTCTCTCGGCTTTTTAATCTGTGGGGTCAAACGCGGCTCTGGAAATCTGCTCCCCGAGACCACAGGGTCCCCTCCGACTCTAGGCTGAAGTTCGGCGGAAGCTTTGGGGCTCCGCCGGTCCATGAGCCCCCTTACAGTTTCGTGATTCTGGGCCCTTTAATAGAGAAGAAAGTCTTTCCAGAGAGTTTAAGGCAATGTCCGAATCACGGTGTTTTGCAAGCGTAGAGGATCTCAATAGAAACAGCACCTGGTGGAAGGAAATCAGAATACCCTTCACTGTCTGGAGTTGGTGGAAACAGTTACAAGTAAATAAGTCAAACTGCAAACTAAAATCAGAATCCGAACTATTACAATGTTACTTTCTGGAAAATGAATTCTAAAAAATACCATAGGGGAAATGTATATAAGCAACTTACATGATAGTTTACTGGCAGGATTCTTCCTTGAAGTCCCATGCTGCTGCTGGTCTATCTAAGCCTATCTAAGGCTCCCTAACATTAGGAAGTCACTCCATTCCATTCCTTTTTTATTTCATTCCAGTGCCTTAATTTCTCAATTGTGTGGATTGATTTCTGTCTTAAGTCTCATGCCATCATACAAACTCAAGATGACCCGGGTATAGCCCACAAGGAATTAGATCTTTAAAGCCTATGAAGTGACAGGATATGGTGCCATCGGGATATGGGGGGTGAAGGAGTGGGCGGGAGAGAGATGGGAAAAAAAAGTTGAAGGTGACCTTGAATTAGAGACGAGTAATGTTCTAGAAAACATTCTCTAAATGTAATACTAAGGGGAAAAAGATTGTAGGCATAAAACCAAATGGAAAAGGGAATAGTGAGAATGTTGATATGACATAGAAAATACGTAAGCAACAACTGAGAATGACTGGCTAAATGGTGATTTTTTTTTTTTACAACATAAAGTGGATACATCTGAGTGAAACAATGTTTAGATAATTTTGGGGAGTAATTTTGTGCATATATTTGGTGAAAATGGTTCTCAAAGATGACATGATGTGCTCATTCAACCAAAGTAAATGAGAAAGCCTTCCAAGATGAATATTTAGATTATTCTGTTGTTGTTAAGTCCCACAAGTGAGTTTATAAATAAGTGTCTGTCTCTCTAGGTTCCTTAAGGCTCCCAAAACAACTGCCTCCATGGTTGGTTGTAAAAATATTGATCTCTAATATGATATCAAATAGAATTTACTGTTTATTTTGAGATATGATAATTAATATATTCTTTCAGCTTGTTCTTTTTTTATCCTATCCCATCTATCTAAATAAGAAGTATGATCCTTGTATCTACTTATATCTGAATCTTCACTGTTTTTAAAATACACAAAATCTTCAGATGTGAAATCACCTTCTGTTTTTTAAATTATTTTTTCCTTGCTTTTGTTATTTTGATTAGCCTTTTAGTTAGTGATTCTATTTTGGCTTTCAACATTCTCAACCTTCTGTCATTAAATATATCTTTATTCTTCCTTTCATTTTCAGTTGTGATGTACACATGCAGTTACAGATTTTCTTTTCTGATATGTTTCCCTTTTTTTTGGTTCCTACTGCTCAAAGAATATGCAGTGTTGCAAAGAGGAAGATTTAGGCTTGATATAAGGGGAAAAATGCAACAATTACAGGTAATCCACAGTGGAATGGGTTGCTGTTACAGATAGTAAGTTCTGCCTCACTGTAGATCTTCAAGCAAAGGCTGGATCAACTGCCAGTCTCTGAGTATGTCCCACAGGCACCTTAAACTAAATATATGAATTATTTCCCCCAAAACTCACTCCTCCTCCTAACTTTTCTATTTCTATTGAGAACACAATTCAGGTTCCTCTGGTTACCTGAATTCAAAACCTTTAAGTTATTCTTCATTGTACTCTATCTTACCTTCCATATCCAATCAAATATGGATTTTCTTCACAACATCCCTTACATTTCCTTCCTTCCTTCTTTCCTTCCTTCCTCTTTCTTTTCTTCCTTCTTCCTTCCCTTTGTTCCTTTTTTCCTTCTTTTTCTTTCTCAGTTTTTTCCTCACTTTTTCTTTCTTTTTCTTCATCTCTTTCTCCCTGCCTCTTTCCTTTATTCCCCTCTCCCTTCCGTCTTCATTTCTTTCTTCTTTCCTTCCTCCCTCCCTTCCTTCCTTCTTTTCTTTCTTCCTCCCTTCTTTCTTCAGTTTATTTCTTCCTCAATTTTTCTTCCTTTTCTTTCTCTAATTGATAAATGGTCAAAGGATATGAACAGGCAGTTTTCAGATAAATCAAAGCTGTCTATTTTCACTTAAAAATGCTTAATCCCTTTTGATTAGAGAAACACAAATTAAAGCAACCCTGATGTGCCACTGTATACCTATCAGAGTGGTTAATATGATAGAAAGGAAAATGAAGAATGTTGGAGGGGATGTGGGAAAATTGGGACCTTAGTGCACTGTTGGTAGAGTTGTGAACTGATCCAACCATTCTAGAGAACAATTTGGAACTATACCCAAAGGTCTATAAAACTGTGCATACACTTTGACCCAGGAATACCACAACTACTTCTGTATCTCAAAGAGATTGTAAGAAAGGGAAAAGACTTACATGTACAAAAATATTTATAGCAGTTCTTTTTTGTAGTGGTAAAGAATTGGAAATTGAGGAGATGGCCATCAGTTGTGGAATGGCTGAACAAATTGTGGTATATGAATGTGGTGCAATACTATTGTGCTATAAGAAATGATGAACAGGATGCTCTCAGAAAAACTTGGAAAGACATACATGAACTGATACAAAGTGAAGTGAGCAGAACCAATAGAACATTGTACATAGTAACAACAACACTGTGATGATCAATTATGATTGATTAAGTTCTTCTCAGCAATACAATGATCCAAGACAATTCCAAAAGAAATTATATCCATATCCAGAGAAAGAACTGATGGAATCTGAATGTAGATCAAAGCATCCTATTTTCACTTTATTTTTTGTGTGTTTTTTTTTTCCTTTTGTTCTGTTTCTTCTTTTACAACATGACTAATATGGAAATGTGTTTTATATGATTGCACATATTTAACCTATATCAAATTGCTTACCATCTTGGGGAGGAAAGAAAATTTAGAGCTTAAGATTTAATAAAACATGAATGTTAAAAATTGTCTTTACATGTAATTGGAACAAAATGAAATACTATTTAAAATTTTTTCTTTTTCTTTCCCTCTCATTTCTTCCCTTCCTCCTTTCCTTCCTCCCTCCCTTCATTCTACTTCAAACACATGTCTACCAGAAACAATTTTTAAATTTAACATTCTAAATTTAAGTATTTCTGGATTGTTGAGTGAAGCAGCTAGGCAGCACAGTGGACAAAGTACCGAGCTAAGTCTGTCATAATTGATCATCATACAATGGTGCTATCACTGTGTACAATGTTCTTTTGGTTCTTCTCACTTCACTTTGCATCAGTTCATGTAAGTCTTTCCAGGTTTTTTTTGAGAGCATCCTGCTCGTCATTTCTTATAGCACAATAGTATTCCATCACATTCATATACCACAACTTTTTCAGCCATTTCTCAATTGATGGCCTGAATTCAAATTTAGCCTCTGATACCAGCTGCATGACCTTGGGCAAATCACTTAATTTCTTTCTTCCTCAGTTTTTTCAATTGTAAAATTACTATAATAATAGTACCTACCTTCCAGGGTTGTTGTAAGGATCAAATGAGACAATATTTTAAAATCACTTAGCAAGTTCTTGGCACATAATAACCTGATAACTTCTTGCTTCCTCCTGCTAATGAGATAAATATTCAAACAGATATGGTCCTCTCATTCCTTCCCTTCTTTACACTGATATGCTACCCGCTTCATCACCTCTCCCCTGGAATATTGTAACAGCCTCCTAATAGGTTAATGATATGGCTAAAACACAGGTCCCCTATCAGGAATCTCTAATGGCTCCCTGTTTTGTCTAGGATGAAATACGAACACCACTACTTGATATTTAAAGCACTTCACAGTTGCACCATAGCCTAACCTATCTTTCCAAATGGATTTCACATTACTTCCCCTTACATACTCCATGTTCCAAACAAACCAGCCTATTTGACATCACACATGTGTGACCTTCCATCTCCTCCACATTCTGTCTCTAATGCCTGGAATGCACTCCTTTCTCACCTGCACCACTTAGAATCCCTAGCTTCCTTCAAGGCTCAGTTCAAGTACCATTTGAAAGCTCTGTAAGCCCTTCCTAATACCCCCAGGTTCACATTTCTGGGCCTCAGTTTCTTCATCTACAAAGTAAAATTGAACTAGACATCTTCTAAGGTCCCTTTTAGCTCTAAGAACCTATGACTATTCTAAGTGCATAAGAAATGTGTCATTGTGGCACTTAGTTCTCAAAGGCTATGCCAAAAGAACACAAAGTTTGGCAGGTCCTCACCAACAGCAAAGACTTCAAGTACAGACTCAGCAATGGACTATGTGTCTTTTATCTTAGTACCAGCCTAGCTAACTGCAGAGATACCATTTAAAAGTCTGGCAACCAAATGATAATTATTTTAGCCACAGGAGCTACCTGGAAAAAGAATGCCTTATTGCCCAGATTTTGATGTGCATCTGGTAGACACCTTGTCAAGCTCATCTATCAATATTTATGTATGTGTGTATATGTGCACATATACATACGTATATACACACATGCACAGATATGAATGCCCATATGTGTATATGTATACATGTTTAATCGTGTGTATATATACATGTATATATGTATACACACATGTGTGTGTATATCTTGAATATACACATGCACACACACACACATATTGAATGAACACTGCAAATAAACAATAACCTGGGCCTAGAATTTAGCAGGAGAAGAACAAACTGGATTGCCTTTGGAAAATTCCAACATTTTTTTTTATATTCCCAAGTTCTTCCCTGAAATGAAAGCCCATCTTTTTTTATCCTGATATATCAAAGGTAAATCTATATCACTGAGATGTAGTTCCATTGGACCACTGGAATATGCCAGCTGCACCTCCATAAAAGTCATTAATGGAAATATTGAGCACGCCAATTCAGTGAATTGGTCTGAAAAACGGTCTCTCTCTCTACCCCCATCCCCCAGCTGACTTTGTTCAACACAATCAACCCCATTTGATTCCAGCTGGTCAGTTTCCTACCAACTATACTACCAAGAAATCTGTTATCTTTTTATCTTTTACCCAAGGCTATCATGAGACTTTTTGTTAAATGCTTTGCTGAAATCTTGATATATGATGTCTTCAGCAATTTCCTGATCTACCACTCTATTAGCTTTGTCAAAAAAGAAATTAACTTGGTTGACACAACCTGTTATTAATGAGCCGATGCTAGTTTGATAGGAGTGCTTCTTCCTTTTTTAAGTCCCCTAAAACCATTTTTTAATTAGTCTGCTCTACTCCAGAATTTTACCAAAAATGTATATATTTACCAGTATGTAGTTTAAAATATCCACCTTCTTTCCCTTCCTGAAAAGTCAGTGAACATTGGTCTCTCTCCAGTTATATAACAACTCTCCTTTTCTCCATGATAGTACCCATGGATGTATTTTGCATTGGCCAAGTGACCTGAATTCACTTAGGAAAGTTAAGTGCTGATTTTCTATTTCATCACTTATTTGGGATTCAATTCATTATTAATCATATTTGTTCTATCCTTCCTCTCATCATAATAATCCTGGATTCAAATTTTCAGTGACTCTCTGTTATCTACCAAATTAATCATAAATTCTTGAACTTAGCATCAAAGCCCTCTGAAATCTATTTCTACTGTCTTTTTACAAGCTTATCTCATACTACTTCCCTTCACATACTCTATATCTCAGCCTAAGTATACTACTATTTAGACCACATTCCATTCTCTATACATTTTCTCTTATCATCTTTCATACCTGGCATCAACTCCTCCCAAACTCTCTGCTGAAGAGAGTTCCCTTCCTTAAAGGACCAAGAGCTGCCCCTCCATGAAACCTATAACCTCTTCAGATTTCTCATAGATTTTGGCTTGGACCTTTCCTTTGTACTTATCTCACCCTTTCTTGTATCGTATTTATTTGTATACTACTCAAAAGATTTTAAGTTTCTTAAGAGTAGGATCTGTGTCATATATATCTTTGTATCCCTGTATGTGCACAATACCTTGCATATAATGGACACTTAATATATGTTTATTAAATTTGAATTTGAATTCCCAGTCTAAAGATCCTTCTTGTTAAAGATAACAGAAACAAAATGTGAGTTGCTGAGTCTTTCTTTTCCTTGGATTGTCTATATCTTTGTCTCATCTGCTTTAAACAAGGGTCTTATCCTTTTCATTAATCTTCTCGCCCTACACATTGCTTTTAAAAAGCCTTTTTTGTTGTACTCAACTTTTTTTTTTTACAAACCTTAGTTCATAACAGATTTTTGCCTTTATGATTTACCCTAGTTCTTACAAGTTGTCTTCAAAAGTCCTCCCTCCTTCCTTGGTAGGTCAAATTGCCTGCTAATTTAAAATGTTGACATCTATGAATGCCATGTCAGTCCTTCATCTTTGAGAAGTTCCCCTACATGGGGCAAAAAAGATGGTACCTTCTTTTCTTAGCCAGAGATGTACAAAATAGCTCCAAAGGTGGTGGGGGGAACCCTACTATTACTAATAATAGCTAACTTTCATATTGTAAGTTAGAATTTTAAAATGTTTTATATGTATAACTTCATTTGATTTTCATAGAAATTCTGTAATCTAGGTGATGGGTTTTCACTATTAATCCCATTTTATAGTTGAGGAAACTGAGCCTTATAGATAGTAAACTCCCTTGTCCAAGGCCACAGAATGGCAAAGGTGAGATATAAATCCAGGTCTTCTGACTCCCAAGTCTTTTATTCATTGCACTATATCCTACCTTTCATTTAGACAAATTTGGAACGTCTTGGTCATAAAGTGGGGGCCATCTCCAGTTGTCCTGATCTATATCTTGCCACTGAACCCAGATGGCTCAGGAGGAGAATGTGAGGCTGGTGACTCTGCATAGCCCTCCCCTCACTTAATCCAATTCACTTGCAAGTCATGGCATCAACTTCCTGATGTCATGGTCCTCTTCAAGAATGAAGAGAAGTAGCCGCAAACCATAGAATAATAGGATATAGAATCACAGGATTTAGAGCTAGATGCCACCTCAGTGGTCATGTACCTCATCCCCTCATTTTACAGATGAGGAAACTGAGACTTAGAAAAGTTAAGTGACTTGTCAGAAGTCATACAGCTTGTAAGTGACAGTCAGGATTCAAACTTGGATCCTATGACCTTAAGTTCAGTGCTGTTTAACTGTGCTACAATACCATCTCATGAATATGAAAGCACTTGATAAATGCCATTCTGATTCTCTATTCTCAAGTTTTGAAATTTCAGTACTTTTAGGCAATACTGTTTTCTTTTGATTTTTTTGCAAATATTTTGCAAGTCTTCAGGAGTAGTTTGACAACTGATAAAATATTCTGTATAATTAACTTACAAATGCAGAGTAACCCATGAAATAAAAACTTCTATATTATCCTCATTTCTGCTGAAGAGAATATAATTGTATTTTCATTGCTTTATATAATTTTTGTATAATATTTATTGAAAGTTTATGGTACACTAGTTACATATCATTAATCACTATTATGATTCAACAAATCCCTATTGATAATGCTTCCAGTTTATTTCTTCTCTACTGGAAAATGTGAGGAATATTATAGTGGAAGGCAGAGGAATCCTACAAGCTTATAGTTAATAATTGTAATAAGTAGAAATAAAATATAGAAGTAGAAATGGAATGTTGAAGAAATAGAAATAAAATATAGATTTCAAATCACAAAGTGGGTAATTTGTATCCCAAAGCTAATGTTTTGGACAATATCATGCCATTTGGTCCTCCACTGCACCCTTAGGATTGCTGAGCCTTTATATCTGTCCTATAATTTACCTTTCTTTTATATGTTGTCTCACCCAATTAGAATGTGAGCTCCTTGAAAGCAATATTGTTTTTTTTTTCTATTTGTGTCTTCAGCACAGTGCTTGTGGTGAGTGTTTAGCCAACATTGGTTGTATTTAATGAAAATTCAATAAATACCAAAATATCCAGAGCAAAACTCTGTAGTAGTAATGAATTATATAACTATGAGACCCATTTCCCCAAAGATGAATGGGCAAAATGTATGAACAGTTATCAAAAGAATCACAAATTATGATTTGCTATTAGAAAATATGCTCCAAATCACTAATACTAAGAGAAACACAGATTGAAATATCTCTGAAGCTTCATATCCCCAAACTGGCAAAGATGACAAAAAACATGAACAGTTGAAGGGCTGTGGAAATAGGGGCACACTAATATATATGAAGGGGCAGCTAGGTGGTGCAGTGGATAGAGTGCCAGACCTGAAGTCAGTAAGACTCATCTTCCTGAATTCAACTCTGGCCTCAGACACCAGAAATTATGGTGCTATATAGATAAAAGACATCATTAAATCAGAGTAACTCCTTAAGAGGGAAAAATAAATCAGTGTTTAATAATAAAATTTAATGTAGATCAGCTATTATTATGGTATAGTCTTGACTTACCAGTTTGGTAATCCTGTCAAAAAAGGAAATATGGTCAGTCTGGCATGAGCTATCCTTGAAGAAGCCATGCTGGCTTTTTGTAATCACCGATTCCTTTTCTAGGAGTTGTTTATTAATCATTTTAATGGTACATTCTAGAATTTTCTCTGACATTGAAGTCAAGCTTATTGGCCTTTAACTTTGCATTAACTCTTTCACAAAATTCTCTCTCATTTGTGCTCTTGGAGGCCATTTTTTTTAGTCAAATGCAAACATTCTTGAAACATTCACTGTGTCATTTTGGATGTTATATATAGTCAGAAACTAGGCAGTGGTGAATAAAAACTGCCATATAGTCAGTCGCAGGATATTAGGTTGGTTGCTGGTATTTTATTTTGGGAAGAGTAAGGGAGAAGCATGGGAAATAACTGGAATTTATATAAGACCTCAAGGGGATGAATTGCAAAGATTCTCTGTAAATAAAGATCAGAGGGAATTTAGGATTTTAAAGCTATAAGGCACCTTAGATCAAATGTAGCCCAATCTCCTGATTTTATAGACGAAGAAACTCAGTCCCAGAGAGATGAAGTGATTTGGATAACAGTAAATGGAAGAGTCAGAATTTGAAGCCAGATCTCCTGACTCCAAATATCTTTCTATTGCACCATGCTAGATTCTCAGTCAATATTATCTTATTTGTTTTTTTGTCTTTGTTTCTCCAGCATTTGGCACTATCTCACACATAAGAGATACTTAATGAATGCATGCTGAATTGAATTAATATTCGCCCTACAATCAGTTTAATAATAGGGCTGGCCATAGGACACTACAAATCATAATGGTTCCTCTAGGTCTAAGCCATTGGGAATCTCTATGGCCAGCCCTGCTACATCCTCTCTCCATGCCACCAGTTAGGTAATACATCACTCAGGAAAGTAGACAGGAGAGGACAAAGAGGTGGTTGTACAAAAATCCCTTACATATGTACATATATAGATACATACAATGTATCCAACCATACCACCATCCATTCACCAAAGTAAAAAGGGTAGGACTCCTGTCCTTGCTCATACCTCTTAGAGTAGATTGTATATTTTATGAGGCCTTTTCCTTTTTCAGATGTTTGTTTTAACCTAATTTCAGCTCTATTAAAATGTTGATCAAGGGAGTAGATTTGGGAAGGGGAGCACAATGTGATTTGCTTTGGGCCTCAAACTTTGGTAGATTCTTGATAAACAAAATGCTTTGGACCATAAAAGCAGTCAAATGATTGAGTCCATTTCTGAATTCAGGGGCTATAATTAATGCTCAGTTCTATATCTTGTTTATATTATAATTTGTGTGAAATATTACTTGATACAATATAAAGTAATTTCAACTGTTAGGAAATTCTGCATGTTGAAACCACAGACTTGTACAGAAATATTTCCTGTTTTCCAACTATCTACTGAATAGGGGAAGTATTGGTAATAATATGTGTAAAACAGCAAAACTAAAACAAACTTTATTATTGTTTTGGTGATATAAATCCCCTCAAAATAGAGATTAAATAGATACATAATCTCTGAGGATATTATTTTTTTTATGCTTGACTTGAATGTAGAATCACGTAGGGAAAAATGAGCAGAAATATTGGACTTGAGATTTTCCTCACATTTTCCAGCAATGTATTTATTCTTAAAGAGGAGGCAAGGGACTCTTGTCCCACCAATACTCCTGGCAATATTCATTAATCTTTGAGATTTTAACCTTTGTTTAGTAAATAAAAATGGCAAAGCTAATTACAATATAGGCATTTTAAAATGTATTCCTTTTTTAGAAATTAATTGTTACTGAAAAGAGCCACTCAAAAGCAAAAGACTTTATGGCTGGCTATACGTAAGTGTTTGAAAAGTGATTTAGGATTTCCTTTCCTTTCAAGTTTCAGGTTTTAGATTTAAGCACTCTAGTTTTCAAAGGAAGAAGGATAAAGTACTTTTGTGCCCAGTCTTACAACTGGCATTTCTCTAGGATTCTGAAGGGGCATTGTGGATATCAATAGCCTGATAATAATGGCCATGAGGGTAGGAACAAGGGACTCCATCCAAGAGTTCTTAAGTGGACTTTGAGGGTAGGGGAGAGAGAGAGACAGAGAGACAGACACAGAGAGAGAAACAGACAGACGGAGAGGAAGAAAGAGAGAGACAGAGACACAGAGAGAGAAAGAAGAAGAGAGAGAGACAGAGACAGAGAGAGAGGAAGAGAGAGCAATTATTAAGTGCTTAAAATGTGCCAGGCACAGTTCTAAGCCAAACCAGTTGCAATGGTAATGGGTCTGGGTATGAAGTACTGGAAATCAGCAGTGTCAAAGGTGTGATTTTCACAAAGTAGTAAGTCAATGGAGACCAGAAGGCAACAGAGGAAACAAAAGTTTGGAATTATGGGTCAGTAGAATGAGTTTAGCTGGATACATAGAGAATCACAGGAAGATTTGTATGAACTGATGCAGAGAGAAATAAACAGAAGCAAAAGTACAGTATTCACAAAGACTACACAGAATTGGATGTTCAAATGGGTTTGAGCCTATACAAAAGGGATATTTCCAGATTTGACTGAGCACAGTAAATGTGCTGATGTTCTTTTGAGTTCAAGAACTTGGAGCTAACTTCCCTCTTCCTGTCTTTTGTGGACAGGTACCCACTGCAGGTATGTAGGGGGAAACATTTAAGTTCTCTAAGCACTAGACATTCATTCACTTAATCTAGGGAAAGTAGGATGGAAAGAGGAATCTAGGTGGAGAGAGAAGAGTGAGTGTACAATACACTGCTCTCCCCGTACTACTCCAGAAAGTGGCCAAAAAAGATAGTTTCACCTTTAACCCTTTCTTTCCTAGAAAAGAAAAAAAAATCTTTATTTAAAAAAAAATCTCTGTTCACAGAAGGGTTGCTCAATTCCAATAATAAAAATTAGTGAAGGGTAGAGGGAGAAGAGGGAGGAATTATTCAGGGAAAGTGTTGTTCTTGATTTCCTTCTCAAATGTTGTGTGTTTGGCTGGATAATACATGATTATACACAGGAGGTAATACATCAGTGCTCACAGATAACAGAGCTAGATAACATGCTAGGGGAATTTGAAAGCAAGGCAAGTAATGCTAAACTACAGATCTGGAGGTATTCCACCTGAGTAGAAAGTTGGGGGCTTAGAGTTTTATTTGGTAAGCACTCTTAAATTGACAGTTAAAAGCAAAGAATAACATCAAAAGAAATACTCTGTCAGGTTAAAGGGCATGTGACCTTTGGATCTATCTGTGAAGATGACTTTCTCAAACATCTTGCTTTGTAGAACAAATAGTCCAATTGACTTTCTAGTTAATTGAGGAAGTTTGCTTTCATTTCATTCACATAATTCCCAGCCCCCAAATAAGCTCTGAAACATTTCAGTAACTTGGTAAATTTCAGGACCCTTGGTACTTCCTGGGTCAAGGAACCTTAGTTGTTTCATTAGTAACTATCCAAATGTAAAAACAGACAGGTTAAACCAGTTCAGTAGATTCTATTTCTCAAGTGATTTCCAGAGTGGAGGTGAGTTTGCCTAGGGAGACAGGCAGTGGTCTTTGCTTTATTTTTTAAAGAAGCTAAGTGAGTATTTATTTCTCAGTGTTGTCTTTCAAATAGTAACATTGAACTAACTCTTATTTATGCCTCCTACCACTATCCACCTCACCCCAAAGATATAGAGTTGTTTCTACAAGTTCCATTTCTCCACTTTATTTTGTAACTTACATTGCTAGTGACTGTGATGGAATAGTGGGCAGCTGCAAGAGCAGCAGCAACAATTGCTAGAGAAATGTTTCCTAATTTTTTTTCAATCTGCAATGTCCCTGTGAGTTTTCCAGAGTAGATTGCAGTTGTGGAGGTTGGAGGGAGAAGTCACCACCCCTCTTTTGTCTATAATAATTTACCACTCTAGGTATCAAGAGAGAGGAGAGAGACAGAGAGAGACACAGAGAGACAGAGACAGTCAGACACAGAGACACAGAGAGGGACAGACACAAAGAGAGAGACAGAGATAGAGACAGACAGACACAGAGACAGATAGGCACAGACACAGACACAGAGAGAGACAGAGACAGAGACAAAGAGAGACAGAAATAGAGAGATAGAGACAGAGAGAGAGAAAGACAGAGACACGCAGAGAAACAGAGACAGAGAGGGAAGGAGAAGAGATAGAAGGATAATTAAAAATGGCCACTGTTCTCGTGAAGCTCACAATATAGTGGTAGGTAGGACAGAGTTAAGGAGAAGTTACACTGACGAATAATCAGTAACTATAGTTCATGGTGAAAGGCATTGTAGCCAACTGGATTGAAAGCCTCCTTTGGGAGTTAGTGGAGACTATGTTCAAGCCCTGTACTAGCTGTGTGGCCACAGGGAACTTGTTTAACCACAACTTTCTAAC
The DNA here is from genome assembly GCF_900497805.2 of Vombatus ursinus. NCBI lineage: Eukaryota > Metazoa > Chordata > Mammalia > Diprotodontia > Vombatidae > Vombatus > Vombatus ursinus. The sequence continues at coordinate 89,462,857 of NW_020954590.1, forward strand.
ACCATAAATTACAGATGAGTTACCAATCTGCATTGGTGGAGGATGTTTTCAAGCTGATAAAATCACAGGAACAGGCCAAAAAAACAAAGTGAAATAGTACAAGATAAAACATGAGAGATATAAAACAAGGTCATTTTGTTGCAATGAAACACACATACAAATATGCATATGTGTCCATCACCACCCTTCCTCTCTGAAGTACCGTGGAACTCACTGTCTTGGTCCATCCACCTAACCAAAACTTGGCAAAGTAGAGTGAGCAAATCTATATTGTTCATTCATTCAAAAACCATTTATTAAATATGAACTATGTACAAGGTGTTAGTCTAGGCACTTTTTGTTGTTGTTCAGCCATTTTTCAGTTATATCCAACTCTCTGTGACCTAATTGGGGTTTTCTTGGCAAAGATACTGGAGTGGTTTGCCATTTCCTTCTCATTTTACGGATAAGGAAACTGAGGCCAACAGAGTTAAATGACTTGCCCAGGGTCACACAGCTAGTAAATGTCTGAGACCAGATTTGAATTCAGGAAAATGAGTCTTTCTGACTTCAGGCCCAGTACTCTCTCCACTGTACCATCTAGACACTAAGGGGAAAGTAAAAGAATTAAAACATGGCCATCGCAACACTCACAATTATGAGAAATATGTGGGGGAATGGTGCATGAACATATATGCAATAACTATAAATTATGATAATTCAGAATAGAGTACAACAAGATGTATGTGAGGACAGAGTACAAAAGGAGGTCATTTTGTTACAATAAAAGAAACGTGTCTTTTCGATGTACCTGAAGTGTCTTAAGAGTTTGTTGAGAAACAATTTGCCCCCTTTCCCTGTCATCACCACCAAAAGTGAGAGATCAACAAAGAAGAGCCTCAGAAAAAAAAGGTCACATAGTATCACAACAGGGAATGTAGCCACTTGTTTAAGAAAATCAAGGAGTTCTGTGAGAGAGATAGTGTTGAAGAGGTAGGTATGGGAAAGTTTAATTAGTAGCACAGAAAAATTACTGAAAGTACTATATTTTTATTTTATTCCCTCCCCCCCATCCTTTAAAAAAATCACGAATAAACTTACCTACATAGTTCCTATCTATTTTTTTATTCTTTTGAAACAGCAATCATGGCTGCCAACAAAGGCTTATGTAAACTGAACTTAGTTTGTTCTTGCCAGGCAGACATTAAAGGCTTAAATTAAAGGCGCAATCTCTTACATGCCACTGACTGGGAGTCCAGAGAGGACAGTTAATATTTTCCCTTTTATGTACTTTTAATCACCTTTTACTTTCCTCCCTCTTTATCTTAGCCTCACTTTATCTGTCTGGGGACAGGGTGTTTGTTAATCTTCTTAAGTATTTTCTTGGGGGGTGGGTAGATGATTAGGGTGGGGGGGTGGAGGGAATAATGTGGAAAGATAATAGCACTGACCTGGAATTTCCTGGTCATATACATATATATCTTCCTGATCCTACTTTCCTTTGCATCAAGAAAGTTTAAATACCAAACTTAAAACTCAGAGGGAAAGAAAATTCTAAATATAAATCTTATCTTTCAATCACTTGCAAATTACCAGGCTTTTACCAACACAATTTTTAGCACTAAGAACTGAAGAATGATCAAAAAGAAAGGGCAAAAAGGCAGCTAGTTGGTGTGGTGGCTAGAGATTGATGACCTGAAGTCAGGAAGAACTGAGTTTGAGTCCTGCCTTAGGTTTTAACTAGCTATATAATCCTGGTCTGGGCTCTTCTGTTAGACTCAGTTTCCTCATTTGTAAAATGGGGAAAATAATAGCACCTACCTCACAGGATTGTTATGAGGGTCAAATGAAATGTTTGTAAAGTGTTTTGTAAACCTTAAAAAAAAAGGGATAAAGGTTTGGAGTTTTAGATTCCAGTTAAGCATTGCCACTTATTGCTATGTAGGTATAGCCTACCTAATTTTATTTAGTTTCGGGAAACCAGGTTGTTAAATGAAATAGTATTAGAGGGAGCAATTAGTTCCAAAAGGGCAGTACATAAATGTTGGGAAGATAACTGATCTGACAGCAAGGCTTCATTACCTTACTGGGGATTTGGTTGTAATACATCAACAGCTTGATTGTGAAATATCTGGCAAGGGGGACTTTATTCAGGGTAAGTCTGTAATTCTTAATTCACTGTTCTTTAGCTCTCTCTAGTTAGGGCAAGAACCTCAAAGATAATAAATTTAGAGCTAGGAAGGACCTTAGAGATCATCTGATCCTGCCTCCTCATTTTATAAAATGACCTTCAAAGAAGTTAAATGACTTACCCAAGGTCACCCAGCTAATTAAGTTAGCAGTCCAGGTTTGGACCTCCATCCTTTGACACCAAACTCAGTGCTCTTACCAAATAATTGCCAGTGAAACTATCCTGGTGGATAATAATTAAGGTTGAAATACTTTTCCCATCAAAAAGGATCAAGTGAGATAATATTTGTAAAGCACTTTAGCACAGTGCCTGCTACTTAATGAATGCTTATTCTTTTCCCTTCCTTTTCTTTTTCCCTTCCCCTTCCCTTTCCTTCCCTCCCCTTCCCATCTCTTCTCCTTTTTCTCTCCCTTCCTCCCCTCTCCCTTCTCCTTCCTCCTTTTCCTCTTTCCTCCTCCTTCCTTCCTTGCCCTGCCCATCCAAATTCTTTCATTTCTGTCAATGCTTTGCTCTAGCACCCACTTCTGTCTACATGAAGCCTTTCCTAATTGCCCCCAGCTCCTAGTGTCCTTTTCCTGATACATTTACTTTGTATTTATTTTGTATATATTTATTCATGTATATGTTGTCTCTTCTGATAAAATGTAAGCTCCTTGAAGGCAGGGACTATTTAATTTTTGTCTTGGTATCCCCAGCATGTAGCCCATGCCTGGCATGTAGTAGGCAGCTTAATAAATGTTTGATTTTAGAGCAAAAATATAAGAGAATGTATATGAAATTATATTTGTAAATATTATTGCTCATGCTATGTCAGTCAATAATCAATAATACTAATTTGGAGATAATAAAACATATCATTAGCAAAGATGTGTCCATTGATTTTTTTTTTTCAGATTTAGGTGCAAGTGAAAAGAACAAATTGGGTTGTATTGACTGATCATTTGCCTGAACTTGGTCCAAAGGAGAGAAAACTCTCCTTATGGGAAAGATACGGGATGTTCCAATAAAATAGTGACTGATGCAAAGAGTAAGCTAGGATATGCCTACACTTGCACCTGCAACCTTCTAATAACCACCCTTCTCCTACTGAGCATTCTGCGAAAATGGAAGAGTTGTATGTCTTGTAAAAATTTATATTTGCCTGTACAACCCTCTCATTCCTCCCAGCAGGATTCTTTCTTAGGATACACAGATGTAAAGTACAGTCTACTTAATGTCAGTTTTTTTTTCTTCTTCTTGGCAGGTCACCCGTGATTCATCATCAGAGATTTTTATAGCATTGTCCCCACATAATATTTTCTTGGTAGGGAGTTAGTAGCAGTGTACCCATCTCTGCATCCAAGGGATTTTCAAAATGACAAATCTATTACAGTAATGAAGTAAAATCAAGAAAATAATTTATATTTGACTTCTTAGCAGCTTGCTAATTATAGTTAGAGCAGTGATATAGTAATACTTTCTATTTCTCTAGCACTTCTCCATTCTCAGACCCTCTCCTTTGCAAAGAAGCTCAAGTCCTTTGTGCAGAGCATCCCCCAGACACAGGGAGTTTGGTGGAAACACAAGGGAACAATATTCTCACTTTTATTTTAGTGGTTCAAATCTGTACCTCTAGTCTTGACATTTCTTGATGACTCCTTAACACATCCCCTTGGAAAGGGAATTGGATTTAGAAACAGAGGGACTGGGTTTGAATTCCAGCTATATTGTTTGCTCCTTGAATGATTTTGTTATTGTTCAGTCATTGTTCAGTCATATTTGACTCTTCTTGACCCCATCTGGGGTTTTCTTGGCAAAGACACTGGAGTGGTTGGCCATTTCCTTCTCCAGCTCATTTTGCAGAGGAGGTATAGGGGGTGTTCAGGGAGGGCTAGTTTCTCTGGTGTGAGGGTTTGCCCAGTCCTTTTCAGGGCTACTCATTCCCGTTTGGTGCTCATTTATTACCTAACTCCCACCTGTGGCTCCAAGAAGCTATAGCATGCACACTGGCCACACCCCAGTAAAACCATCTTACCAGATGGGCTAACCCAGATTGGGAATAACCAATAGACCTCAAACTTATTTGTGAGTTAAGGGGGTGTCTACTTCTAAGCACGTAAAGACTTCCCCCAGAGGAATGGGTGAATGAGAACAATTTATTCCAACAGCTAAAGCAGGTGCCGGGGAGTGCTTAGAGACTGCATCCCAAGCCATCACCAATGGTCCTTCTTGCCACTAGACTTTGATGACTCTGGAAGAGAGAGTGAAGCTGATGACTTTGTATGATGTGCCTCATGTGCAAGTCAAGATATCACCTTGTGATGTTACTGGTCCTCTTTAAAATGAAGGATAAACAACAACAACAACAACAACACATGAGGAAACTGAAGCAAATAGGGTTAAGTGACTTTCCCATGGTCTAATAAGTGTCTGAGGCCAGATTTGAACTCACAAAGATGAGTCTTCCTGATTCTCTGGCCCTCAGCTTCTTCATCTATAAAATGTACCTTTTATGTACCTTCTAGCTCTAAATCTGTGATTCTACAAAATCTCCAAATTTCTCTGTGTTTTAAATTGTTCAAACTCAACTAAATTGTTACCCAGCCTTGTATTCAGTAATCAGATATATTAGAAACAATATTTTTATATATTATATCAAATATGTGCTAAGTGGCTTCCATAGCCTGAGACCTTTCTTCTAGACTCCTTGGCTAGTATTCTTATAGAAATATAAGATATCTAGATATCATTAAAATAAAGACAGACTCACATATACAAACATATTTATAGTTGTACTTTTGTAGTAGCTAAGAACTGTCCCTGGTCTGGGGAATGGTTAAAGAGATTTTGGCATATGAATGAAAATGATAAAAGAACAATTGAGAGAAACTTGAGAAAATTTGTATGACTTGATGCAGAAGCCTTTGTGTTGGTAAAACAAGCTGCTGGAGCTTCTCATGACTTTTTTTTTTCTTTTAAATTTTTCAGGTGACCAAGAAGCCACATTAACTATTGGAATCTTAATATCTTGAAGCAGCTTCAGATCTTAATCTTTGTGGAGCAAGGCTGTGTGCTATTGTCTAGACCACAGTAGGCATTAAAGAAGAAATGATTCTAGTATAATGAATTCATTGACATGCAATCTAATTAACTGCTGTAATCTAATTAAGCATCCACTAAGTGCCAGGCACTGTGCTAAGGTACAAAGTCAAATTTATGAAACATCCCTTGCTCTCAAGGAACTTACATTCTATAGGTGAAGACATATATGTATATATATATATATGTGAATATAACATTTATAAAAACATGCAAAATAAATATAAGGTGATTTTTTTTTTAGGGGGGAGAAACACTGGGATGAGTGGAGATAAAGAAAGACCTCAGAAAAAGGTGATGTCTGAGCTGACCTTTGAAGGAAATAGGGATTTTAAGAGGCAGATGTGAGGGGGAAGTGCATTTTAGGCATGTGGGACAGCCTGTGCAAAGACATAGATATGGGAGAGGGAAATTTTATGTGAGAAAGAGCAAGAAGTTCAGTTTGGCAAAATGATGACGAGTAAATGGATGGAAAGTAATTTGTAATAAGTCTTAAAAGGCAGCCTGGAATCAGGATGTGAAGAGTTGTGAATATCAAAGAGAAGGTCTTGTATTTAACAGTAGGTAGAGGTATTAGGGAACCATTGGAATTTACTTAGTAGGGGAAGCATGCTTTGAGATTACTTTGACAGTGATGTGAGGAAGAATTAGAGAAGGGAGAGGGTTGAGGCAGGGAGATCAATCAGTAGGCCCTTTCAATAATCCAGTCCAAAGATGAAAGTCTGAAATAGGATTATGGTCATGTCAGTGGAGAGAAGTGAGAAATATTGTGGAGATGATCCCTGACTGGATGTATAGGATGGGAAAGAATGAGGAGTCAAAGATGACAAAACAACAATAAAACTAGAAAGGAGAGACAATAACAATAGAAAGGGTGACATTCATATCCATATAGAGATTCTGGTATGAATTAAAGTATAATAATTAGCTAAAGTGAATTCTTCAGAATTGAGTATTAAATGGCCATAAGTAAGAGATATTTCCAAGAAATATCTGCAGATCCCCTTCTGGACTACCTCACATTACTTTCACAGGTTGGGGGTATGCTCTGGATCTGCACACCGAAAAGAATAATTCACGAGTCCCAGTGGTATGTTTACTTTTAACAGTCAATCAAATGACACAATTAGATCAAAATAAGTTTATTTATTGAGATGGCATTGTAAGAACAGTACCTACAAAATATCCCCCCAATAAAACTAGGACAAATACATATATAGTATATTATGTATATATATATATATGTATGCATACATATACATATGCTTATGTGCATATGTGTAGCTTCTAAATACATATGTGTTTATGTATATATATGTGTATATTTGTGTGTATGTCTATATCCATATCAATTAATCAATCAATATTCATTATGTGTCTACTACATGTCAGGCACTGTGCTAAATTTGTCTATATCTGTATCTACCAATATCTAATCTATATCTGTCTATCTCTCTAGTATAAATGAGGAAGACTGAGTGAGCATACACATAGAGAACACGAATAGAAGCCAACCCTTAGGGAACACATGTGGCCAAGGCAATTCACATCTTGGGTGCCACAAGGCCTCCATGTTCTTTTTTTTTTTGTGTTATCCTCATTTTACCACCCCTGGGAATAGTGATTCTATTGGATAGGTATTCAGATGGGCTCCCAGAACCTATTCTCTTCTATAGCTTAATTCCTGGTAGCTAGAGTTAACTTTCCCTTAACCCAAAAAGCTTTTCTGGCATTGTACCTTGACTGCCTCAGATTACTGTAAGTTAGATACAGTGTCTCCTACTAGGTGAGTGGCTCTGATAATAGTTTTGTTATAAGTATATTTTCAAGTCTCTAATAAATGCTTTCAATACTCAAAAGTGAATCTGTTTGTTACTTTTGGTAGCATAAGCCTGAATAGGAATCAATAAAGTGAGATGCAGGTGAACACAGTGTCATTTGGGAAAATGTATCATTGGCTTATAAGTGGGCTGCAACATATTTCTACATGTATAAGGTAGCGTAAAGTGAATCCAAATATTCAAATCAATATGTGATCTCAGCTGCATGGATATTCTCTACAGTGATACAGATTTCAACACATCTATGTCTGTACATCCCACGTGACATTTTTCTTCATCTTCCCATAAGTTTCCAGCAGGGAGAGTCTAACCAACATGCTGGGGGCTTTTCTCACTTTCTCATCTTCCCAAGAATACCAATGGAGCACAAAGGCTATCTATTTTTATTTGTTGCTCTGATTAGGTGAACATGCCATCCTAATTTTTGTGCATTCACTTCTTTGATAACAACCTTTCTTTTTTTCTTTTTCTGTTTCTATAAACAAAGTAATATTAAGAACTAGGATTGTATATGAAACTCTAATTTTTATCACATACAGCTTGCTTTCCTTTTTAAGTATATGATGAATTCCAAAGGTAACTTTAAAGGTTTTCCTTTTTGTCTGTGATTCCTTCTGATCTTTATGTTAACTTCAGTGAATTTAAAAATAATGCTTCAACAAAGCATTGTTAAAGCATTTTTAATTTTTTTTCTTCTTTTTTTGGCAACCCTGTCTTAGCTCCTCTCTCACTCCTCTCACAGCATCACCTCTCTTCTGACCCCAAACTGAAAAAAAAAAGGAAGAGAAAAAGAGAAAAACACAACTACTATAACAAATATGCATAGTCAAGCAAAACTAATGTTGGCTTTGTCTGAAAGTCTTTATTTTGTTCTGCATCTTGAGTCCATTACTTTTTGTTTTGTTTGTTTAGAAAATGAGTAGCATGCTTTTTCATTGGTTCTCCGGAATTATGGTTGATCAATGTTGTTAAAATCAGAATTCTTAAGTCTTCAAAAGTGTTTATGTCTACAATGTTTTTGTGGTTGAACATAATGCTCTTCTGATTCTGCTCACTTTACTTTCTATCAGTTTATTCAAATCTTCTCAAATTTCTCTGAAACTATCCTTTTCATCATTTTCATGGTGTTATTATTACTTAATTAATATTACTCTATTCCATTACATTCCTATGCCATAATTTTTTTAGCCATTCCCCAATTGATAGGTATTTCCCCTTGTTTCTAATTCTTTGCTATGCTACAAAAAGAAATCCTATGAATATTTTTTTATATATATTCTTCTGATTTTTCTTTCATCCCTTTGGGATTTGGGGATATAGACATATATCTGGGTAACAGGTTATGCACATTGTAGTGATTTTGGGGACATAGTTTCAAAGACTGAATTTCTGTTCCTGTTTTCCCAAAGCCTCTACAGCAATCGTCTTTTTTCCTTTTTTTTTAAATCACGTTTGCCAAATGGATAGGTGTGAGGAAGAACTTCAGAGTTGTTTTAGTTTACATTTCTCTAATTATTGGTGATTTGGAGTACTTTTTCATATATTTGTTGCTAGCTTGGATTTTATATTTTGAGAATTGTTTACTCATATCCTATCACCATTTCTTATTTGGAGAATGGTTTTTATTCTCATAGATTTGAACCAGTTCTTTATGTGCCTTGGAAATGTGACCTTTATTAGAAAAACTTGTGGCAAAAGTTTTTTTCCTTCAGTCAACTGTTTCTCTTCTAATCTTAATTGCATTAGTTTTGTTTGTGCAAAACGTTTTAAATTTTATTTAATCAAAAAGCCCTTGTGATCCTATCATTTGTTTGATCATAAATTCTTTCCCTATCTATGGTTGGTAGTAAAAGGCTTTTTCTTCCTTGATCCTCTATGTTATTATGATGTGATGAAATCATATATCTATTTAGAACTTGTTTTGGTATACAGAATGAAACATATAAATTTAATTTCTGCCAGACCGCTTTCCAGTTTTCCTAGTAGCTTTTGTCAAATAGTAGTAGTTTGGGTTCATCTTTGGTTTCAATGAATACTAGGCTACAGTGTTATCTTTCTCTATTTTAATAGAGTACCTGATCCATTCCAATTTTTCCACTTTTTAACCACTACCAAATAGTTTTAATGATTTTTTCTTTTCAGCGTAGCTTGAGATCTGGCAGTTCTAGGCCCCCTTTCTTCCCACTTTTTTTTTTCATTATTTCCCTTGAGATTCTTGATCTTTTTTTTCCCTCTAATTGAATTTTGTTATTATTTTTTTCTATTTCTCTAAAGTAATCTTTTGATAGTGTAATTGGTATGTAAGGGAAAAAAAGTAAATTAATTTAGGTAACGTAGGCAATTTTCTTGTGTTGTATAACATACTACATTATATATCAAACCATGAACATTTTAATAACTTTGATTATTTTGGTATATATTCTTATAAAACATGTTTTGTAGTTATTTTGATATAGCACCTGTTTATGCCTTGGTAGATAACATCTCAAATATTTTAAACATTCTATAGTTATTTGGAATAGAATTTCATCTTTTATCTCTTCCTGCTGGGTTCTGTTCAAGCAAAGCCAACAAGAACATATTATGTGCTAAGCCCTGGAGATACAAAGAAAAGAAATAGTTGCTGATCGCTAGAAGCTTACAGTCTAATGGAAGTTGTTGTTCAGTGTTTCAGTCATGTCCTGCTCTTTGTGATCCCTTTTGGGGTTTTCTTGGCAAAGATACTAGAGTGGTTTGCCATTTTGTTCTCCAGCTCATCTTACAGGTGAGGAAACTGAGGCAAACAGGTTGAAGTGACTTGCCCAACGTCACACAGCCAGTAAGTATCTGAGGCCAGATTTGAACTCAGGATGAATCTTCCTGACTCTAGGCCCAGCACTTTATTCACTGTCCTACCTAACTACTTGACCTCAAAACAACGTAAACAAGCTGAATACAGGATAAATTGGAGATAATCAATAGACAGAAGGTAGTAGCATTAAGTGGTAATCGGGAGAGGTTTCTTGTAGAAGATGAGATTTTAGTTGAGATTTGAAGGAAGCCAGGGAGGGCTGGAGATAGAGATGCGGAAGGAGAAACTTCCAGTAATGCGGGGAAGTCAGTGAAAAGCCTTGGAATCTGGAATTGGGGTTTCTTGTTTGAAAAATAGTCAGGAGGACTGCATCACAATGTATGTGACAGGAAGGGGCCAGGTTATTAAGGAATTTAAAAACCAACAGAGGATTTTATATTTGATCCTGGAGCTAATAGGGAACCCCTGGAGTTTATTGAATTGGTGCAGCTGACATGGTCAGACTTGTGCTTTAGGAAAATCAATGTGACAGCTGTTTGGAGGATGGACTGGAGTGGTGAGAGACTTGAATCAGGGAGACCAACCAACCAGTAGGCTATTGCATTTCTCTAGTATGAGGTAATGAGGGCCTGTATTAGAATGGTGGTAGTGTCAGAGGAGAGAAGGGTGTGTATATTAAAAATGTTGTGAAGGTAGAAATGCCAGGACTTGTAACAATCTGTATATGGAGACTGAGAGATTGAGGAATGGAGAGTGACATCTTGATTGTGGGCCAGGGTGATTGGGAGGATGGTGGTACCCTGAATAGTAATAGGAAAGTTAGGGAGATGAAGAGGTTGGAGGGAAAGATAAAGAGTTTTGTTTGGCATAGGCACCTAGGTGGTGCAATGGATAGAGTGCTGGGCCTGGAGTCAGGAAGACTCATCTTCCTGAGTTCAAATCTGGCCTCAGACACTAGCTGTGTGACCCTGGGTAAATCACATACATAACCCTGTTTGCTTCAATCTCCTCATTTGTAAAATGAGCTGGAGAAGGAAATGGCAAACCTTCTGATCTCTGCCAAGAAAACCCCAAATGAGGTCATAAAGAGTCAGACACGACTGAAATGATCAAACAACAATGAAATTGGTACATGGTTCACAGAAAAAAAATGACCAGAGAGCCACAGAGGTTGTGCAACGAGAATACCAAAGAGGTCCCAGAAGTTATACAACAACTGTTAAACTCTGAAAAGTAAAATAAAACAAAATCAAAAAGCTAACAGCGGTTATAAGCAAAAAGCTTTCTTTATTCCATTGGAGGAGGCAAACTAGACACACATGCCGGCATTTGCTCTAGCTCTGAGCAGGCCCCAAAGCAGCGAGGCTAAGTCTTGACACACACAGATGCCAGACAAAGAGCCAGGCAGTGAGGTATAGCCATGGCAATGAGGGGGTAAGAGCAACAAAACCATTCATTGCAAAGCTTCATGACTGGAACATGGTCATGCACGTGCTTGCCCAAGCTCAGGGACCACCTGGTCTGGCTTGAGCCAATTCTGTGATCCACAGGGTGAGGGCAAAGCATTGCTGGTATGCCAAGCTCAGGGCACAGATTACTTGCTGGGCCTCTGAAAAGCAGGATGTCTCCTAATAATAAAAAGAGAGGGGTGGTCTTGACGTGGGGATCCTGACAAGCTAAAGATATCTACAAGACAATAGGCAATTGGAGATGTAAGACTGAAGATCAAGAAAGAGGTTAGGGCTGGATAAATTGATCTTAGAATCATCTACATATAGTAGACAATTGAATTCATAGGTATTGATTAGATCACTAAGTGAAATAATATAGAGGAAAATAAGGAGAGGGCCCAGGATAGATCCTTGGCATGCTTTTACCTAAAGCATTTAGGTGGTGTAGTGGATAGAGCATTGGACTTGGAATCAAGAATACCTGAGTTCAAATCCTCCCTCAGATGCTGACTAAGCTGTGTGACTGTGGACAACTCACTTAACTTCTCTCAGTCTATGTTTTCTTATCTGTAAAATGGATATAATCATAGCATCTATCACAAAGGATTGTTGTAATGATTAAATGAGAAAACATACGTAAAGAACTTTGTAAACCTTAAAACACTACGTAATTGTAAACTGTTGTGATTATTAGAATTAAACATAATACTTCAGGTATGATTTAAAGGGCTATAATACAACAGAATACAACTAATAATAATAATACAACTAAAAGTGATAATTATGACCTATTCTATAACATAATTTTAAGGCACATTTCAAACAATATTTAATAAGATGTATATTAAAAAATTGAAAATGTAATAACATTACAGATCTTTCATTTACATTAAAGTCCACCATTTCCTCCTTTGGTTCTACTATGTATCTGTGTCTTTGCATCATGTATTTTCTCAAAGAAAATACAAAATTCTCATAAATACACCTTAGGGAGTGGTTCTAATTGTATAAAATTATGTCAGTTCTTTAAAAGATTGTTATGATCTTTTTATAGATGTTATCTTTCTGAGGTACTCTATTTTTTTTTTTGGTGAGGCAATTGGGGTTAAGTGACTTGGCCAACGTCACACAGCTAGTGCATGTCAAGTGTTTGGTCTGAGGCCGGATTTGAACTCAGGTCTTCCTGACTTCAGGGCCAGTGCTCTATCCACTGTGCCACCTAGCTGCCCCTGAGGCACTCTATTAAAACCAGTTTGGAGTGGGCAAAGAAGGAGGCCCAGAGCCATTTATCTGAACTCTTGCTATTTGTTTTCCTTATGGAGTTTTTTTCCATTTTCATTCCGAATGCATTGCATACTTCTAGGATTGCATATTAATCTCTTTTAAGCTTTACACAATGGAATGAAATTTTAAATCACTCTTCAATCTTTGCCAAACTGCATTTTATGAGAAGTCTTCTTGGGACCATGCATGTGGACTTATTTCTGAGAGAAATAGTGTTAGCTTAGGTGATTTACAATCTCAGTCTTTTTTTAGTTCCATTTATTGACTTAGAAGCATTTCTTTTTATCTTAACTTTCATCACATTTTATAATATGTTGCCACAAATAGCCTTCCAGTTAGATTTGAGGTTTTTTTCTTTGTTTATTCTGATTAAATTGAAATTACCATCTGTCCCTGTTGTAGGAAATAACTTGGCTTTTCTTGATTCTCTTTTAATTTTGCCCATATTAATTTCAGATACTATGCATAAAACCTAACATAATTATACTAATTCTCATTTACATGGTGCTTAAGGTTACTTACATCCCAATGGTCCTGTAATATTTGTTGTTCAGTCATTTTTATGTCATGTTCAACTTTTTGTGACCTCATTTGGAGTTTTCTTAGTAAGATACTAGAGAGGTTTGCTATTTCCTTCTCCAGCTCATTTTACAAATGAGGAAACTGAGGCAAAATGGGTTAAGTGACTTGCCCAGGGTCACATAGCTAATTAAGTGTCTGAGTCCAGATTTGACCTCAGAAAGAGCAGTCTTTTTTACTCCAGGCCCAGCACTTTATCCACTGTATCACCTAGCTGTCCTCCCTGTAATATAGGTAGTGTACATATTATTATTGATATTTGACATATCAGAAAACTGACTTGTCTGGGGTTATTCACTTAATGAATTTTGGAATCCGAACGTTTAGCCTGGAACTTTTAATTCTAAGTTCATTATTCTTTCCATTATACCATTCTGTCTCCAAGGAAAAATTAATTAGGATTAGCCTAAAGGCAAAATCTACTTTGAATTAGAATATAAATATGCAGTTCTATCTCATTGAAATATATACATATATACACACATATTATACATATATATGTGTGTGTGTGTATATGTGTATGTGTATGTGTATGTGTTTATTTATATATCTTAACTCCTAGCAAGTTAAAAAGGTACTGGCAAAAAAAAGATTCTTGGTACTTGCTTTAGTGAACCAAATGACTATTGTAATAAGTACATTCACAATTTATATATACATGGATGTTCTTAGTTTTTAAATACTTTTATCTAATTTTATTCTTTATTTGCTTAGCAAACTCTTTTTTTGTGGGGGAGACAATTGGGGATAACTGACTTGCTCGGGGTTACACAGCTGTTAAGTATCTGAGGAGCAAGCTTAAAGGAAAACTTCAGCCTGACTCATCCTGTCAATTCTGAATTTAGAAGAGGATGACTTAATGAAGTTTTATTATATTGTACTTTATTGGGAAATTTTATAGATACATCTTCCCCTTCCCGTCTACAAATGATTATATATGGAAATATTTTGATTGGGGCCTGTGATTTCATTGATGTCAGAGGCTTCTGGTGGAGAAACTCCACTTACTCTTCTGTAATCTAGAGAATTACCTGGGCCTACTGAGAAGGGGATAGCTAGTACAGTGGATAGAGTGCCAGGCCTAGAGTCAGGAAGACCTGAGTTCAAATCTGGCCTCAGATACTTACTAGCTGTGTGACCCTGGGTAAGTCACTTCACCCTGTTTGCCTCAGTTTCCTCATCTATAAAATGGCAAACCACTCTAGTATCTTTGCCAAGAAAACCCTAAATGGAGTCACAAAGAGTGAGAAACAATTGAACAACGAAACACCTGAGAAATTAAATGTTTTGCTATGGTCATATAGTCAGTTTGTATCAGAGGCAAGACTTTAACCTGGGTCTATCTGATTCTAAAACTGGCTTTCCTGTACTATTTTGCCTCTTATCAAGGAAATGAGACCTCTATTCACTTAGAATGGATAGGAACTACCTTGGGTTAGCCAAAACTTTGGTGGTGAATGGTTGCTCATATTTAAATTATTACAGTAATTGATCCAATCACAACTCTTCTGGGCCACAGGCTGTTCTGAGGACATGACATTATAAACACTATCTCCTTTTGTTTCCCCCAGTAAAAGGGGCTGTAGAGACTTTATGAGGAACAAGAGATGCTAATGTAATGGGATTGAGTTTTTAAACAAACATAGCAAAACTCTTTTATTCAAATAAGTGTTACCCATAAAAGTTGTAACCCTGGAAGGCTGTATACTTATTCCAAAAATGATGCCATTGTTTGAAATATATTTTAGAATTGCCTTCATAACTGATTTAGGTCACCTATACATGCACACAGACACTCACTCACATTAGTTTAAGATCAAACTTTTTATTCTCATTAGCTTGCCAGTCAGCTCCACCCAGATACTGATGGAAAGCATTATCAATAAGTAAAGTGAATCTGTATGTTCAAAGGTTGTGTTAGATGATTACAAATTCTGGTCATTCTTCTCATGCAGGACGGGCTATAATAATAACAATAATGATAATAATAATAAATAACAAATTTAACAATGTCTATTATGTGCCAGGCACTATGCTAAATGCTTCACAAATATTACCTCATTTGATCCTCACAACAACTTGGAGAGGTAGGTGCTATTTCCGAGGAGACTGAGGCAGACAGAGGTTAAATAGCTTGCAAGGGTCACACAGCTAGTCAATGCCCAAGGCTGGGATTTGAACCCAATAGGGTATTACTGACTTAAGGTCCAATGCTCTATTAACTGTGCCACCTAGCTGCTTCATTAATGATAATGATACTAATATAATGTACTTTCCCTTTAATATTTGTTGCTGAGTTGAGTTTGCTCAGTTATAAGAGAAATTGTTATTCTGAGAGATAGTTGCTGAGGGTTGAGGATAAATTTTGAGATGAGGTTGCTAAGCTTTGAATGTGAAAAGCTGTGACTTATTAGAAAGACATGGATCCCAGAACAATGGTATGGTTGTGAGGCAAATATAATTTATCTTATTATGGACAAAAAGATGAGAATTTTATTATTACTCATAAGCTAAAGTCATTCACAGTGATGATTCTTATTCTAAAACCAGAATGATAAGAAAAGAGCAAGAGATGAAAGGACAGATTTCAGAACTGCATCAACTGAGATTGAAGCTAGAAATAATACACACCAGAATTGTTGATGAGTAGGTCCATATGAGTAGAGGAAAAGATTTAAATGTCCTTCTCCCCAATAATGTTGAACAACTTGCTCCAGACAAGGATTCTAACTTCTTTCCTAAGGAATTAATTGCTCCTTCTCCCTCAAAGTCTATCCTCAAAGAGATGTACCCAATTCTTCTTCTACACCTAGACCTTTGGGGGTATATCATCCAAATGTAACACCCACTTACTTCACATTGCATGTATTTTCCCCTTCATTTTCATTAGGCCCAAAGGAACAGAACACTTGGATGAAAAGACTTGTCTACCGAAAGGGTCCAGGACCAAATGTCTAGATGTCACGAAGTTCAGGTGGGAATTTAAAAAAGGGATGCTGCCATGTTTTGTCTGTGTTTCTTTCTTTCCTGAGTAACCTCAGGTCAGATCTGGCAGTGTCCAAACAATTGGGAAGTCATGACTGCCTGGAAATAGGACAATCAGATGAGAAAAACTCAAGGCATACATCTAGAAAATATACCTGAGATACTGAATGGACAATGAGATTGCAGTGTGAGTTTATGGGGACCCTGGGCCTCATTGAAAGTGCAGGGTAATTCTGGAGACGTCAGAGAAACTTTTCAATGACTTGAAAAAAATTGCACTTTTCCCCTTGTGATTGACCAAGAAATGTCTGCTGTATCTTCAAGAAATTGTACTATGCCCCATTAGATTACACCTGGAGAATTGTAAACAGGCTACGGTATCTCCATCTGCCATGTGGTGAGACTGCTCCCTTTAACCTCTTTTTGATTCTGATATTGAAGGGATGCTTGATAGTCAACCTTTGCAAATTGCCTCTAGGCGCAGCCATTCCTTTGGAGAAGATGAAACTGAGAACTTAGATCCCAATGGGGGTGGCTTTAACCACTGCGGAGTCGAGTTTTCAGACCTTCTTTGAACCAGCAGGCTGATAGCTGCTTAAGAATTTTAACGTCGGGGCAGCTAGGTGGCGCAGTGGATAGAGCACTAGCCCTGGAGTCAGGAGGACCTGAGTTCTAAATCCAGTCTCAGACCAGACACTTGACACTTACTAGTTGTGTGACCCTGGGCAAGTCACTTAACCCCAATTGCCTTGCCAAAAATAAATAAAAAAGAATTTTAATGTCATATATTTTATTTTCTATTTTATTCAATAAACATAGTCTAATCTATTATGTGCATGTATAAGTCCTTCAGGTCATTCAAAATTGGGTAGGAAATGGGAATCTTAGAGGCTATAGGGGGTTGAGCTATTTTTATAAACATTGTCATTGATAATCTTCAAATTTTCTACCATTGATCAAACGAGAAAAAATAGCACCTGAGATGATTTCTAAGGCACTTGGGACATAAGAACTGAGGAGAATCCAGGCTAGTCAGTTCGTAGTTATAAACAGTGCCCATCTTTGTGTGAGAGGTACTGAAAAGGACCTGGGAGCTGGAGCAGCTTGAGCTCCACCTGCCACCTGTGTCTAATGATGTGATTGTATCCTGAGTAGTTATAACTGGCTTTCTTCTCTCAGTGCTCAAGTAAGACAGGCACGGCTATGCTTTCCACATTAATTTAGCTAAGACTTTTTTGAACAAAGCTAACTCTTTTTTTTAATAGACTTCAATCATATACTTGCCCAGCCTCCTCAGACTTGACTTTTCCCTTTCAATAGCCTGGAGGCAGTGTGGTATGGTGAAAAGAACATTGGCTCTACCATCAGAAGATGTGAGTTCAAATCCTACCTCTGACCCTTACTACCTGTTTGACCTTGGGCAAGTCACTTAACTTTCCCTGGGACTCAGTTTCCTCAACCATAAAATGAGGGACTAGACTAGACGACCTCAGAGGTTCTTCCTGGTTCTAAGTCCATGATTCCTGTGAGTTAGCTGGAGCAAATATTACTATTCACATTTTACTCGTGAGGAAATGAGAGATGTTAAGTGACTTTCCTGTGGTCATACAACTAGTAAGTATTGAAGGCAGGATTTGAAACCAAGTCTCCTGATTGCATGTCCAGAGCTTGTCATGGAGTGGTTCAAAGGCCAATGACATGGTAGTTGCCGCAAGCAAAGCAGATGGTTACTACTAGATTTTCCTCTTATCTTTGAGGCCCTTCATCATATGCAGCTGCCTTTGTTCCAACCTCTTGCCTGTGATGTGGACTCTTACCTCTCTGAGGCCTCTTGTTTGGTCCAACCAGTAGCCACCTGCTTTCCCCTTACCTGTGCTTCTAATGATCTCTTCTACCTGCTCCCTTAATCTTCTTTAGTTCAGTACACCTTCTCAGGTCTCATATTCAAGACTCTGATTTGTCTACTGTCTTTCTGCTGACATCTATTATCAACATTGAGTTAAGATTCTTCATCAGCCAATATCTGGTGGCATGGGGGTAGGAGTAGAGGAAAGAATCTGCTGCCCTCTACTGTCACAAGTGAAACCTGAGGGTCATTCTTAATTTTCTCAGTTCCAGTTCCCTTCCTGGGTTATAGCATATTCTTACCAAGGGCATATTTTCCTAGAATAAGTGATTCCAGTCTCACTAAAAAGCTACTTGATATAAAAACTCTATACTTAATCAACTGTAAACAGAATTAAAACATCAGAGCCTTTGATGGTCAGTAGCATGTACCTGGACTGTTCTTCATGTTTGTATCCCTAGTATGGAGCACAGTGTTTCAAATGTGATATGTACTTAAACAAAAATTGGTTGAAATGGCTGTTTAATTGAACTAGAGGTCTGGCCTCAGTCACATAAGTCACAGCTTTTCTGAGCATCAGCCTCTTCCCATTATAAAATGAGGAAGTTGGATTAGATGTTATATGAGCTCTGTTTCTGTATGAATGAAAAAGTATTTATTAAGTCTGTACTATGCGCTAGGCACTGAGGATACAAATAGGAAAGAAATGCCATTCCTGCTCTCAAGGAGCTCCAATTCTCTTTGGGAAAAGCAATAAGTATAGGAAATTTCAGCCTATGATGCAGTTAGCTCCATGGACCTTGGGGTGCATCAGCAAAGTAGATGGTAATGCATCTTCCTTAATGCCATTTCCAAAGATAAAACCATATCAGTTTTGTATGGAAGTACCAGTGTGTGTGTGTGTGTGTGTGTGTGTGTTGGGGTGGGGTGGGATTTGGGCAGTAGGCAGGGAACGATGATGGTGGAGTTGAATCTGAAGAATACAGTTGGTGGGAAATGAAGAGTTGTCTGGGCTTCTGAGCCCTCTTTAAATAGAGGCATTGAGAGGAATTTTGTGCCTTACCCTTCAGTCTCCAAGTAGATAGGCAGAGATTATTGAGGGTCCAAATGAGGTGTCAGTACCAAAGCTGATTCAGTCTCTGTGATGTTGAGTTTCAGGATGAGTTTCTTCGTGGTGAACTTTTCCAGGGCAGGAGGGGTTTATAATAATTGGTGGAGTGGAATCCAAGAAGTACAGATGATGGGAAATGAAGAAGGGAATGAAGCTAGACTTTTCCAAGTCTAACTTTGATTATAGTACATAGATTTTCTTTATATATATATTTATATAAACAGTTACATATGCATATAACTATGTACATATATTTGAATTCTAAATTTGGAAAACAAATAAAACAAGCATTTCAATATATGTATAGCAGAGCAGAAAAAGAATATTGTACATGAAACTGAAATTTTCCATCATGTATGGTTTGCTCTTCTCTTTAAACAAATAACAAATTCAACAAGTAACTTTCAAGCTCTCCTACTTGTCTGTGATTCTTTCTAAATTTTTGTTCTCATTCTGTACATTTAAAAAAAAGGCTGCAATAGCCTTCTTCTATTTCCTTTTCTTTTGGGGGGGGGGGCAACCCTATCCCTAGCTTCTCTCTTGTGATGAATATGTACAGCAAAGCAAAACATATTCACTTTGGATGTTTAAGTCTTCTGAAGTTGCTTATCCTTATAATTTGTTGTTATTATGTAAATTGTTCTCTTGGTCCTTCTCACTTTATACTACACCAGGTAATATATGTCTTCTCAAGTTTCTCTGAAGCCATCCCTTTTATTATTTCTTATGGTACAATAACATTCCATTAAATTCACATTACATAATTTGTTTAACCATTTCCCAATTGATGGGTACCCCCTTTTAGTTTCTAATTCTTTGTTATAATAAGAGAGCTGCTATAAATGTTTTTTATACATTTAGTTCCTTCTTCTCTTTTATCTCTTTAGGGCATAGGCTTACTAGTAGTACTATGAGCATAGACCTGCTCAAAGTTGGTTCAAAGAACAAGGTTAATGAATGGAGGGAAAAATTTGCCACATCTAAGGAGCCCACAGTTAGTCTCAGGGTATCTGTATGCACAGGTTAGTGGTATGGGGAGCATAGTTCCAAAGTGATTTTTAGAATGAGCTGGACCAATTCACAGCTCCACCAACAATGCCATAATATGACTGATTTCTGATATCAGGTCCATTCTTCACAGGGGTTGCTCCTTTCAATAATATCTTTGGTTTCCAGGTTAGAAGCTGGGCCAGGAGTCTGGGAGGCACTGCTATTCAAAAGGCCCTTATAAGCCTATGCTTGGCTGGGTTTTAAATGCAACAAAATAAATTATTCTCTTAGCCACTCCTGTGCGCATGTGGGAATTGCTTTTTTCCATGCTTAGCTCATTAATAGGACTAACCTCTAATCATTCAAGATCAACTCTGGGTTGCACCTTGAGATGCTGACCTTTCATCATTAGCTAGAAAGATGTCTGTGTTCCTGTTAATTCCTTACCTTGGATGCTTTCCAATGGTTACTTCTGTAAGCTACTTAACATATTCCTTCACATTTTTACAAATGAGTAAGATTATATTTATTCATTTATTTTTCAGTTTATTAATAAATTGCCATGCCCCTGGCTGCAAGAATATGAAAAGGAAACCAGTGGGGGAAAATCAGCTCAATAATTAATGAGTTCCTTTTATTGCCAGCATAGAACACTCAGAAAAAGGCTGACTCAAAAATAGGATTTGACACTAGCACCCTGAGGGCCTGGAAATGTGGGTTCTTTTGGACTAATGGGAAGAATGCTATAAAAATGGAGTCCTTAAAGTTTAAGAATTGTTAACTGGATCACCCTGTCCTAATTTAATAGTCAGGAAGAAACCATCATTACATGGCTTCTCAAAGGTTTTCAAAGCACCACTATTAGAGATAAGTAGGTAGGTAGATAGAAAGAGCAGTTATTAAGTGCCGGTCATGGTGCTAGGTGCTGGGTATACAAATACAAGAAAACCAGGTGGTCCCTCCTCTGAAAGAGCTTTTATTCCAATAAGGAAGACAAAACACAAAAGGGAATCAGTGGGGTGAGGTGGATAATACCCCCACAGGGGCAAGGCTGATGTTAAGAAGAGGGAGTAGTCCAGAGAGTGAGCTGAGCTGGGAGTGAAGTAAGCATGTCTAGGGCCCCTAATGAAATGGTCATTCTAACTAGAGATTCACTAATCAGGAAAATTGATACCAGATTGATGGAATCTCTAGGTGGGCAATGAGTCAGTTTAGTAGTCTGCAGAGTTGTGCTCTTTTCTTCCTTTTTAATGGTGGGAGAAGTAAAATGCCTATACCATAATTGTTCTATTTGAGAAGATAGAGTAATAAGGGATTTTACTCATCTGCCATCTACTGGAAATCTTATTCTTTTAAAAGCAGCATATCCCTTTCCTGCTGATCATTTCATCGCTCAGAAGGTTGAGGGCAAAATGAGGTGGAGGGATTATTATTGTAAGCTTCATTTTGTCTGTCAAGGAGGAATTGATTGGTAAAAAGAATGTCTTGGGAATCTTGGTAAAAAGTCACCTTAGAGTTCCTGATAGTTAAGAGGGAGAATATTTGACATAGATATGATGGATACCTGGGGGCAGTGTGGGGAGCAGAGTGATAATTATGTTTCTTGAAATATATTGTTTGATGTTGCAGTTATAAGTGATAGAACTCCAATATGGTGTCCCTTAGGCTAAGTGATCCTAATGACCATAAACATAAGCTATGGCTGATAGTCTATACTTTTCTACAGAATGGTTGAATCCATTTACAACTCAACCCAGTAATGTCTCATTTTCCCCACATCCCCTCCAACATTTGTCATTTTCTTTTTTTGTCCTATTAGCCAATCTAACAGATATGAGGTAGTACCCCAGAGTTGTTTTAATGTGCATTTCTCTAATCAATAGTGAGTTAAAGCATTTTTTTCATATGGCTGTAGATAGCTTTAATTACTTCATTTGAAAACTGTTCATATCTTTTGATCATTTATCAATTGGGGAATGGCTCTTACTATTATAATTTTGACTCAGTTCTCTGTATATTTGAGAAATGAGGCCTTTTTCAGAGAAATTTGCTTCAAAATTTTTTCACAGTTATGATTGCTAAATGTATTTCCCTCCATCATATTTCCCCCTACCCCATTTATTCTATTCTTTCTCTCCTTTTACCCTGTCCCTCTTCAAAAGTGTTTTGCTTCTGACTAGCCCCTCCTCTAATCTGCCCTCCCTTCTATCACCCCCTCCTTTTCTTATCCCCTTCCCCTCCTACTTTCCTGTAGGGTAAGATAGATTTCTATACCCAATTGAGTGTATATTATTCCCTCTTTGAGCCAATTCCAATGAAAGTAAAGTTCAAGCATTCCCCACCACCTCCCCCAGCTTCCCCTTTGCTGTAAAAGCTTTTTCTTGCTTCTTTTATGTGAGATAATATATCCCATTTGACCTTTCCCCTTCCCTTTCTCCCAGTGCATTCCTCTTTCTCACCCTTTAATTTAATTTTTTTAAAGATATCATCTCTTTATATTCAATTCATACCTGTGCCCTCTGTCTATATATACTCCTTGTAACTGTCCTAATAATGAGAAAGTTCTTATGAGTTACAAGTATCGTTGTCCCATGTAGGAATGCAAACAGTTTAACCTTACTCAGTCCCTTATGATTTCCCTTTCCTGTTTACCTTTTTATGCTTCTCTTGAGTCTTGTATTTGAAAGTCAAGTTTTCTATTCAGCTCTGGTGTTATTATTAAGAATGCTTGAAAGTCCTCTATTTCATTTAATTTCCACTTTCCCTCTGAAAGATTATACTCAGTTTTGCCGGGTAGGTGCTTCTTGGTTGTAATCCTAGATGTTTTGCCCTCTGGAATATCATATTCCAAGCCCTCTGATCCTTTAATGTAAAATCTGCTAAGTCTTGTGTTGTCCTGAGTGTGGATCCATGATAACTGAAATGCTTCTTTTTGGCTGTGTGCAGTATTTTCTCCTTGGTCTGGGAGGTCTGGAATTTGGCTATAATATTCCTGGGATTTTACATTTTGGGATCTCTTTCAGGAGATGATTGGTGGATTCTTTCAATTTCTATTTTACCCTTTGGTCCTAGAATATCAGGGCATTTTTCTTTGGTAATTTATTGAAAGATGATGTCTAGGCTCTTTTTTTTTAAAAAATCATAGCTTTCAGGTAGTCCAATAATTTAAAAATTATTTCTCCTGGATCTATTTTCCAGGTCAGTTGTTTTTCCAATGAGATATTTCACATTGCCTTCAATTTTTTCTTTCTTTTGGTTTTGTTTTATTGTTTCTTGATTTATCACAAAGTCATTAGCTTCCATTTGCTCCATTCTAATTTTTAAGAAATTCTTTTCTTCAGTGAGCTTTTGTACCTCCTTTTCTATTTGGCCAATTCTACTTTTTAAGGAGTTTTTTTTTTCCTTCAGTGAATTTTTGTGCCTCTTTTTCCATTTGGCCAATTCTGTTTTTTAAAGTGTTATTTTCTTCAGTATTTTTTTGTGTCTCTTTTACCAAGCTGTTGACTCTTTTTTCATGATCTTCTTGCATCACTCTCATTTCTCTTCCCAAATCTTTTCCTCTACCTCTCTTACATGATTTTCAAAATCCTTTTTGAGTTCTTTCATGACCTGAGGCCAATTCATATTTTTCTTGGACCCTTTGGAATTAGCAGTTTTGACTTTGTTATCTTCTTCTGAATATGTGTTTTGATCTTCCTTGTCACCATAGTAACTTTCTATGGTCAGAATTTTTTCTGGTGTTTGCTCATTTTCCCAGCCTATTTCTTGACTTTTAAACTCTTTGTTAAAGTAGGGCTCTGCTTCCAGGGTGCAGGGTGCATTGTCTCAAGCTTGAGGGATTTTGTGCAGTTGTTTTCAGAGATACTTCTAGGGACATGTAAGTTTTCAGTTCTTCCAAGGTGGTATGATCTAAGGAGAGGGGTGTTTACTACTCTCCTGACCTGTGCTCTGGTGACCACAAGCACTCTTTTCTGCCCTGGAACTATGTTGAGGGTCCCTGCTCCACTGTAGCCACAAGCTCTGGTGTGCTAGTGTTCTTCCTTGCCCTGGGACTTACCCAACACTGTGACCTGAATATAAGTGTGGGCAAAGCAACAGAGTCTTGCCTCAATGCTAGCAAAGAGACCCCTGTAATCTCCTTTGAATGGCTTTTTGACTCCCTTATTGTCTGTGGGCTGACAGCTCTGGAAGCAGCAGCTGCTGCTGTTGATTTGGTGGCTCCCAAGGCCTGCTCCTGGTTTTCTGGGACTGGTCTGTGCTGGTGTGACCTGCACTAGATTGTGCTCCACTCTCACCCTTGTGTGACAGACCTTTCCTGCTAACCTAAGTTGTCTTTGCCTGGGTAATTATTTTGCCCCATCCTTTTGTGGGTTCTGATGCTCTAGGAATTGTTTTATGGCATTATTTAAAGGTGTTTGGAGGGGTTTTGGGGAGAGCTCAGGTGAGTTGCTATCTTTTCTCTGCCACCTTGGCTCCGCCTTCTCCTCCTGCCATCTTGCCACTATAGTCTCCCTCAAGTGAGTTACCTGGCTCTGTGTGGCAGGATCTCTGTCTGTGTTGCCATAAAGTCTGTGTGTGTGCTGTTTTTCCCTGCTTACTGTGTCACATAGTAGTAAAGCTAATGCTTGCACTAACTTTCCAAGTACTAATTTTCTAAAGATCTTTGAACTCAGGTCTTTGCACTAACCTGAAACCTTGAGACCAAATAAAGCAAACAGGAATCATACTTTCTCTGGAGTCAGGGAACTTGAGTTTCAATCCTGGCTTCATAACTGGTTAAATAGCTAAAATACACAGCTAACATTTTATCTAAACTTAAGCTACTTCCTAGAAATATGGATCTGTTAGACTTATATACTTCATCCAGGTTAATACTGATGCCCTAAATGGTCCTGGGAAGAACCTCATTGCTTTTTTTTAAAAATGTATCTATTATTACTATTTATTTGCAAGGCAATCGGGGTTAAGTGAATTGCCCAGGCTAACACAGCTAATGAGTATCATGTGTCTGAGATTAGATTTGAACTCAGGTCTTCTTGACTCCAGGGCCAGTGCTCTATCTACTGTGCCACTTAGCTGCCCCCACTTTATTGTTTCTTACTGATCAAATGAGAAAATATTTACAAAGTATCTCAAACAGTGCTTGGCACAGAGTAGGTGCTTAATAAATGCATATTTCTTTCTCTCCCCCTCCTCTCTTCTTACTTAGACATACCAGTGACTTGTGGGCTGATAGAAATGATTCTTGATTAAGCGACCCCTCAATGCATTTGCAATACTTTTGGCAGCTTTCTTTTAAAGACCACAGTATTGCAGCCATGTTATCTCAAGTAGGCAGATGGAAACTAGTATAATCTCAGCTAAACCACAGTCTATGATTGATTACTGGAGATAAATGTAAAGAGCAGGTAGCTGGAGAGAACATCCAGAAGACGGCAAGCATGGTGGTCACAGGCCTAGACTTCATGCATTTGAGGTTAGGTTGAAGGAACTGGGGATATTTATCTTGACAAGGGTTCATGATGGCTTTCTTCAAGTATTTGAAGGGTGGTCCTGGGGAAGATTAGACTGCTTCTGTTTGACTGTGAAGGGCAGAATCAAGAGCAATAGGTAAAAGCTGTAAGGCAGCAAATTGAAGCTCAATGTAACAACCAAACCAAACCAAAACTTCCTAAAAATTAGAGCTGTCAGTAAATGTTATCTCAAGAAGGATGAGGTTCCTCCTCCCTAGACGTTTTTAAGCAAAAGATACATGATCATTTGTCAGATTTGTTTTCGAGGGGATTTTTTTTTCAGATATGGGTTAGACTAGTTCTCTTAGATCCTTCCCAACTTTGTGATTCTGTGTTTCTTTATTTACAAAGCACTTTCCTCCCAAGAGCTCTGTGAGGTAGGTAATAATAATATGTGGTATTTATATAGTGCTTAATGATTTACTAGGGGAACCCCAGCCAGAGGCCTGCTGAAATCCTGCATAAAGGTTACAATGGAGAACCTGCTACACAAATTAACTCCTTCTATTTCCCCAATGGACTCCATTTAATATTGTAGGTTGTTGTGCAAACACAGAAAGGCTTAGTGTATTATGGGAAATGCTAACTCTGACATAATCTTTTCTGCCTCCTCTTGGTAGAGAGATGGGGGAATAAAGGTTGTGCAATGTTTAATTCACTGTGAGACGGGAATGCCGTGTCTGTTGGTTTTGTTTTAACCATTTTGCTTTGTTATATGGGAAGGCTTAATGGGGATGTGGATGTAGACTGTGGGTAGAGTATATTCATAAATGACTATGATGTAAAATCAAAAGTTATCAATAAAACATTATTTTACAAGGAAGAAAAAGAGCCAAGCTGAGGAGTTTGCACTTTATCCAAGGGGCACTAGGAAATCGTGAGTGAAACAATGACATGATCAAAGCTACACTTTATGGAGGTTGTTTTGGCAGCTATGTGAAGGGCATACTTGTATCTATGCCTTTATTGAGGTAGCATAAAATTGCATTAATTTTTTTGACTGCCATGTCATTTTGTTGACTTTACTGAATTTTCATTCTACCAAAACCGCCAGATCTTTTCATTCTGATTGCTATCTATTCACACCTCCCCATTTTGTCCTTGTGAAATTAATTTTTTGGATCCAAATATAAGACCTTACATTTATCCCCAGTAAAGTTCATCTTACTTGGTTTGGCCCAGTGTTAGGCAGCTAGATAGCACAGTTTCCAGAGCACTGGATCTGGAGCCAGTGAGACCTGAGTATAAATTTGACCTCAGACATTTACTAGCTGTATAACCTTGAGCAAAATACTTAACAGTCTGTTTGCCTTAGTTTCCTCAATTGCAAAGTGGGGATAACAATAGCACCTAACTCTCAGGGTTGTTGTGAAGATCAAATTGAGACGATATTTGTAAAGCACTTAGCACAGTGCCTGGCACATAGTAGGTACTATATAAATGCTAGCTATTATTATTATTTATTTTTTTAGGCAATGGGGGTTAAGTGACTTGCCCAGGGTCACACAACTAGTAAGTGTTATGTGTCTGAGGCTGGATTGGAACTCAGGTCTTCCTGAGTCCAGGGTTGGTGCTCTATCCACTGTGCCACCTAGCTGCCCCTATTATTGTTATTATTAATATTCTAGTCTGTTAAGATCTTTTTGGAACTTGACAATCACCAATGTATTAGCTATCACTTCCAAATTTGAGTCTTTTGCAGATTCAATAAGTGGGATGGACATCTATGCATTTATCCAAGTGACAGAAAAATGTTAAACAGTACAGTTACAATCACTGATCTCTGGAGCAATCCATTGGAGACCTCCTTCCCTGTTGACTTTACACCACTGATAATTTCTTTCACCCAGAAAGATCATTGAATCAGGGGAACGAGTAGCTTGTGATGTCTCAGAACTCAAAGAATAAGAACAGAATCCTTACCTCCTTTCTGTGCTGAGCTTATGTTCAGCCTCTTCCGTGAATATCTCTAGTTAGTGATCTCTCACTTTTATGATTGCTTACAATATACACATTCTAATAAGGGAGGCAACATATATATATATGTAAATATATACATACATACATACATACATACACTCAGGAATGTACAAGACACATAAAAAACAGATGCAAACTAAACTTGAAAGCCAGTAGCAGCTAAGCAGCTAGGCCCAGGAAAGACTTGTTGTAGAAGATGGCATAAAATGATTCTTGAAGGAAACCAGGGATTACAGGAAATAGAAATGGGAAGAGCATTCTTGTTAAGGCAGAGAAATGGGATGAAAACAAGCACAAAAACACAGAGATGGAAGGTGGAGTGTTGTGTAAGGGATAGCAAAGACGCTACAGAGCAAATGGAAGAGAGTAATGTGTAAGAAGACCAGAGAGGTAGGAAGGAGCCATGTTGTGAAGATGTTGTCTAAATACCAAAAAGAGGGTTTATATTTGATCTTAGACGTAATAGGAAGTTGCTGGATTTAGTGAGTATGGTGACATGGGCAGTCCAGACCTTTAGGAAAATCTCTTTAGCAGCTGTGTAGAAGATAGATTAGAATGGGAAGAGATTTGAGACAAGGACGTTGAATAGGAGGTTATTACAGTAGTCCAGGTGAAAGAAGATGAGACAAAGAGGTTTTTAACATTGATATATTTACAATGTGGGAGGGGGTGTAGGATAAAAATATTTCTGATTAATTGAGCTGGTGATTCCCTATTGATTCTATTGAGTGTAATAGTGTAATTCCTGTTATTCCTCATTCTCTGTCACCTTAGATGAACTTGTTTACTTGTTTGCAAGTGCTACAAATATGCCAATTTAGTTAATTTATTTATACTTAATGTTTATAAAAATAATAAATAGTGAAAGATTTATATATCACTTACTATGTACCTAGCACTGTTCGAAGTGCTTTATAATTATCATATAATTTGATCCTTACAAGAACCTTTGGAAGGAGATGCTATTATTATACCTATTTTATAGATGAGAAAACAGAGATAAACAGTGTTTAAATGACTTGCTAGGTCACATAGCTAGTAAGTGTCCAAGGCTAGATTTGAACTCAGAACTTCCTAACTCCAGGCCTGGTACTCTTATCTACTGTACTGCTTGACTTTCAATGTTTATGCAACTGTATGTATGTTCCCTTTTTTTTTCATCATCATCATCATATTATCTTCTCTAATTTAATCGGTTAGTTTTTTTCTTGAGTGTAACCAGATGGACTTAACTCTTTTCCCAAAGCATATCCTAAATGTCACAAGGTAGGTTCAGAGGATAGAGAGATCACTTCTATTCAAAGAAGCTTGTGGAGGACAGGGTCTGTTTCATTTTGGTATTTGTATCCCAAGCATCCAGATTACTGCATGACACATAGTAGACATTTAATAAAGGGCAGCAAGGTGGCACAGTGGATAGAATGCCAGGCCTGGAGTAAAAAAGATCTAAGTTCAAATCTAGCCTCAAACATTTACTCACTATGCGATCTTGGGCAAGTTACTTACCCTTTCTTTGCTTCAGTTCCCTCATCTGTAAAATGGAGATATTAATAGCACTTACTTCCCAGGGTTCTTGTGAGGATCAAATGAGGTAATAATTATGAGGTGTTTAGCATGGAGCAAATATATAGTGCTATATAAATGTTAGCTATTGTTGTTGCTATCATCATTATCATCATCATTATCATTATTAAATGCTTGTTGAAGCCGATGGAGTTGATGTGGATGTTGTTCAGGCGTTCCCCTTTTCTGCCCAGAAGGCTGGGTTCCCAAACTCTTCAACTTGGGGATACTATAGAAACTACAGGAGGATGGTACTGCCTAGGAACTCCTTTTCTCTGTAGAATATTGAATTGCAGGATAGTCTTCTTTCCCAAAAGCTGGCACTGCCCAGGAAATCCCACCTCCTTTTTTCTGTGTTTTGTAATTGAGAATGTTTCCAATTGCAACATATCTCTGCTACTGCTTTTTTTCTGCTACAGGTCCAGATGGAGAGATGGAGGAAGTAGTCCCAAGTAATTTTTTCATTCCCTCATTTTGCCCCCACCCAGACTTGGCTCCTATAAAACTGAGCATACAATTCAAATGTATCTCATGTCTAGGTCTCCACAGATGTGGGTGTGAGTTCTCAGCTTCTGTACAGGCATTCAAGGTAACAATGTAGATTGAATATAGGAAAACTTATAGGGGAAATTGAGGGTAGGGGCAAGCATTTATTAAATACCTACTGTGTGCCAGGCATTGTGCTAAATACTTTACAAATATTATCTCATTTGATTCTTACAGCAACTCTGGGAAGGAGGTACTATTATCACTCCCATTTTGGAGACGAGGATACTGAGATAAACAGTGGTTAAGTGACTTGCCCAAGGTCACACAGTTCGTAAGATTCTGAGACCAGCTTTGAATTCAGATTTTCCTGATTTCAAGTCCAGTGCTCTATCCACTGTGCCACCTAGCTGCCTCATACCCCATAGATCAGTGGTGTCAAACTCAAATAGAAATAGAGGCCATGAAGTCATACGTGAGGATCCCTGCTAACCAAATATTGGTATAGAAAAACACATATTAACATTATCTATATTCTACTGTGTTTTTATTTATTTTATTAAATATTTACCAATTACATTTTATTTTATTATTTTTTAGGCAATGGGGTTAAGTGACTTGCACAGGGTCACATAGCTAGTTAAGTATTATGTGTCCGAGGCCAGATTTGAACTCAGGTTCTCCTGACTTCAGGGCCAGTGCTCTACTCACTGCACCACCTAACTGCCCCCCCCCCCCCCCATTACATTTTAATCTGTTTTGGGCCTGCTCTGGAAAGGCTATATGTTTGATACCTTTGCCATAGACAATTCAGAGAACAAAGTTCTTCAAGTTGATCAGGGAACTCCTCCCAGTCAAATACCTATAAACTGATGTATCATCTCCTTTGTGATAGGCTCAGTGGAGTACTCTCCAGCTGGGTCCTCAGAGGATAGCTGCTACCTCAGGCTCTAGGGATAATCCTATTGCCTTCACTTCTAACACTAGGAGGCTCACAAGCCTCCATCAGTGTACTCTCCATTAACAGTCACCCAATGGTCACACTTAGCTCCTAGCAAAGGCATTTACTAAGATGGCGTAATAAAAAGAGTAGCTTCAAAATATCTGCCTCCCCTACGCTAACCTGGTCTCATGTGACCCTTGGGACACATCTTCCCACAAATATACATAGCGTTAAGGGAATAATAGTAGGCACAGAGTTCAGTGGGAGTGAGGCACACACGTGGGCAACACACGTGTCAAGGCAAACTCAACTCCCAAACTGCAGGGCCTGAACATCCTTTGTCTCCTCTCATACGATCTTCTCCATAGCCAAATTCTTGATTGCCAAGTCTAGCTTTCTTTCTTTCTTTCTTTTTTTTGGTGAGGCAATTGGCGTTAAGTGACTTGCCCAGGGTCACACAGCTAGTAAGTGTCAAGTGCCTGAAACCGAATTTGAACTCAGGTCCTCCTGACTCTGAGGCTGGAGCTCTATCCATTGCGCCACCTGGCTACCCCTTTAACTTTCTTTTGAATACATAACTGACTCTTTTATCGACTCTCCTAGTATGGTTAAGTAGCTCCATTTCAAAGTCACCTGATCTGGATGGTTGAAGTTTTGCATAAAAAAAATCCTTTCTTCCCTGCCAAAAGAGAATCCTTCTAAAGGGTTGTATTACTTCTGTCTCTCAGCTTGGATGCACTCAAGCAACCAAATTTGTCCAGGATTTAGTTATTTAAAGCTGTGCAAAGGCATGTCTAATTTTTGCTCATCTAATGAGGTTGCTCCCTTAATTCCCTTAATTTAAGGCAAGATGAATATTCTTGTAAAGGGATTACCAGGTGTGGCTGTACTTTTCAGTTAATTTAACACCATGTTAACACCTTATTATTACATAATGAGCTTTCTGAACTGGAGTCTTCATCAAAGACCAACTTCTCTACATAAAAATATGATATCTAAAATTGGGGAAGCAATAATTCTATTGTAGCCTACACTTGATCAAAATATATTTGGAGTATTATTTTCATTTCTGGGTGTCACATTTAAGGATGGACATTAACCAGTTAGGTTGTGACCAGAAGAGAATGTCATTGGGTCTCTGCTCCTAATGAGGAGAGTACTTGGCTTGTGTCAGTGACTAAGGGCGATTAATAGGCCTCAAAGGAGAGAGCAAAGCTGGTTAGAGAGTAAGGGAAAGGGGCTGGCAAGGGGATCAAACCATAATTCAAAAGGATAGTCAGAATGCCTTTTAAGATCAACTCAAAACTTCACCAGCATAAACAAATCCAAAGGTCTAGGCAGAGGTAATGAAATGGAGGTCAGACAAGTATTTCAAATTTGGTAGGAATTTTAGCACAAAACAGGTAAGCTAATACTTTGGAGGGAGCAGCCAATCGATGATGGTTTGTTTTGACCCAAGCCTCAAGCCTAGGTAGCATAATTCTGTTTTATTAATTATAATTCTTTCTCATTCATATAACATATATATCATATGAATGAATAATAATATATTATTATATAATATATAATATAATTCTCATTCATCTGTACCTTTGCTACTGGAACTAAAGAGGGGAATGGAAAGGTGAAGGGTCTGAAAACTCAAAATCAAATTAAATAAACATTTAGTAAATACCTATTAAGTATAAGGTGGTTTACTTGGCACTGGGAAACAAAAATTGAAAAATGACACGATTTCTCACTTTAAGCACTTTATAGTTCCCCCATGGGAGGAAGATGAACTGGGCAATGGGTGGAATACAGTATGGATGTAAATAAGTTATATGAGAATTGGTTGAAAGAAATGGGGGTGTCAAGCCTGAAGAAGATAACACTTAGAAGCAATATTATAATTCTTTTCAAATATCTGAAGGCTTGTCATGTGGAAATGGGATTATTATTTTGTATTGCCTCCCTAAGGATAGCATGATGGATGGAAGCTACAGAGAAATAAACCAGAGGTGTCAAACTCAAATAGAAATGGAGACCTCTAAAACTTGCCATGGGCATACCAACTTAGAAAACTACAAATTAACATTATTTGTGTTTTACTGTATATTTATTCATTTTGTTAAGTGTTTACCAATTACATTTTAATCTGATTCCCGCTGCACTGGGGAGTTTTGTGGTTACACTACCCATGGTGGCAAGTCTGATATCTCTGATCATAGACCACTGCCCAATGTAAGGAGGAATTTGCTAAATAATCAGAGTCATTTAACAATGGATTGTGATGCTTTGGAGGATCCCAACATTGGAAACCTTCCACCTTAGCACAAATACAACATGGTACCATGGAAAAAGTGCTGAGTCTGGAGTCAATGCACCTGTTTAAATCCTAGCTCTGCCACTTACTAGATGTGTGACTTTGGACAAGTCATTTAACCTCAATGGGCCTGAGTCTCCTCATGTGTACGGGGAAGGGACCTGGCACATAGCAAACACTATAATGCTTGTTGACTTGAATTGATTAGATGGCTTTTGAAATCACTTCCATCTCTAGACCCATGATCATAGCTGTGGGATCTTGAGCATCTCTAGACCTATGATCTTAACTGTGATATCTTCTTTAGGACTCAGTTTCTTTATCTGTAAAATGAAGAAATTGGATTAGATAACCTTTAAGTTCTCTTCTAATTCCAACCCTATGATCCTATGGCTCTTGAAGTAGAAGATTGGATTAGATCCAAGATATTTACCTAGGCTCATGGATCGGGGCCATGGACAGATTCTTTTGGGGGGTGGGTGGAGTGGGGACAGTGTCTATGAATTTGAATGGGAAAATTGCATCTTTACTTCTACTACATTTAGCATTATCTTCAATTATGAAATATTGGCTTTACCAGATTGCCAGAGTGGTCCATGGCACACAAAAAAGATTAAGACCTTGTAGACTAAATCATAGCCAAAATGATTTTTTTTCATGAACATATCATGAGTTTATTTTAGGTCAACAGTTACTTATTGCCCCCCCAATAGTATTTTATTTTTTCAGTTACATGTAAAGATAGTTTTCAACATTCACTTTTATAAGATTTTGAGTTCCAATTTTTTTTCTCCTCCCCCCTCCCCAAGATGGCACACAATCTGATATAGGGTATACATGTACAATCATACTAAACATATTTCCACATTAGTCATGTTGTGAAAGAAGAACCAGAATAAAAGGGAAAAACCATGAGAAAGAAAAAACAAAAAAAAAATAAAAAGAGAAAATAGTATGCTTTGATCTGCATTCAGACTCCATAGTTCTTTCTCTTTTTTAAATTGTTTTTTTAATTTTAATCAATTTATTTTTAGTTTTTAACAATCACTACCATAAGTTTTTAAGTCTTAAATTTTCACCCACTCCTTTCCTTCCTCCCTCCCCAAGATGGAGTGCAATCTGATATAAGCTCTACATATACGTTCCTATTAAACATATTTTCACATTAGTCATGTTGTAAAGAAGAATTAGAACCAATAAGAGGAACCATCAGAAAGAAGAAACAAACAAACAAAAAAGAGCAAATAGTATGCTTCAATCTGCATTCAAACTCCATAGTTTTTTCTTTTTGATGAGGCAATTGGGTTAAGTGACTTGCCCAGGGTCACATAGCTAATAAGTGTTACGTGTCTGAGACCGAATTTGAACACAGGTCCTTCTGACTCAAGGCCAGAACTCTATCTACTGTGCCACCTAGCTACCTCTCCATACTTCTTTCTCTGGATGTGGATGGCATTTTCCATCATGAGTCTTGCCAAAATGAATTTTAAGATTCCAAGATAGCAGAATGCAGGGGCTTCTACTGGGCTAGAAACTTTTTGATTTGTTAACCTAAAAGCACTAGATAGATGTAAACTGTTATTAATGTGGAATGTCTTTTCTTCTTTGTCTTTTTACCTTTAGTCTTTTCCATTTGTCTGACAGACTGACTTGCCTTTCTAATTTTTTTTTTGAATCAAACTCCTTCAGTCTCCAAAGAGCCTTTCGTGCTGTGTCTTGTGCCCTCCTCCTTTCACTCACCTAGCCTTTTCTATTCCATTATCCAAACTCTTGGGATTCTATTCATGAAACCTATTCTAAATAACTGAGCCTATTTGCCTATTGACTGATTTGTAGTCCCTCATGGTTGCTTGACTTCCTATGTAGCACCTGAGTATGAGGAGAGAAGGCAAATGGAGAAAGTGATCAAAGTTTGAGGTTTGCCAGGGTATGAAAGGCAGTAGGATAAGAGCTCAGGTTATTCAAGGGTAGAGAAAATGTAAAAAGTGCTGAACTATAAGGTTCTGATTCTGAAGGGAGCAAAGTGAGGCCAAATGGACTGGGAAACAGGGAAGACTGGGGAGAAACTTGGAGAAAGAGCTTTCATTTCAACTCAACAAACATTTATTGAGTGATTACTCATTATGTATTGAGTGGTAGGTGCTAGGGATACAAAAGCAAAAATGAAAGCAGTCACTGCCCTCAAGAAGCTTACATTCTACTAAGGGAAAAGAACACATACACAGGTAAGTGATGGAGGTTGATGAAATGAAAGCCTGGGATATTCAAGGTAAGGGAAATAAATATGTATATTATACTCTTCAGTATAAAAACTGGTGTTGAGACAGAGATGAAGACTGTGAAACAAGTATTGGATAAGTTCTCTGAGACCCCAAACCCTTCTCACCCTGGAAAATTCCTTCCACTTTGGCCCCTTTCTCTCACTGGTGAGTTCTTTCCTGGGTCTACATTTGGGGAAGGGGTACAGTCCAGCCATTCTTCATTCTCCTTCAGCTGTGCTTTTGATTCTCTGGATTTAATTTGCCTTGCTCTCCTCCTTCTCCTTTAGCTCCTTTTATGTGTTGTTTTTCCCCATTAGGATGTAGGCTCATTGAAGGCAGAGGCTAGCTTTCTTTTTTTGTGTCTATATGTCCAGAAATTAGAACACTGCCTGGCATATATTAAGTATTAAGAAATGATTATCACCTACTCACATGATGTCTGGGGAAAGCTTTATATTCTGAGGATTTAAACGAATATGGACAAATAGTGAATGAATCTCATATCACCCTTATTCACAATAAGGCTTTGACCAATGGTTAAATACTTTCACCATCTTTATTTTTAGTGTCTTTAATGATCTGGTATGATTAATTGTTCTGAGCGAAATATGTGGAAGTCTATGAGATCAATGTTTGGATAATGTTGATTATGATTCAATCTGTCTTCTACATGAAGACATCTTAGTAAAGGTAATAAATAAAAAAGGGGAAAGTTCCAAGTAATTACTGAAGTAAGATAAATGTTTAGAAAGTTTGTATTTGTTAGTATAAAGAGAACATTAACCTGATTTCAGCTCCTTAGCAGAAAATTAATTTTTTTTAACATAAATTTTCTTATATTCTACTCAAAGCTTCAATTATTATCAAAAATCAGGAAGCTTTTTAGAAGGTCTAAGATTAATGCTACTTCTGTAGGTTACCATCCTCTCTTCAACATGTTTCTCTGTCTCTCTCTGAATATAAGTGTGTGTGTTTGTGAGACAAGCACAGCAATGTTCACTCCAAATATCCACTCTTTCATGAAATTCTTCTTGACCCTGATAAAACACATAAAACTGCCCTTTTATGCTTGATTCTCTATCAAATGAAGATACTATGCAATATTTCAGAGAACTATCCCTTGATCCATACATCAGAAACTGCCTGGAACATAATTTCCATAGTTCTCAACTCTGAGCCTACCATAAATATCGGATATTCTTTCAGAGAATCTTCAGCACATCTTTAGATCTCTGAATAAAAATCTTTCTAGGTTAGAGGAGTCTAACATTTTTGTGTCAAAATATCAACGTAAGTTGAAATTCAGTGGCTGCTTCTAAACATAGATGACTCTTTATCATTTAGGATGAATGGATAAATGGGGATAGGGTACTTATCCAGCTTTAGAGTGGTTTGGCATCCCTTTCAGTTACTAGTTCTGCCTCACAGGGGGAGAATTTACCTCAGTTGTTGAGGACAAGAAATATTTTCCTATTAGAGACTGTATTGGTTTCATGTTAGGCAGCAAGATTCCCATGCTGGCCCACAAAAGCACAGAATGTATTAAGGCTGAGAGGTGAAGCTATGACTTAGGCAGGAGAGAGAGATGGCGATGTGGCAAAGGAGATTGAGAAATAAGCATCATATTCTTGGGTGGAGAACTTGGGAGCAATGTCATAAAAACCAAGTGAGGAGAGAATATTTGGAGGGGTGGTCAAGAGCATGTCTTTCATAGGCGTTCCTGTTATGGGGAGTAGGAACAAAAGGGAAACTACAGTGGCTATTGAAGTGAGCCCTGGCTGCAGTGTTGTGGGCACAGATAGCTGGAGACATGGTGGGGGCCTACATGGGTTGAGGCTCCAGCATAGCTCCTGTAGCTGAAGCAAGTGCTTCAACAATGGTGGATGGCAGCAGGTGGCTTAGTTAGGTGCCTATGAGTATGGAGCCACAGATAAAAAGTCTAGGAGACAATATGATTTTATTCTTCACTTTTATTCTTACACGTATTATTCAGCTGTATGCATGGCTCTTACTGCAATGGGTTTTGTGCAGTGCATCTGGCAAGGTTTATCATATAGGGTTCTGATTGTCCTTATGAAAATATTCTGTCAGATGCAATCACTGGTGTAATTATTGAGCCTAATCTATGGCATACTTTAATTAACATAACACAGAACCCTGATTTAATCAATTAGGCTTGATTTATTATAGTTCAACCATAAATCCCAAGATGTAACATACAAAAAATAAAGTATGCCCAAGACAAATGTAGCTATAGCAAAAATGTATACTTTTTAGTGTGATTTGAATTATAATGTTTCATTTTAGAAGGTATACTATGAAGACAAGAATAGACAATTTTATTTCCAACCAAATGATTACTTGTATGCAATAGAGACTGTTAATTCTCATAAAAGGATATTTGCACATCAAAATGATGTTGAAAAAAATTAACACCCCAATAGTTATTCTCACTAACATCAATGCAGGAGCAACTCATCACTTTTTGGATGTGTTAGCTCATTTCAGAGCAGCTGACCCCAATATGTATTTGTTCAATAAAGTGTTAGGTTGGGAACAGAAAATCTATACAGCCAGAATCTACTAGTATACTGTTTATTGTCAGACAAAAATTACTTTTCTAGAGTGTATGTAGTATACATATGCCAATTTGTGATTTTATCTTAATGGAAATTTCCCTCTATGACTAACTCAGATCACAATCCATCTATAATTTTTGGCTTAGAGATTTTCCTCAGGCTCAGAGAGGTTGACTTACTTGCCCATGGTCACATAGTCAATGTCAGAAATGGCATATGAACTCTCTTCAATGCATCTCTTCACTGGACCATATTGACTCTTTTATAGTACATATAATACACCAAAGTGAGGCCAACACTAGACAGAATCAGAACTCTATACAATGTACTGTGCATAGTATGTAACATACATTTTTCCACTATAGGAAATGGAAAACTTCCCTTTATCTTCTACAGTGACCAGGGAAAGTTTTGACAGTGCAGCATAAGCTTTGACAGGTTCTATCACCCTGCAAAGGCAAACTGAGCATATTTCTTGATATACTTTACAAGAGGCTAGGCACCTGGTGATGAATTTTTTTGGCTGTGGCAGTACATGAAACAAAGGAAAATAAAGATGGACCTGAGGTCTGGGATTCCTGAGGGGATAGTGGTACAGTAGTAGGAAAGGGGGCAGAAGGTGCTAAAAATTCCATGTTTTTAAATGGTCAATAATGTTTAATTTGATAATCTACATGTGAGATCATTGACTAATGACCAATTGGACATATTGCTAAGGGAGCTAAATCATTTTAATCTTGACACTCTTGTTATAAAGGAAATCAGAAAAAAGAAGCAAGTCCCAGTAGTTACAAGGAAGGAGGGCTCATGGTTACTTTTTGAAGAGGCAAAGAAAAGAGTTGGTGGAGTTTTATCATAAATCTAAAAGCAACCAGAAACATTATTTCAAAGGATTTTGATCGCTGTTTATTGTCAAACTAATGATAAATAATTGCAAAAGGACAGCTAAAAAAACAATTGCAATCTGTGTACCAGTATCACTTATAAAGAATGAAGCAGTATGGAAATTTGTGCAAAGACATTTTTAAGATACTCTAAATCAGCATACACTTTGATTTTTAGTGCCTTCAATGTAAACGTGGGAAAAGGTTAGAGTAGAAACATACGGGAAAGCATGGTTTAGATAGAAGATTACAGATTACACAGAAGTCTCACACCTGTATATTATGAATACTTTATTTTAGAAAAGAACTGGTAGGCACTGGATATGGTGAACACCAAACAACACCATCAATAATGAGATTATA
The DNA here is from genome assembly GCF_900497805.2 of Vombatus ursinus. Lineage (NCBI taxonomy): Eukaryota > Metazoa > Chordata > Mammalia > Diprotodontia > Vombatidae > Vombatus > Vombatus ursinus. Next base: position 89,501,860 of record NW_020954590.1, read on the forward strand.
TTTTAATGGATAGAAAAAGACTTGTTATTAACGTGGGAGTCATCTCTGAACCAACTGCCTGTTTCTGTCCTGGCTCTGCTTCTGATTTCCTAGTCTTTGCAAACATTCTTCATCCTCCATTTCATTCCAGAACTTCCTCCCTCAACATCTGAGGCTTCCTTACCTTGGAACATCCAGTAGTCAGTGCCACCTTCTCCTAAGGAAAACTTACTTGTTCCTGTGACCTTCTCACCCTGGAACATCCCACTGCCATGTCAGCCCCCTTTCTCTTATTGGCGAGTACTGACTAGTGTCTCCATTTTATAGAGGAGTCCAAGCCAGCCAACTTTTATTCCTCTCCTGTCTTTGCTTCTGACTTTTAAGACTTTGGCACCATGACTCCTCATAGATAGCCTCTTCCCCTTTTAATTTCCCTTTTGTGTGTTTTCTCCCATTAGAGTGTAAGCTCCTTGAGGGCAAGGACTGTCTTTCTTTGTATTTATATCTCCATCGCCTGGCACTAGTAAGTACTTAAATATTTGTTGTCTGCTTGCCTGTGTACAGTCAGACCATCACAGCTAAAATCATTTAAAAGAAAAACTAAGAAGAATAAGAAAAAGAAGAAACAATAATGATAAAAAAAAATGGCATACAATTGAAGTAACTTAATCTTGAACTATTTAAGCAAATAATTAAAAATCAAAAGTGGGAAATGGACAGCAGAAACCACATCGATACTGTGACAAATATTTTCACCCAGAAGATTAACCAATGTCATTAATTGCCACAAGAAGAACAAAAGAACACAGAATGCTTTAATTAGGAAACGTCTGTCTTAGTTGCCAAAAGGAGAGTGATAGTTGCCAAACTTGCTTGTATGATTTCTTGAAGAAGAATGATAGGTGATTGTGAGAAGTGTTTTCTCATAAGCATAGAGGAGCTTAGAAGAAAGAAAAAACAGTTTTTAACAAATATTGGGAAAATATCCAACTAAGCAAAGTCATCTCAAGGGCATTTAAGGATGAAAATGGAAGAATGATCACAAACAGAATAAAAATGAAAAATATTATAGAAATCATTATGAATATTTTCTCCATTAAGAACAGTGGAATCACCACATTTATAGCCTAACATCATAGTCTTGGATGTGGTTATAGAGATGAGGGAGAAATAGCATCAATGAGAACAAAGACAGGAAAAGCAGCTCTATTGGATCATGTATGTATATTGTACACATGTATGTATGTATATATATGAGTCAAGCCAAATAGAGCTTCTGATGGAAAATGTGCAAAGTAGAATTACTTGGAAGGGTGTGACTCCTTTAAAGGAAAGCTTTATAAATAAAGTAGCTTAATGTTCTGCCCTCCAGACCTCTATTCAGAGGGGTAAGACAGGCAACTCAGGGTGAGTTGAGAAGATGCTGAGTATCTTTTGATACTGAGTGAACAAGCATGGTACTCATGATTTCAGAGGATCAGCTTATCCCAAGGTGGGGCATGGTGTTCCTTGGGGTGAAGCACAGCTGCTGATGGAAAATAGAGTAGTGGATAGAGTGCTGGACTTGGAGTGAGAAACACTTAGTTTCACATCCTCCCTTTGGCACAAACTTTGTGACAATGGACAAATCTCTAAAACGTCTCAATCTTGGGTAGCTCGCTAAGGCTACAAGTTAGGGACAGGTTGTGATCTGTGTCCATGGAAGGATTTCCTGCACTGATGAAACCACAGGTCTTTTTTCTAATACAGTTCTTTAGAAAGTTGTTGCAAAATTCCTACAGAGTTAAAAGTCAAAGGTAAGTTTTTTTCACTGAAATATAAGTTCTATTTTGCTCAGAAGGAAAGAGTTCCAGTAATGAAGCATTGCACAGACTTGATGTAATGGAACACCACTGCAATATCCAATGAATAGAAATTCTACGCAACGTATTTTGTTGTTGTTGTTTAGTCATTTTTCAGTTGTGTCTGACTCTTTGTGACCTTATTTGGGGTTTTCTTGGCAAACTGGAGTGGTTTGCCATTTCCTTCTCTAGCTCATTTTACAGATGAGGAAACTGAGGCAAACAGGGTTAAGTGACTTGCCTAGGGTCACACTGCTAGTAGTCTGAAGCCAGATTTGAACTTAGGAAAACAGAGTTTACTGACTCCAGGCCCTGTATTCTATCCACTGTGCCAATATGTAGATGGTGTCTACTGTGGACTATGGCTAGGTAAGTCGATTCTCTCGTCATAGTTGTGGTCCTCACCATCTTACTCACCATTTATGTCTTCTCTGTATTTAGTATTATCAGACAAAACAGATGCACAGGAACTGAAGTCACATGCAAGAAACTGGAGCAACATAAATATCTGACAATGAATGAAGGAATAAACAGTATTTATTAAGCACTTGCTATGTTCTAGATACTATGCTAAGCACTACGGATACAAATGCAAAAGCAAGACCGACTCTGCCCTCAAGAAGCCTACATTCTAATAAGGGGAGACAACACTGTGTTGTGGAGTTTTGACCAGGAAAGGGTGTTTTGAAAGTCACAGTGATGGTGAGAGGAGCAAGGAATAGGGCAATCAGTTGACAATAGAGGAATGGCTAAATAAATTGTGGTATAGTAATGTAAAGAAATACTCTAATTAAGACCAATAATGATGAGAAATACAAAGAAATCTGGAAAGAGCTTTATGAAGTAACATAAAGTGAAAAGACCAGAGCCAAAAGAATGGTGTATGCTCCAGGGCTGTATGAGACAAAAAAAAATAAGAATGAGAATGAATAGAAAAGGAATGCTCATGGGGACTTAGAGAGAGTATCTTTTTGCGTTGAAGTGAATTAATATAAGTATAAACAAATACTAAGCAAGTTTAGTTGCATGGACATTCAGTGTTAAGTGTTTAGTAAAAATTTTAACTTAAAAATAAAAAAAAAGAAATGTAGCTGGTCTTTTCCAGGTCGATTGCTTGCATTCTTCTGTAACCTGGCAGTCACCCAAGCCTGGGGAAGCTGAGTTATACTTAAAAAGACCCAGTAGTAAATGATTAAAAACACAGGCAACAGGTAACATTGGCTTCAAATGGGAGCAAGATTTATTAAAGATTAATCTTTGCTAAATATGTTACAAGCTGCAGAGGAAGAGGCAGCTGTAAAGTAGAGGAAATGAGCTTTCTTTCTTTCTTTTTTTTTCTCCCTTGTAAAATTTGGCCTCAGAGATGATGTTTTCTTTCAAAGGAAACTGGGTGACAATTTGGCTTCTAATAACCTGAGTCTCTGATGTTAGGGCCAAATCCTCACCTGACTTTCCATTTCAGTGGAGCTGAAATGCATGAGAAACTCCTTTTAAAGTCAATTGACTAGTTTACTTTTACAGAAATTCGCCATAAGCAGGGTTTGTGTCTCTTTAAAAACAAGCAAGCAAGCAAACAAACAAAAAACAAAACAATCAGCCAATCCCAAACGGTTCTGAAAAACCAAGGCAAGGCCCTTGCTCAGAATCCTTCCCAACAAGGGTGATGTGTTTGCTCTTGCTGAGATTTGGCCCTCAGTGACATCTCTCAGTGACACTTCTTTAGCAGATGCATTGTGATATTCTTCACTGCCAGCATTGTTTCTGTGCATGTTGGCTTGATCAGAGACTCTGGAAGCAAAAATCCAAAATGCCCAGTGTCACGCAGTTCAAATGCAAATGCATAGGGTATTCCATTTTTATAAGCCCAATCCATTGAACTGCCAGAGCTCACATCTGAAAGAAAAAAATGATTAGCATGGTTTATGCTTTTCTTATGGAAGAGCCTGAAAGATTTTCAAAATGATACATGTCCCTGTTTACTAAGCTAGTAATGAATCCTGACAATCTAATTTTCTTGAGAAAAGTCAAGCAATACTTCCTTGTTCTCAAGAGGGAGCAGTCAGCTAATTTTTTGACTGAAATCTTTGTGCTCTTACTTTAAGTAACATTTCTACTCATATTAAAAAAAAACCCCACACATTTTATTGATGCTTTTAAAAAAGCACTGTTACTTCCTTGCATGGCATAGTGAATGCAATGCTGGTTTAGAGTCAAGAAAACTGGGGTTCAAAGCCCACTTCAGATGCATACTTGCTGTGTGACCCTGGGCAAGTCACTTAACTTCTCTTGGCTTAGTAAAATGAGGAGGTTGGGCTGATGGCCTCTAACATCCTTTCCAACTTTAAATCTACAATGTATAATCCCAGTGCCAACCCCTGACCCCCAATCTTTCCCTGAAACAACAGTGAAACAAAAACCAAACCAAAACAAAAACCCGAACATTGTCCAGGTCTGATATTGTATGACTCATTTTGGATGTATAGATTGCCATCTGTCTGCTAAATGGCACTACCCATGTTTTTCTACACCAAAGTTACTCACAGAATCATCCTACTTTTTAGGTGTTGGCCAGTTTCGAGATAGAGGTGGTAGCATTTTGTGAGGGTGATGATTCAATGATTGCTGCTTTTCAGCATCTACTTTAGCTAAGGATAAGGCTAGGTTGCCATGCTTAGGGTCTCTGTAGGTCAGAGACTCATTGTGGCTACAGGGGCCACAAGTCAGACACCTGAAGATACATCACTGTGCTGCTGTGAGACATCTATGTCTGGAGCAACAGCTTTTCCGTTTTCAACCCAAGAGGCAATGAGGTACAGTGGGAAGGGCATGGGGTTAGAGGACCAAGGGCTGAATCCCTTTACTGCCTGTGTGACCTCATACAAGGCACTTTGCCTCTCTGGCCTTGGGTTCCTTACATATAATACGAGGGATTTGGACTTGATAACCTCAGAGGTCGCTGTCAGCTCTAAATCTGTGATACTATGAGCCCTATAAATGCCATATGCATGCTAGCTATGCATAGCATAGCTATACTTTGATTGGGAAGATAATCTTTTTTTCTTTTCTTTTCTTTCTCTCTCTGTTTTTTTTTTAAGTGATTTGCCCAGGGTCACACAGCTCGTAAGTATCTGAGGTTGGATCTGAATTCAGGTCCTCCTGACTCCAGGGCCAGTGTTCCGTCCACAGAGCCAACTACCTGCCTTGGGAAGGTAATTTTTACATAACATTTTCCTTTTTAAGGGTTTTTAAAAAAGGGTTTTAAAGGGTTGCAGTGATGGTAGGCTAGGGTGGGAGTGGGGAACATAGCTTTAGGATGACCACCATTCAAAACATTTGTCTCGGAGTGAGAAAAACTGCTCTCTAAATAATTGGCTGTCAATGTGAGGCCAAGTACATTTGACATTAATGTAAACTGACAAACCTTTAGGGTCATGTGCTCTTCAGGGAGAAGAAAATGAGTAGTGAGACTCAGAGCAAAAAGGGTACGATGAGGACATCTAATCACGAGTTCTTAATACTCATTCCCTTTCCCCCAGATGACCACACATAGATTCATGTGCATAAGTGCTTTATCTCCTTACAAGTAAGCTTCTTGAAGTTGAAGACCATTCTGCTTTTTTTTTATTTTGTTTTGTTTTTATCTTTGCATTCCTATACTCTTGAATGTTTCATTTGCTTAATAAGTGTTTATCTGATTGGACTGAACTCAAGAGAAGTCAATTCTATTTTTTGTTGTTTGGTTGTTTTCAGTCCTGTCCAACTCTTCATGACCCCATTTGGAATTTTCTTGGCATAGATACTGGAGTGGTTTGCCATTTCCTTCTCCAGTTCATTTTACAGATGAGGAGACTGAAGCAACCAAGGTTAAGTGACTTGCCCAGGGTCACACAGCTAGGAAGTGTCCAAGACTAGGTTTTACCTTAGGCCTTCCTGACTCTAGGTCCAACACTCTATTCACTGTACCACCTAGCTGCCCTCAATCATATTACTCAGAGATTTTATAAATAAATCATTATAGACCTCTCTCTCTCTCTCTCTCTCTCTCTCTCTGACTCTTTCTCTCTCTCTCTCTCACACACATATGCACAGACACTTGTATATATGTATGTATTTATACATATACGGCATTTTTCCAAGAGGATTTCTGAACTGAATTTTTGATGCATTTTAGAGTCATAAAAGATAAGTATTTTGGAGCTGGAAAGGATTTTAGGGATCACCTAGTCCAAGAAGAATTAGCTGAGGCTTAAAGGGGTTAAGTGACTTGCTTAATGTCACACAGATCATTAGAGCAAGACTACAAATCTAGCTTTATTACCATCACATTATACCTCATTCAACATTTTCTTATTTAAGAAATAGTCTCTTTACCACATCAAACAAAATTTCTATTGCTGCAGCTGCTGTAGGGATGTAGAATTTCATAAGAATGAAGGGAAAAGCATGAAAACAGAAGGAATATTTTCCTAAATGCTGGGATATTTACTCAGTGATCTTCTCATAGCAGGTTTTAGGGCAGTTCAGAAGAGCTCCACAAGCTCAACTGAATGCTCTCTGCAGTTATAGGATCTTTGTTCACTTTCCATTCATTACTGCATAGATTATGCTCTGCTTTGAAGTTGTTTAAATTGATAGGGGGAATTTTTGTCAGAATAATACAAAACTCATCAGATATAAACCTTTTTCTCCCTCCTTAACTAATTCAGCATCTTCAAAAGTCACTTGAAGAGGCATATAATTCTCCTTTTCTAAGGACCAGTCAGTTAAAAAACCAATCCCAGGATATTCCCACATGATACTTACACATGGTGCTTGATGCAGGCCCATGTCGGTAGCGGACCCCATATGCGGAATGCAGAGCAATAACGGCGTTATAAGCTGCAGATTCCTGTGGGTGGAAGAACATTAGAATTTCACATTACTAACCTCATTAAGGCTGGAACCTTTAGATGTACTGACACACTTAGGATTCATGCTTCAGCAGTTACCACTACAAGATATATTATGATGATATCAAAGCCTGAAATCCTAGAAAAACAGCAAGCTTTGCCACCAAAAAATGTTATGAAGTTCTTTCTTATTTGAATTATCATAGCTAAGCATGCACAAAGTCCTTGCTGCACAGGAATTAAATTCCTAGAGCACAGTTAGAAAAGTATTTTTTGAGTGACCTGGTAAATCTGGGTCATACTGGTACATGAATATAGAACTGACTTTTCTTTACTAAGGGAGAAAAAGGAAGACTTCCTCTAAAGATCCATGGTAAACCAGCAAGAGAATCAGGCTAGGAAAACTATCTCTATAAATTACAAATGGATTGACAGGACCCTCCAGGAGTAAGGGACAGATCTTTTCTTTGTTTTTTGTTTTTGGCCTAGACCTATGAAAATGAAATCATTGCTGTGGGGAACTCTTGGTGTTAGAGCTTCCTTCAAACACAAACAACTCTTCTGTAATTTATAGTCTTAGAAAGAGCTGACCGAGGACCAGAGAAGTTAAGTGATTTCTCTGTGGTCACAGAGCCAGCATGTGTCAGAAGTAGGACTTGAACTCTGAAACTCTAAGTCTTCCTAACTATGTCTCACCACCTCCCAGGGAGTCCACAGTCCATCTGGGCTCTGAAACATGTAGCAGAACTATGCTTTCAAGCATATCTAAGCAAGGATGAAACATTTGAATCATAGAGAAGACTGTTTCTTTTTTTTTTGTTTGTTTATTATTTTTAGGCAATTGGGGTTAAGTGACTTGCCCAGGGTCACACAACTAGTAAGTGTCAAGTGTTTGGTCTGAGGCTGGATTTGAACTCAGGTCCTCCTGACTTCAGGGCCGGTGCTCTATCCAATGTGCCACCTAGCTGCCCCGAGAAGACTATTTCTTACTGAGCAGATAGGTAATAATTGTGCTACAGGTTATGAAATCAAAATGTGTGTGTGTGTGTGTGTGTGTGTGTGTGTGTGTGCTCATTTCAGAATTGCCCCCCCCCGGGGGTAATCTTCTACTTTCCAGCCAATGGCCTTGATGAGAAGTACAAACTGTGTTTCTCTGCAAATTCACTATCAGTGCTAGTGGTAGTACCAAAAATAAATCACAGAAATGCTAAAATCTGGGGAAAAACTAGCAAAGTTACTAAAAGATCCTAATTGTGTGTAATTCATCATTTAAAATATTGTAAAACAAATGGTTTCAACACAGAGTTTAGTGGAGGTATTATGTGTCAAGTTAGAGGAAAAGAGTCATGTTGATACCAGTGAATAGTCCTCTGGTTTCAAATCACCGCTGAATAATTTAATACTTAAATTGAACAGCCACTGGCAACATGGTATCATTTGTTGAACTGGACAAAAGTGTTTCTGTCTTCAATTCAAATAGACAGGTTTAATAATTGCCTACTAGGAGCAATACATTGTTATGGGTATTGGAAGATGAAACAAGACATAGTATACTTGTCATTAAAGAACTTACAATGTAGGAAGGGAAATAAAAGAAATACATAAATAACTATAACGTGCCTCTAAATATGACAAATGCAAAGCATTCAAACAGAGCATTATGAGAGATCTAAGATAAGAGAGATCATTCATACCAGAGGAATCAAGCAAGGTTTTGTGGAAGATGGGATATATGAGCTGTGTTTTGAAGGAAGGGAAGGATTTTAACATGTGGAGAAGTGGGGAGATAACACTGGAAAACAATGTGCACACAGGCAAAGAGGAGGAAAAAAGAATGAAATGACTAGGGAGTCAGCCAACAAGCATTTATTAAGCAGTTACTATGTGCCAGCATTGCGTTAAGTGCTAGGGATACAAAGAAAGGCAGAGTATTTGTCCTCAAGGAGCTTACTTAATGCTGGAAATATAATGTAAATAATTAGCTATATACAAGATATATACAGAATACATGGAAGATAATTTCAGAGGGGAGGGCAATTTGCACCTGGAGAGATTGGGAAAGGGTTCCTGCTGAAGATGGGATTTGAGCTGCCTGGATAGAAGGCAAGGTAACTAAGAGTTGGAGGTGAGGAGAGAGAACATTCCAAGCATGGAGGAAATCCAGTGGAAATACATGGAGGTGGGAGATGAAGTATTGTGTTTAAGGAATGGCAAGTAGGTCACTGGGGGTGGATTTTAGAAGCATGAAAAGAACAGTCAGGTTTGCCAGAGAGGGGGTAGTATGTCATAAAGGAAGGGGAAGGGAACAAGCATTTTTTAAGTGCCTACTATGTGCCAGGCACTGTGCTTAGTGTTTTACAAACATTTTCTCATTTGATCAGGATAGAAAGGTAGGTTAGAATACATTAAATTGGTGTGGGGTTGTTTGGAATGAGAAATTTGTATTATATTAGGTAAGTATGAGGAGGCAACAGAGATTTCTGAGTAGAAAGATTGTGTGGTCAGACCTATGCACATTAAGACAATTACTCTGGCTACAGTATAAAGGATGGAGACAATGGAATGAGCATTGGATTTAATGGATTGAACCTGGGTTCAAATTCTGGCCCTGCTTTTTACCATTTCAGACTTATATTTCAGCTCATTTATCTCTCTGGGTCTCAGTTTCCATATTTGTTAAATGATGGGTTTGGACCATCTGATCTCTAAGGTCCCTTAAAGTTCTAACCCTTATGAGCCTATGACTAGAGGCAGGGAGAATAGTTAAAAGGATATTCATTAGCCCAAGAATAGTTAATGAAGGCCTGAATTTTGGTTGTGAAGGTGGGAAATAGAAAGAAGGGAATGGTAAAAAGAGAAATTGTGAGTTAAGGTTGATGTATCTGGCTAACTAATTGGATGTGTGGGGGGGTGAGGTTTTCCTGCTTTCTCTCTCTCTCTCAGCTCCAATCCATACTCTATTAACCTGCCAAATTGATATTCCTAAAACACAGATCTGATAGTGTCACTTTCTTATACAACAATCTCCACAGAATTACTATTTCCTCTAGGAAAAAATGCAAAGTTCTCTATTTAGCATTTAAATCTCTCCACAGTATGACTTCCATCTTCCTTTCCTTTGTTCTCCTTTTTTAAAATGAATTTAACAATCATCAACAACTACAGAAATTTCAATAGACGAAGGAGAACAAATAACATAATTGCATATGAAACCAGGAGCCTCTGTTGGGTATAACTTGTTTTAAAAGTGTATATTAAATTTAACAACGTAGCAAAAAATTTCTATGTCCCTTTCTGATCTTTTTTGTTTTCTTCTGTATATTTACAACATGTTTTATTGATAGTCTTTTCTTTTTTCTTTTTCCATCTCTACTGCTTTTCATTAACTTCCTCCCTCCTTGCCCCCAAGCTTTCATCTACCTATTCAATCATTTTGTATTATACCCCTCATGTACATTCTGTTCTCAATATATGATATTCCAGCTCTTTCCTTTAAGGTTTTATATAGGCTATACTCCATGCCTAGCCTGTTTCTCCTTCTTACCTCTGCCTTATACAACCTCTCACTTATTTCAGAGGACATCTTGGCTGCTACTTCCTACCTGAGGCCTTTTCCCAACCTCCTCACTTGTCTATGCTGTTTCCCTCTTGAAACTATTTAGCCTTATATTTTTTTTTACTTACTTTGAATTTACCTATCTATGCACATGCTGTATCCTCCTAGGAGAACTCAAGTTCTTTGAAGGTAGGGCTCTTTAATTCTGTCTTTGTATCCTTGTTGCCAAACACAGTGCCTGGCATATAATGAATATGTGTCAAATTAAATTGAGAGGGAAGGCTCAAGGATGACTCCAGGGACTTGAACTTTAATCATTGGGAGAATGATGGTGACCTTGAGAGAGAGAGAAGGAAATAGGAAGAGAGAAAGATTTTTTTGGGGGAGAGATGATGAATTCAGTTTTGAGTTGAGTTTGAAGTGACAGAAAGGTGTGATTAATGAATATAGCTATATAAATCCCTGGGCTATTTTTCAGCAGTTAGCCAGTGTGTTATAATAGTTACAAACATTGTAGATCATTGTATTTGTCTTCAGGATTTCCCCACACCCCCTAAACCACCATCACCAACAAAAGAAATGGAGACCCATCTATGACTTTGGTGGCTAAGTCCTAAAACACATAGAGGTTAAGTGATTTCTGCAGGGCCACACAGGTATTGTGTAAGATATGAGTTTTGGAAAAAAAAAAAAAGATATGAGGTTTGATCCCAGTCATGCTGCCTTTATAGTTTGGAATTAAGGATCGAAATAACTATATATCTCAAGATAGCTATGAACAAATTAAGTCCCATAACAATTAAAAATCATTAACCTGAACATACCTTGTCTTGATTGAACACCAGAGACTACTATCTCTATGGTGAATGAGTAGTGGAAAAATGTTTAATAAGACACTGAAGGATGAATGAAGGAAACAAAGGGATGGCAGAGATGTGTGAACAATATTAAAGCAGGAAAAAATGAGATTTTAGGATTATAACTCTAGCTAGAAGTAAAAGGGACCTCAGTTTCATCTAGTCTAGGGATTTTTAGCTTTTTTTTGTGCCCTGGATCCCTTAGGCAGTCTGGTGAATCCAATGGATCCCTTTTCAGAATAATGTTTTTTAATGAAGAAAATAAAATATACAGGATTAGAAAGGGAGACTAAAGATTTTTGAAAATCAAGTTGTAATTTCCCCTCCTAGAATTCCATCCACGAATATCCAAGGGAGGAGGTAGTCTTCAGACTCCACCTTAAGAATTCTTAATCTAGTCTAACCGACTCATTTTACATATATAGCTCAAGGGAAATTTGAGATTAAGCAAAAGAGATTAAGGACTTGCCCAAAGTCATACAAGTATTCTTTTAAGAGATGTGATTTGAACCAAGGTCTATGAACTCCAGAGCCAGGGTTCTTTTCACCACAGCCAGGTGAAAATAAACATAATAGTGTAGACTCTTGGAGATAAGAAGCTGGACTCTGTAGAAGGAGATTTGAAGGACTTGTATAGAGAGTTTATTTTCCATGGGGTCAAATGATGAAAACCAAAAAAACCCCTGTATTAACCATTGTAGAGCCATTGTAATGAGGAGCTCTGGATCTTGGCCAAGGTTAAATATGATAAAACAAAATGTCTTTAGGATTAATATTTTATAAAGATAAAGCCCACTTGGGTATTTGCTAATAGTTAATAGGCAAATGCTAATAGTTAAAGTACAAAGGCTATTTTTATTTGGGCTTTTCTAATTAAGACAGTATAGTGGAGTCTTACTAGAACAGTATCTTTGGGATCCACAGCTTAGAGGTAAGCTTGCTTGATAGGGAATTCCTTTTGATACTTGAGTGGCTAAGTCCCTTTCAATGGACACAAAATAGACACAACTAGGACTTTCAGAAAGAAGATCATGGGGGAGGTTGCAAGGGAGCCTACCTCCTTAATATTAAAAATGTGCCTATCAAAATGGACCTATTTCACACTGAATTTGCCTCCATTGTTAGCAACAGTAGAGGCTCCTATGTCATAAATATACATTTCTTAAAGATCCATTTTTAAAAACTCAAAGTACTTCTATGCATAGGAGTTTCATTTTTATATGTCTAGGTTTATAGATAGATGTATCCAGGGATTTGGTAGCATTTACTGAGTAATTAAATCTTATTAATTATAATTTACTTTTAATTAATTACAATTGCATTATAATACAGTTACAATTATTTACTCAATAAAATTAATTACAGTCCTGGATATGTGACAGAGGTTATAAAACTAATCAAATCCAGGCTGACCTTTTTCTCAAACTTGTGATAAGAATGCAAATAGGTTGGCAAAGCACATGATTATAGTTAAAATCTGTATTAAAATCAGAAAAAGAGCTACAAAGCCCACTTTACTCCCTGCTGAATGCACTTACACAAAACCAGATACACATACATATACACACAAAGTCAGATACTTACAACACAGCTGAAATTGGGAATTTTTGCATATTTATAAGAGTAGGGGTAGAGCAACATCTGTGCATAAGCATGGAAGGAGAGGTAGGCTCTGATGTGCTTCCTGCGTTTTCGGAGAAAGTGAGCTACGGCCTTCACCTCTGGCTCAGATTCAGGAAAAGGCCCACAGTATGTATCGTCACAAGGGTGAAAGGAAGCCCCTTCATCTACAAGTTTGGGAAAAAACACACACAACAAAGGGGGTAGGGCACAGAGAAACAAAACTTATCATTGCTATGGCACTATTTTCTCTTTTATTTTCAGAAACAGTTAACACAAAGCAATTCATCCAAGTTTTCACCTCCAAGAAAATTAACAGAGGACAAAATTTAATTCCTCATGCGTAATGCAGTGGCAGTCCTAATGGTGACTAGCTACTGCTTTCCTTGTTGATATAGTAGGAAGTAGCCATTCTATTAGCTGGTTGGTCTTTTATTAGAGAATAGATTCTTTTGGGGGTGACAAAGGAGAAAATAAATTCATCTGATGGGGTATCTTGTAAGTTCCAAAACAAACCTGGAATATTCGGGATGAACCAATTCTACAAAGCAATCAAACTAATTCTCATGGTGATAGGTCACTTCCTGTTACAGAATTTCAGAGCCTAGGCATCATAGGATAATAGATTCAGAGCTGAAGGAAACTCAGAGAATCTCTAGTGATAGAGAAATCACTACCTCACAAAGAAGTTTGCTCCACTTTTGTACTGGTCATTATTTGAAAGATCTTTATATTGAGTCAAAATGTGAATCCCTATAACTTCTACTAATTGGTCCTAGTTCTGACCCACTATGGATGCAAAGGATTAACATTTTGGGAATAGGAACATAGAAAGTGGATGGTTAAGGGCAACTCAAGATTAGAGATTAACAGGGAAATCAGAGGGCAAGGAATGCAAGAGTGGAGGACAGCACATTGTTGAACTGATAAACTGTAATGGAGAGAAGCTTAGGGAAATCAGAGTTCAAAAGGTACAAGAGGACCAGATTGTGCCAAGAGTATAATATATTTAGAGTTATGGTGGGGCCCAGTATGTCCTACTTTCTGGACTGAAAGTGGAGATGAAAGCCAAGCAGACTGAAGAGGCAGCTCAGATTTACTAATTGTTGATTATCAGATGTGACTGTATGTATGTAGGGATCAATACTGTAATAGAGCTGTTTCTTCAGAGTGGTCTAGTTAGAGCAATTTCAAGTTTGATTGTGATGAAGCCACTTCCTTTAGTGCTATATAAATAAAATGCTTTGAGAGACTTTGAAATTCTCTGATTTAAAGGTAATATCTTTGTTTTGGCAGTATTTCAATTTTTCTACAGTCAGTAACACTCGCATTTCTACTTCTTCCATAAAACCAGATCCTCATTTTGCATGACAAAAGATAAATTATGAGTACAGTTGGGGTTTAACTGGAGAATGAATGGGGATAGACCTTTAGGGTCCATCCTATGGAAGATGGGCTAAGCTCCCCAAGGAACTTCTGGGGGGCACATGTGATTCCATGATGAAGGGTTTGGGTGCTTTGGAATAGCAAAATCACCCCTGATTTTGTCCATTTGTCTTGTGATGGCATCAAGTGATATTTGTATCAAGAAGATTGCCCACGGAGACAGAAGAGCTCCCCACTCTGTAGAATTGAACAAGGAAGACAACTTCCAATTCTGTTCTCTTCTTTTTTGTCTTTGTAATGTATCTGGTATATAACTTCTTCTCCCTGAATATCTCATGAGGGGTTGGAGAGGGACATCTTTCACTAAACCATAGAAATGACCAACTACTGGCATATGGCAGCCTGCACACAGCCTTTTAACAGTAAATGCTGCAGAAGGAAGCATACAGGGATTGGATGGAGAGTCTAGTGGAGGTTAAAGTCAATCTAGTGGAAGCTAACATTTGGGGGGAGGGCACAAAAAAGGAGTAATATAAGCATATTTTTCAAGATGGCATGGTTTTTGAGAAGCGGTGGTAATGGGTTGGGGGCACAATTCTCATCAGTGTAGAGCTCCACATCCATTCCCAGTGGCTTCTCCCTGCTTCTCTGATCTTGATAGCCTCAGCCCTTTCTGGGACTGGGTGTCTTCTAAGGTGGGGACAGTGGTGTGGGGGCCACAGGTTGAGTGGAAAGAATAAGAGTCATAGAAGGTACAGCAGGTGAGGAACAAATAGCAATGTAAGGGTTTGCTATCTTATGATGATGGAAAAAAATCTTATGATGGCATAGGCAACTTAGAGGAAATAGATAAATCATTACAAAAAATAGAAAACAACCAGATGAACAGAACAAGAAATAGGTTATCTAAATAATCTGTTATCAGAAAAACATGGCAATGACCTTCAGGGAAGGTGTTCCCCATTGACTTTGGAGCCTTTGTTTATACCAGAACATGACTCTGCTTCTCTAAGCAACTCCAAGGACATAAATGAGTCCTAAAAATAAGTGACTATAACAAACCACTTTTAAAATGTCCACTTTGTTTTCAAGTAACACCTATTATCTATGAGAGTAAGTTTGCAGTCCAGTATTCTTTACATATTATAATTCTGATATTTTGCCCAAACTTAGAGTAGTAACTTGAAAATACCTTACCAAATGGGAAAACTCTTAAAAGGATACACAGTATTTAAATTTGGACTTGAACTGGGGTGATGGCAATATGAGTATTAAAGAAGAAATAGCTCAAAATATATTTTAGAGATAGAATTCATTGGACTCAGCAATTGATTGGATTGAGAGAGGAGAGGGTCAAAGATAATTTTGAGGTTTCAAGGCTGAATCACTGGGGTGATGGTGGTGAGACTCTCAACAGAAATGAAGATGTTGAGAGGATATACAATAGTTTAAACATATGGGTATTCAGGTAATTAAGAGCAACTGCTTACCTGAAGGAAAACTGCACATTTGATTGGGAGCATGGGGAACAAAATCTCTGACAAGTCTTTAAAAAGACATCAAAAGGGGATGCCCAGTGTGATTATTTTCTGGTTGTTATGTAAAACTGAAGTGTTTCTGGGGTAGATACTCGCAAAGACCCATTCTCATCTTATCCTTTTGCTTTTGCCCTGAAAAGATAGGGCTGCTATTTGTTACAAGGAGAAGAAAGTGCTTTAAGAAGGGATTTCTGCAAAGTGATACAGCAGAGATCCAGCAAGGAGAGAGACACTTGGTATGAGCTGGTATATTGAGCGAGATCTGGCTGTTGAGAGAGTCAGACTGGGAAGAAAGGCACACAGAGAGGAACAATAACTTCAGGAGGCCCTTAAACCTTTGAAAATAGACTCTAAGTAAGCAGGCATTTTATTTCTTCACCACAAGTTATATAAACTGTGTTCCAATGGGGGAAAAAAGTCAGCCTTGGGCTCATTTAATGATGTTGTCTGATAAGCGCGTTAGGCACTGAGACACTGCTACAGGATATTATGTCCTGGTTTCAATCTGTCAGTGCTGTTTGTCACCCATAATAGTCCAACTCTGAAGGGTTAGCTATGCAGAACATAGAAAGGGCATCAGTGTTAATTTAAGTAATAATAATTATAATTATGATAGCTAGCATTTCTAAAGCATTTTCTCATTTCATTTGATCCTCATAACTACTGTACAAGGCAGATGCTATTATTATCCCCATTTTACAAATGAGGAAACTGAGGTAGAGAGAGGTTAAATGACTTGTCCAGGGTTACATAGCTGTTGTCCTTTATTTTCAAAGAGGACCAATGACATCATAGGATGATGTCTTGACTTGCTCACGAATTGGAATTAAGTGAGGCGGAGTTGAGCAAAATCATCAGCCTCTCTTTTTTTTTTGAGTCATTGAAGTCTAGTGGCAGGACAAAAGTCAAGATGACTGGCAATGGCCTGGGTTGCAGTGGATGACCTTGGCATCTTTGATGTCTGACCAAGCTCTAAGGGTTTTAGCTGCCTTCATGGCCATTGGAACAAATTGCTCTCATTCACTCAATCTGCAGGAGGAAGTCTTCACATGCTGAGGATAGACATCCCTTAACTCATCCCCTAAGTTGAGGTTTTGACCCTCAACCTGGTTTAGACAATGTGCCAAGATGGTTTTACTGGGGTATGGCCACTGTGCATGGTTACATAGCTAGTAATATCTGAGAGAGGATTAGAATTCAGATCTACCTGATCTCAAGACCAGCACCCTATTCACTGCACTGCCCAACTGTAGCATTACAATCCTTATGTTTAAGTTATATTCTTGACTGATGAGTATTTCTGAAATACAAAAAAAGACTTTTATGTTCTACAGAAAATACACTGCTTCTGCTTTATAGGTGCCAAATAAGAAACCTTTGGAGGCTGGTCTAAATCTGGCTTCAGGCATATTCAGCTCAAGTATATTTGTTGCATTTCAGAAGAGCAGGTGATCAGAATTCTGGGATTTTAGAGAGTGGCATATGCTTGAAATATGCAAAAATGAAACACTCAATATCTGGAAACAAAATAAGATAAAAAAGCATTCATTGTCTAGGAAAAAGACCTGGATGCATCTACTTTGTCTCTCTGCTATAGTACATGAAAGTCCAAGCTGTTAGTTTCCCTCAGTTTAAAGAAACAAATGCACAATAGCTGAGGCTGAGGGCCAAATTCTCTTCTCTGTCCCCACATGCAGAACAAGTACAGAATATGTAATCAAGATCTGCAGTGCAGATCAGAAAGGAGAATTTGCCTGTTAATTTTGGTCTTGTGAAATCAAAAGGCTCATAGCTCTGTTTTGAAGACTGCAGCTCTCTAATTTGTGTTGTCCTGGTAAAAACAATTCCTTAGTCTTTTAAGTGTTTTTATTTTCCTTCCTAACTTCCTCTGGATACTCTTCTAGGAAACTTACAAATTAAAAAAAAAAAAACCAACAAAAACGATGTCTATCAGAGTAACTGTGGCATTAAGGTTTTTATTCTATTTTATTTTCAGATAGGCAGCTCCCCAAAGTACTCATTGTCAGTTGATTGAAATTTGAAGCAAATATTTCCCATGGAAAGATGATTAGCATTTCCAGAGCAGGTCACAAAAGCCCATTTAAATCATAAAGCACCTGAAATATTGTATGAATGTGATCTCCTCAAGCTACTCCAATGTAGCTTGTGGGTCTCAGAAGAAATTTATCCTGGAAGCAAGTATTGAGGGATTAATTTTCAAGATATTTCAAAGAGAGGAAGATACAAAACAAATGGAAAAATTCATAGGTAGTATTATTGCCCACCCCACAGACATTGATTATCAAATGCCTATTTTCTCATCTTTGTAAAGGCTTTTGTAGAATGATCTGCATACATATTGAGGTTATCCTCATAAAAAATGTGAGACAGAATCAAGCAGGTTTTCATAGATGCTTTTCTGCATCAGGCTATATCTTCAGTCACACAATTAACTGGAAGGCATAGATAATTCAAGATCCTACAACATTTGTTGTTTGTTGATTATAAAAAAGCAGGTGAATTAGGAGAATAGAATGAAGCAGGATCCTCTCTGACAAGGTGTCTACCACGCCTGTTATGGTCATACAAGGTTCCTTGCTAGATACAACCTGAGAAATAGATTTGATTTTTTTTTAATATAAAGTAGGTCATAAAATATGGAGTAATGATGCACAAAGATGTTTACTGCTGTCAAAAATGATATCCTAATTTTTACAACCAATGTCTCTGATAAGGGCCTCATTTATAAAATATATAGAGAACTAAGTCAAATTTATAAGAATACAAGCCATTCTCCAGTTGATAAACGGTCAAAGGACATGAACAGACAATTTTCAGATGAAGAAATTAAAGCTATCAATAGTCACATGAAAAAATGCTCTAAATCATTATTGATTAGAGAAATGCAAATCAAAACGACTTTAAGGTACTACATCACACCTATCAGATTGGCCAATGTGACAAAACAAGAAAATGACAAATGTTGAAGAAGATGTGGGAAAATTGGAACACTAATGCATTGTTGATGGAGTTGTGAACTGATCCAACCATTTTGGAGAGCAATTTGGAACTATGCCCAAAGGCCTATAAAATGTGCATACCCTTTGATCCAGCAATAACACTTCTCAGGCTGTATCCCAAAGAGATCATACAAATGGGAAAAGGACTCACATGTACAAAAATATTTATAGCAGCTCTTTTTGTGGTGGCAAAGAATCGGAAATTGAGGGGCTGCCCATCAATTGGGGAATGGCTGAAAAAATTGTGGTATATGAATATAATGGAATACTATTGTGCTATAAGAAATGATGAGCAAGCAGCCTTCAGAAAAACCTGGAAAGACTTGTATGGACCGATGCTGAGTGAAGTGAGTGGAACCAGGAGAATGTTGTACACAGTAACAGTCACATTGTGTGATGACTAACTTTGATAGACTTAGCTCTTCTTAGCAATGCAAGGATCTAAGACATCTCCAAAAGTCTCATGATGGAAAATGCTATCCACATTCAGAGAAAGAACTGTGGAGTCTGAATGCAGATCAAAGCATACTATTTGCTCTTTTTTTTCTTCTGTTTTGTTTTGTTTATTCTTTCTTGTGGTTCCTCCTATTGGTTCTAATTCTTCTTTACAACATGACTAATGTGAAAGTATGTTTAGTAGGAATGTATATGTAGAGCTTATGTCAGATTGCATGCCATCTTGAGGGAGGAGGTGGGAAGGGAGGGGGAGAAAATTTAAAACTCAAAAGCTTATGGAAGTGAATGGTGAAAACTAAAATAAATAAATTAATTAAAAAATGATATCCTATTACAGAACCCAAATATAAGAGGGATAGTCTAAATATGATGAAGTCCTCCAGATACTCCTCTTCGGGGACAGTATTGTTCCAATTGTATCAAGTTCCAGAACTATAGATTTAAAGCTGGAAGGGAACTTAGAGACCATCTAATCCAATCCATTCATTTTACAGATGAGAAAACTGAAACCCACAGAGGCTAAGTTACTTCAAAGTATCAATCTACAAGCATCGAAGTGCTCATCTAGGTATTGTATTAGACACAGGGATACAAACACAAAAAAGAAATAGTTCCTTTGCTCAAGAAGCTTAAATTCAATCAAGGGAGACAATGTGTACATATGTAATTATATGTATGCATATAATAATACAAATGCAATGGAATGTAGCAGATCCCATCATTTTGCTTGGCTGATGCATCCTTTTCCCATTGAGGATACCGAGGGGATGGCTTCTGGGAAAATTGTGATGTGTAAGGGGAGTGCCTTAGAGAGATCATGGAGAATGCATGGACATTCTGTACCTGGTTCTGATTGGCTATGTTGTATAGCCAGAACTGCTGGCATCTTCACAAAAAGGTCTGAGTCAGTTTTGACTGTTTCTTTGCTTCATTTACATCTGAGGGAACTTGGTGACTCTTTTTCTCATGGTATCTAGTGACAGACCACATGTTTGGGGAAGGGCCTTATGGCCTTTTCCCCACTCTGAGGCTATACGGTCCTTGAGATATAGTGCCTCCTTTGTCTTTGCATTCATTCTTTTCCATTCTAGGTGAAAGGAATTTCAAAGATAGGGAGACCTATCCACAGGAATCTAGGAGTCAAAGAATCTAGGCCAAATATTGTAGTCAACATAGCGTCTATGACTGGAGAAGCAGGGAGTAATTTTTGGAGTGACCTTCTAGATCTATTGTAACAAAAGCTGAAATGAGGATTTATCCAGCAGTGAAGCTGCCTTTGGATGTGACCTTAGTGGAGCCAATACTTTGTAGGAATTGAACTAAGTTTTGAGCCCACTTCACCAGAGCCTGAAGATGTACAGGGGAGAGTATGCCACAGAAGTACTGGGAGAAATTCTTATAGTTTGTTCTTGCAGGGGTCTAGTATCTGGAGAGGAAAGCAGAAAAGAATTTGTGTAGAAGGTGGTGCTTGAAATGAATTTTTAAGGAAATAAGGGATTCTAGGAGGTGGATGTGAAGAGGGATTTCATTCCAGGGGGACATTCAGTGTGTGTGTGAGGACAGTGAGAAGGCCAGTCTGGCTGGACCATAGAGTAAATAATACTGAAAAGATAGATTGGGGCCAGGTTGTGAATGGCTTTAAATGCCAATTAGAAAAGTTTATATTTGACCTTATAGATAATACAGATAATATGGAACCACTGGAGTTCTTGAGTAGGGAACTATAGAGGCATACTACAAACTTAATTTTTAGTTGAATTGAAAATATCAAGAAATAAATATTTCTCCCACTTAAAACCAGAAGTGAGCTGGAGACAGCTAGGACTAGCTTGTAAGAGCTGATTTTAAATTTTCAGTGTGAACATTATGCCTTGGATGGCAAGCCCTACAGATCAAGTCTTGATTTATTGTTTTGTTGAATTATTCCTGGAAGACTTGTGCCTAAAACTCATAGTACAGTATTATATATATATATATTTTTGGACAAGGGGGACATGATCAGACTTGCCCTGTAGAAAAATCATTTTGGCAGCTATGTGGAGAATGCACAGGAGCAATAGAATGGACTTGAGTCAGGGAGACTAATTAGGAGACTATTGCCATTGTCCTGGTGAGGAGCAATGAGGTCTTGAACTAGGGTGGTGGCCATGTGAGTAGAGAGAAGGAGATGTGTGAGAAGATATTGTGGAGTTGGAATCAATAACTATTAGCTGATCAGGTATGTAGGGTGAGGGAGAGTGAGGAGTTAAAAATAATGCCAAAGCTTTGAAATTGGGTGACTGGAAGGATATTGGGTGTGTCTATTTGTAAATTATGAAGAAGAGTGGATTGGGGGAAGAGGTAATGAGTTCTTTTTTGGGCATGTTGAGTTTGAGATATGTATGGGACATATAGTTTGAAATTTCTAATAGGCAGGTGGTGATACAGAAGTGGATTTCAGGAAATTAACTTGCCCAGATCACATGGGTAACAAGTGATGGAGGAAGGATCTGAACTCACATCCTCTGACTGCAAATTTATTATCTATTTTATTATATCCTACTACTTCAGTGAGAACCATGACTAATCCAAAGAGATTGACCTAAAACTTTAAATGTAAAAAAATGAATAGCTGAAGAATTCTTATTGTTCAGACCATTATACAGTTGGATAGGAAGTCCCTAGGATTAGTATATCATCACACATCTCTTGAGCAAGCCAATGGACAATGAACAAAGGTCAATAAGTCAGTCAATAATAATTTATTAAACTCCTACTATGTGCCAGATGCTGAGCTAAGCACTGGGGATACAAAGAAAGTTGAAAGACAGTCCCTGCTCTCAAGGAGCTCATAATCTAATTGGGGGAGGGGAGACAACATGTAAATAAACATGTATAGACAAGCTATATATCAGATAGAAAGGAAATAATCAATAGAGAGGAGACACTAGATTTAAGAGAGATTGGGAAAGGCTCCCTGTAAAAGGTGGGATTTTAGTTGGGACTCGAAAAAAAGCCACAGAATCTAGGAGGCTGAGATGAGGAACATTTCAGGCATGGGGGACAGCCAGAGAAGATGCTTGAGTTGAGAGATGGAGTGATTTCTTTCAAGGAACAGCAAGGAGGACATTATCACTGAATCAAGGAGTTTGTGGTGGAGTGTAGGATGCAAGGAGACTGGAAGTGTGGTGTGTGTGTGTGTGTGTGTGTGTGTGTGTTGGAAACTGTTATAAAGGGTTTTGAACATGAATGGAGGATTTTGTGCTTGATTCTGGAGGTGATAGGGAGCCACTTGAGTGTATTAAATCAGAGGCATTGATATGGTTGGACCTACAATTTAGGAAAATCACTGGCAGCTGAATGGAGGACAAAGTAGAATGGAGACAGACTTATGGCAGGCAGACCAACCAGCAGGCTATTACAATAGTCCAGTTGTGAGCAGATGAGAGTCTACCTCAGGGTGGTAACAATATCAGAGGAGAGAGGGGAGTGTATCTGAAAAATGCTGCAATGGTAAAATCAACAGGTTTTTGGTAACAGGTTGGTTATGAGGGGTGAGAGGCAGTGAGGAATAAGGATGACATCGGTTGTGAGCCTGGGAACTGGGAGGATGATGGTGCCCTGGACAATAACAGAGAAGTTTGGAAGTGGGGAGGGCTTAGGGAGAACAAAGAGTTCAGTGTTAGACATGTTGAGCTTAAGAAGTCTACAGAACATCTTAACATGTGAGATGTCTGATAGGCAGCTGGAGATGTGAGATTGGAGGCCAGCAGATAGATTAAGTCTGTATAAGTAGGTTTGAAACTCATCTACATGGAAATGATAATTGAATCTCTGGGAGTTGATGAGATCATCAAGTGAAGTGGTATAGAAGGAAAAGAAAAGAGGGCCCAAGATCAAGCCCTGGGTGTTTTCTAGAAGAAGATTCAGATGAAGATTCTGAGAAGGAGCAGTCATAAAGTAGAACTAGAGAGATGTTTTGAAAAATTAGAGAGAGGAGAGTGTCAGAGAAAATAGTGTCAAAGGCTTCAGTGAGGACAAGAAGGATGAGAATTGAGAAAAGGCCATTAGATTTGGCAATTAAGAGATGATTGGTAACTTTGGAGAGAATAGTTTTGGTTCAATGATGAGGCCAAGAGCCAGAGTGTAGAGAATTAAGAAGAGAGTAAGGGTGAGGAAGTGGAGGCACCCATTGTGGGCTTTATTGTAGCTTTCTCAAGGAGTTTAGTCACAAAAGGTAGAAGAGAAATAGCACTATAGTTAGCAAGGGTAGAAGGATCAAGTGAGAGTTTTCTGAGGTTGGTGGAGACATAGTCATGTTTGTAGGCAGTAGGGCAGCAGCCAATAGTCAGGGAGAGATCAAAGATAAATTGAGAGTGGGGATGATAGAGAGGAAAATCTGCTGGATGAGATGGAATGGAATGTCTTTGCTTATGCAGATACTAGGGTTTGCCTTGACAAGGAGTAGGGCCACCTCTTCATATGAGACAGGAGTGAAAGAGGAAATAGTGGTAGAAAGCATCTGGGTGATACGAGATGAGAAGGGGAGAAGAGGGAGCTCACCCACAAACGCCTCCATTTTTTAGGGAAAACATAAAGCAAGGTTCTCATCTGAGAGAGAATGGAGGTGGGGAGCCATGGGAAATTTGAGGAGTGAGAAAAAGGTTTGGAAGAGCCACTGTGAAAAGTGGGATAGTGAGTTCATAAAGGAGATGTAGTAGTGAGGATCTAGTTGCGGATGTGTAATGTAAATTTTTAGTGGACGCAGTCAGCAAGTTCCATGATTTTTTCCATCTTTGTCCAGCTGTATGTGGATGGTGGGAGGGATCTAAAGCTGAGACTTTGCCTTCAAAGCCTCACAATCAGCAGTATAATAAGGGAACAAGGGACTCAAGAGAAGAAGACAGCGTAGAGTTGAATTGGATCACTAAGGGGTCAAGATGGGGAAAGGAGGAGAGGGTGATCAGTACAGGGGTGATAGGCTGAGAGAACTAAGGGGTCAAAAGATTGGAAGTCATTGTGTGAACAAAGAATAAGGAAGGTAGAAGAAAAAGTGAAAGTCAAGAGACTGTGATCAGATAAGGGAACTTCAGAGTTCTTGAACATGGAGGTGGTGCATTTGTGGGTAATAGCAAGATCAAGGTCAGGCACATAGTAGGGACTTAATAAATATTTATTGAATTGAACTGACCATCTCTGTGTGGCTGAGGTGGGGTGGAGAAGTACATCATGGGAAAAGAATACACTGAGAAACTGGGAGTTTCAGGTGTTTGTGGGACTATCAGCATATCTCTTAGTATGAGGGCAGGGGTTGGGGAAGAGAGAAAAATTGTGATGAAGGAAGGGGAATGTCCTGAAGGTCTTTTGGCAACAGCTACTAGGATTTATCAGATTTTATTATTTAAATTTTGATCTCTATGCAGACGACCCCCATACCTATGTATCTAGTCCTAGCTCCACTTCAGAGATCCTATTTCATATAGCTGTAAGATTGGGGCTGCATTGATTATCCTATTCTCTTAGAGTAATTATCTTTGTTAGATAAGAATATGTTTTTGAGACTTGGTCAGCTATAAAGAATTAATATAAAAAGGAAGGAGCTGCCTTCGGACTAGAGAAACTCTGAGGGTCTGGAAGAAGAGAGATTCATGTAAGTATAGTGTTCTAGCATACCTCTTAGGAGGTAGGAACTGAGCTGGAATAAGGAAGGGAGACATTGACAGAGATGATCTCAGCTAAGTCCAGCTGAGGGAAAGGCTCAGAAGGGGGAGTGGCCTTCGCTGCTTGCAAAATGCTGAGACCTGCCAAGCACTAGCTCACAGGAAATCAAGAAAACTGATTGCTGAGAAAGGAGCTTAGACTATGCAATTGCTCCCCTGCTGAGTTGACTAGGACAAGCTGATTTTGCGTCTGTTGCTAGGAGCTGAAATGATTGGAGGAAAGTGTTGCCTCCTGGAAGCTGACTAGAGAAAAAGTGTTGCTGTTGGGAGCCGACTGGAGGAAAAAGAATACTCTGATATGTAACAAGAAAGGCCTATCTACTTTGCCCTTTACTGCTACCTATGGCTTGAGAGAGGAAAACCCCTTAGACCCCAGCCAAGAAGGAAGACTTCAATGGTTTTGAAGATCTCAGGCTTAGAGAACTGCTCTCTCTTAAAGAGTATAATATTGCCTTAGAACATGGCCAATGAGCAGTTTGAATAGAATGTCCAGCAGAGAAGTGCCTTCATCTTACTACTGATTAGTCAGAAAGACTGTTCTCTAGGAAGAGCATCAAGGCCTGCAGTCTAGAATTACGAGTTGTCCCAGGCACATTGGTTTCCTTACTCATGCATCATTTTATTAGGTTTCTATAAGTTTGGCCTCACTTTTCTCCACTGATGTCATATACATTGGTGGGAAAATGTGATCCAGGTTTATTGGTGGAGCATTAGATTGTATTATTGCATTATTTGCAGTAAATGTTTCATGATTAAGATTTAATGGTGTCATCTTGGCTGATTTGTTTAAATGGAAAGCATAGTGGTCAGGGCACAGTAGCTACAGTCTTGAGTAGTAGATATATTGTTCCCTCACACCATGGTTAGCCCCTGGGACTGAGAGAGTGAATTGTAATGGCTCTGTCATTGTTGTTCAGTTGTTTCAGTTGTGAATGACTCCATGACCTCATTTTTGGGTTTTTCTTGGCAAAGTTACTGAAGTGGTTTGCCATTTCCTTCTCCAGCCCATTTTATAGAAGAGGAACTAAGGCAAATGGAGTTAAGTGGCTTGCCCAGGGTCACATAGTCATTGATATTTGGGAACTCAATCTGATAGCATGCATCCAGACTGGGTAAGTGGGCCAGCCCAATCACCCAATTGGGGTTGATAGTGGCCCATAACTTATGACTTTGCCATAACATTGCTTGATGTAAGGAAAAACTTAATAATTAGAATTATCCAGAAGTGGATTAGGCTGTCCCACAAGGTAATCAGTTCTATAATAGGGGAAGTTTTTCTGCTGAGGCTCAATGTCTACTTGTTGGGAATGTTGTAGATTAGATTCCTGTCCAGTATAGAAAGAAGTCACATTGACTCCAGAAGGACCCTTCCAATTCTGAGTTTCTGTGATCCTGTCATTCATGTTATTGATGCAGGATAATGTGAAATCCAGGATCCTTAAGAAAGTGAAATTACCATATGGTAAAATTAAGAGCAACTACTTAGTTGAAATGTAGAGTAATTTTTAAAAAGTATATAGCTAATCTTATTGAGGAAAAAGTGGTAACTCATGGGAATCAGAGTGTATTTAAGATTAATTTCTAGAATCATATAAATAGGACAAAAATTCATTCATTTCTAGAACACAGTGCAATCATCTGCTGGCTGCTTAAATATATTTTGTTATTACTCAGAATATCGAGAGTTTTCCTCCCAGACATTTGCAAAACTGGTTGACAAAAAGAATGGCATTGGTTGTAGGTAACTAAATAACAAGACATTTAAGAGAGCCTTTATATAGCTGAAAAATTCATTGAAAAGGACTGGGATAAAAGTAGTCCCTTAGACTGAAAAATAGATCGAAAGACTAAAACGAATGAAAACATTTTACAAAGTTATTGGTCCAGAAGAGGCAACCTAATTTCGTAATGGTTTTTATGTCACAGGCAACATGATGCAAGGATGAAAATTCCAAAAAAGATATACAGAAGCTAGAGATGCATGAAATTAATGAAAACACAATTCAGCTTCAAAAATGCAAATGAATGCAGCTGGAGGAAAACAATTAGAACAACACATTGTTGGTGTTTGGAGAAATCAGGAATTCAATGTTGCTGAAGAGGATCTAGTCTAGTGATAGGAACACTGTCAGATCAGGTAAAGAGGTTTGCTTGAGGTTGCTTGAGGCAGAAAGGGCTCTGAGCAGGTTGAGAATGGCTACCTGCATCAGTGGTTGACGAGGAACAACATTTCCATTTTTGTAGAAACACAATTTGTAGAAACTACTATCCATTGCTTTGATCTCTACATCCAGACATTATAAAAAGCACCTTCAAAGTCACATCAAGAGTCCACAAATTTTCCCCCAGGCTAAGTTTTTTAGTTCCCTAGGCAGAGGCTGTTTTATCTGTGTGGTTTGTTCTTCTTCTTAAAAACATTGATATGTCATGGGTATGGAAAGCAAAATAGAATAGGAATGGAAAAATTCCTTTTTTTTCTCATGTAATTCAGGATCAGAAGAAAAGAAGTGACTATGAGTTCAGGGCTATCTCTTGGGATATGGAAGACAATTCTCCCTTTGAATTGGCAATAGGTAAAATAGCTGGAATGAAGAAGAAACCATTATGTTTCTGTCTCTTTGAAAGAACATTAATAGATTGGAGGATTCTACAGTTAGCCTTGGGATTCCCTGTACTGGAATGAGGGATGTTCATGGAAAAATTATTATAATGCCAAGGGAATTAAAAAAACTTAGTAATTCATTTAACAAACATTTATTCCTATATGCCAGTTACCGTGCTAAGCACTGGAGATATACTTACCTGCCCAATAATGTCTTCAGTACTTAAATATTAAAGCAAGTGAAGGAATAATAAATATGTCACAATTCACAAATAAACCTGGGTCTTTTCTGTCCCTGCCACTTTCTAACTCAGGAAGATGTCTCTGCCCCTGTAATTCCCTCCTCCCATTGGTAAATCCCTCCTAGAACTCCTGTTTTGAGGAAGGGCCCAGGCTAGTCATCTTTTATTCCTTTCCTGACTCTGCTTCTGATTCTTTGCAGTTTGCTGCCATATCCTTACATGAGTACTTCTCTCTTTCCTCTCCGTCCTCTACTGCTTTTCAGCTCCTTTTATGTATTGTTTTCTTCCGTTAGAATGTAAGCTCCTTGAGGGGAGAGGTTGTCTTTCTTTTCACTTGTATTTGTATCATCACTTAACACTGTGCCTGACATAAAGTAAGCACTTAATAAATTTTTGTGGACTTTTTGACTTGACTTACTGACTTGAACAATGTACTCGGTATCTGTCAGGGAGGATAGAAACAAGTCTGTACAATAGAAACCTGGCAGAAAAATACACAAATGAGGAAAACCCATGTTCTCAGGGTACCTCATGAAGCAGGACTGAAGGTCTTGATGCTATAGGTCCATTTAGGAACATCTCTACCACAGAAAGCAGTTTCTAGCAACAACCCTTAAAAAGGCATTGAAAAGTGTTGCATTCTTAATTCAGACAGCAGCTCCTGTTAACCAAGAATATTGCAAAACCCATCAGAGTCACTCCCTCTGGGTAATGTAGACAAGCCCAGACAGCTATTCACTCTCAGAAACTGTGTCAACTAATCAGCCAATAGCAGAACTCTATGGTTTTCCCTATTAAACCAGAGACCTCAGTACAGAGCAAAATGTAGTGCTGAGAGGTTTCCCCTCTTTCAAATTCTAGTGACAATGGTGGACAGTAGCTGACTCTGAAGCTCCCGTCCAATAACTTCCAGTTTTCTTCAGCTGAAGCCTGCTCTAGCTTCCCCTTCTTTCAGTTTTGCCTGCCTTTGTACCCCTTGCAGTTTCTTCAGTCTGGATCCTCGCTTGCCAGGTTCTTTACCCTTCACCGGTCTCAGTGGCTTAAATGAGAATCTGTTGGTATTGAGTGACGAGTAACAAGACAGTCCTTGCCTTCAAGGAACTTACCATCCAATGAGGGAAGACAACACAGAAAAGGAAGCTGAAAAGAGGGGGCCACTTGGGGGCACCTGGCACAAGTGCATGCTCTTCCATGGAGTCTAAACCAAGCTGAGCTGCTGATGGAAAGTGGAAAGTTAGCCGAAAAGTTCAAATCCCAGCCCTCTGTAAGAGAAAACTTTGGGAGGAGTTTAGCACTCCTCTACCTTTTAGCCCTTCAATCATAGAGAGGAAGAGGCTGAGGGAGTTGAATTTTTCTGTACTTCCCAACTCTGACCCTCCTACAAACACCCTAATCACTCAGTTCCTCAATCTATTAATTTTCCATGACCTACTCTCGTACCCTACACAGAAAGATGATCATCCCCTTGCTTGTGCCATCACTCACAAATACACCACCCCCATGTTCAAGAACTCCCAAATCTCCTTAAGTGACCATAATCTCCTGGCTTTTCAACTCTTGCTGTGCCTTCCCTTAATAAACCCTCTTCTTTGTCCATACCATGACTTCTAAACCCTTGAGTCCTCGGTTCTCTCCTAGGCTATCACCCCTGCACTAGCCATTCTCTCTTCTTTTCCCCATCTTGACACCTTAGTAATCCAGTCCAACTACACACTGTCTTCTTCTCTTGACTCCCTGGTCCTTTTATCGTATTGTTGATTGTGCCCTTTGATCACTCCCACTATCCATGCATGTATCCATATATGCTCCTACACACATGCTGCAAATGAAGGTGGAGAAAATAATACGACAGGATCTCCCAACAAATTTATATTACATAACCTTCACTGGGCCCTCACCGCTGCTAGGCAATCCTTCTATACCTCCCTTATCAACTCGCTCTCCCACTCTTGACAGCAGCTTTTCCAAACTTTTTCATCCTTCTTCAAAATTCACTTAACTCCCCCTCCCCTGACCCCAGCTGAGAACTTAGCCTCATTTTTGAGAGAAAAAAAATTGGGGCCTTTCATGGTGAACTTCCTCTTCTCTCCTCTTCCCAATCTCATATCACTCAGATGTCTTCTGCCACTATTTCCTCCTTTTCCCTGGTCTTATACTGGTGACCTTACTCCTTACCAAAGCAAACTGCTTTATCTGAATAAGTGATCCCATTCCATCCTGTCTTCTCCAACAGACTGCCCCCTCTATCATTCCCACTCTACCCTGTATTTGAACTGGGTCCTGAGAGATAGGTAGCAGTTTAATATTCCAATGAACTGATTGGTGCACATACTTACTGTCTTTCTTCTGGATGCAAATTATAGTTCTGCTCTAAACTTTGCTCCATAAAGACAGCTTCTGAAATGACTTCCATATGAATGACCAATTGTCTCACATTTACTTAAGATATAGTGAACTTAATTTTATTTAGTGATACCACAATAATCAGTATATTTCAGCTATTTTCTTGAAGAAAGTATTCACAACATACAAAGGCAGGGCTTCTGAATAGTCGGTAAGCCCTTGATCACTTTTATTTCTTGATCCTAAACCATATTTTTCTAGTATAGTCATACACACATATTTTATAGTCATTATAATCATTTCTAATATGGTCAGCCTCACCATATCGAGTTTTGCTCTGAAGTCATTGGTTACAAAAGCAAATCTTGATATACTTTAGAGAACACTCTTAAATTACTTATTTGTTGTTGTTGAATCATTTTCAGTTATGTACAAGTCTTTGTGACCTCATTTGGGTTTTCTTGGCAAAGATACTGGAGTAGTTTTCCATTTTTGCTCATTTTTTTTTTTAGGCAATTGGGGTTAAGTGACTTGCCCAGGGTCACACAGCTAGTTAAGTGTCAAGTGTTTGGTCTGAGGCCCAATTTGAACTCAGGTTCTCCTGACTTCAGGGCTGGTGCTCTATCCAGTGCGCCACCTAGCTGCCCCTCGATCCACCTCATTTTACAAATGAGGAAACTAAGGCAAACAGGGTTAAGTGACTTGTCCAGGTTCATGCAGCTACTAAGTGTTTGAGGCTAGATTTGAACTCAGGAGGATAAGTCTTCCTGACTCCAGGCCCAGCCCCTCTATCCACTGCACCACCTAGTTGCCTCTAAGTAATCTATAGAGTTTCTTAATCTTCTATAACAGATTTTGTCATATAATCAATAAACAAGCAGCTATTAAAGACCCACTAAGTGCCAGGCGCTATTCCAAGTACTGGATATATAAAGACAAGAATGAAATAGTTCTTGCCCTCAAGGAATGTATGTTCTATGTGGAGAAAATAATACATAATATATAAGTATATACAAAAAATAAAATGAATGCACAATAATTTTGGTGAGAAGGTAGGTAGTTTTTGAATTGAGCTTTGAAGGAAACTAGGGATTCTGAAAGGCAGAGGTGAG
Organism: Vombatus ursinus; assembly: GCF_900497805.2. NCBI lineage: Eukaryota > Metazoa > Chordata > Mammalia > Diprotodontia > Vombatidae > Vombatus > Vombatus ursinus. The sequence continues at coordinate 89,533,000 of NW_020954590.1, forward strand.
GAAAGAATGCATTCCAGAAATGGGGACCAACCAGTGCAAAGGCATAGAGATGGAAGATAGGAGCATCACCTATGAGGCATTAGAGAAAGATTTTAGTTTGTGAGCATGGGAGAGCCCCTCAGGCTTCATTCAGGAGCCCTCCTAGAATGTGAGCTCCTTGAGGGAAGGACATTTTGAATTTGTATTATATCCTAACACCTGACTCAGTGCCTGGCACAAAGTAGGTGCTTGATAAATGCTTGGTAAATGATTGATTTTAGACAAAATATTTGATTTTTCTAATTCACAGGCAATTAGGAGAAACATTAGGAGCAAAGAAAGAAAGGACTACCAAAGGTAGCAGATCAAGAAGTAAGGGAGGAGAAAGAAAAGCTAAGAAAAATGGACACAGAAATTATAAAAGCATAGCAATCTGGGGCCATTATCAGAGTGACAGATAGACTCTATGGACCTCACTAACTCCAGAAGTGGTGTGCATGTTACATTGCAGTATAGTATAATTTATAATGTGAATTATCAAGAAAAAGTTAAATTAAATTCAAAATAGTCTTTCAGAAATCCTGACATGTGTAAAGCCATAACTCTAGGTAAGATTAGGCTCCCCTACAAAGGAAAACATTTGGTATCAATAATAGACTTCTGACCATCTGGTAAGCCCCACTATTCTGGTAGAATATACTATACAATATTACCGAAAGTATGCTATTGAAGTACTCTAACAAAGAAAAGCATTCAGCATCATTAGGGAGCTGTCACCCTAATCTCTTTTTTCTTAGAACCTGTTTAAACTATATATCTATGCATTTTTTTTACAAGAAATTTGTTTTTCTTTCTTTTTCTTTTTCAAAAGGGGTGGGAGGAAGAGGAAATAGATTGCTGTTAATTTAAAAAAAACAGAGGTGTGGGGAAGTGCTACAAATGTGGAATGCTACATGGACTTTCAGATGAGCTTAACTATATTATCAATTTTACTTAATTATTTTACTTTGTTAAAAGCACAGAGTAAGAGCAATCTCTAAATGTTTGTAATGTAAAAACAAAACATATCAACAAAAAATTTAAAAAAACGACATATGTCTAACAGTAATAGTGAAAATAATGGTGTTGCTTTTCCATATGATGGTTTTATTAGTTGCTATTCCTTGGTTCTAGTTCCTTTTGATTCTGAAATCCCAATTTTGTTTCTAAGAGACATGTTTCGAGAAAGTCAGTATTATCTAGAGACTTCTTTCCTTTCTAGGAGGCTTGTTGTCAGAATTTCTTTGCTTATCTACCTTCCTCTTTGTTATTCCAATGCCGTTGCATTCTCTGTACAACAAACTTCCACTTCTCTGGAGTGCCTACGGTTTCTTTTCTCTTGGGCCCACAAAGATCCTTGGAATGGGGAGAATTTTAGGGCAGATCAGGCTTTCCTCCAGGGAACTGGAATTTTTATGAATCTGATCAGCTTGTCCTTAAATATATTAGCTCTGGTCCTCTCAACTCTGTCTGCTTTTTTTTTTTTATTTTTTAATTTTTTTTTGGTAGTACCTAAGAGTCTGGTTCAGGTAAAGGACTAGCCAGGACTCAATTAATCATTCTTGATATTGGCCAATCAGGGCAAGGGTACTCATTTATACTTCATCAAGAAAACTTTATCAAAATCAGAACAGAGTTTCAAATGAGGTATTAATAAAGATGTTTATATTTTCTATAGGAAGACATGTTCAATCAAGCCTCATCCTTTAACTTTGTGGATGTGGTTCAGGCTCCTCCTGGTCACCCAGTTCACATTTGTAGAAGTTTAGGGGTAGAAAAGACAATGAACTAGAGTTACTCTGGAGCCATAAGGTGTCACACCAAACAGTAACATCTGCTTGGGAGAGGAAGCTAATGTTTTTTGGCCAAAGAAAAAAGGGATGATTTAAGCCTGCATCTTGTGTCAAAGGGCAAGAGGGAACCATATATACCTCCATCCTTACCTCTTTTTCCTGGGGAATTCCTAGGAGCAATACTTACTAACACATAGTATTAGTACCAAGTTAGTACCAAGATCTAGGGGAATAATGTGGGCCTGCATTAGATAGAGGACCCTGGGAAATCCCTATTCCTGAAAAGGTGAGGGAGAGGAATAAAAACTTCCACCAAAGCATATCTCTGCTGAAATCACTTCCTGCTTTCATGGAACTCACAGTTTAATGGGGAAGAAAACATGTAAACAACTATGTACCAAGAAGATACATAGAGGATAAATTGAAAATAATCACAGAGGGAAGGTACTGACATTAAGGAAGAATGGAAAAGGTTTCTTGCAGTAGGCAGGACTTTAGCTGAGACTTGAAGGAAGCCAAGAAGTAAAGATGAGGCAGTAGAGAGTGCTAGGCATGGGAGACAGAAAGTGCGAATGTTCAGTTAGAATATAAAATATCCTGTGTGAGGAAGAGGAACAAGGTCAGTGTCAATGGATAGCAGAATACCTGGAAGGGAACCAAGTGTAAGAATACTAGAAAGGGAGAGGCCGGGTTATGAAGGACTTTAAAATCTGGACAGGTTTTATATTTGATCCTGGAGATAATAGGGAGTCACTGGAGATAATTGAGAAGGGGCATGACGTGGTCAGAACTGTAATTAAGGAAGATCAATTTGACAACTGAGTGGAAGATGTACTGGAGTTGAGAGAGATTTGAGGTAGGGAGACCAACCAGTAGGTTATTGGAATAGCATAGGCTGTGAGGTGACGCATCAGGATGTTGGCAGTGTTAGAGGAGAGAAGGTGGCATATTAGAAAGATGTTTCAAAGGTAGAAATGACAGCACTTGGCAACCGATTGGATTTGAAGGGTGAAGGAGAGTGAGGAGCCAAGGATGACACCTAATTTGCATGCCTGGTGTCTGGAAAGATAGTGGTAACCTTGACAGTAACAGGGAAATTAGAAAGCGAACAAGTTTGAGGGAAAAGATAATGAGTTCAGTTTTAGATGGCCTTCTCAGGGAGTTTAGCTACAAAAGGGAGAAAAGATATAGGATGAAGGCTAGTGGGGATGGTTGGATAAAGCGAGTTTTTTTTTTAAGGATGGGAGAGACATGAGTGTGTTTGTAGGCATTAGGGAAGTAGGCAGTGGCTAAGAAAAGACTGAAGATCAGCAAGGGTGAGGATGATAGAGGGGTCAATGTTTTGGAGAAGATGGGATGGAATGAGATCACTTGTGCATATGGAGGGGTTTGCCCTGGCTCAGAGTAGGACTACCTCTTCACGTAAGATGAGTGAAGTAGGAAATAGTGGTGGAAGACATCTGAATGATGTGAGATGAAGAGGAAGGAAGAAGAGAGAGCTCTTGGCAAATAGCCCCATTATTTTCAGTGAAGTATGAAAGAAGGCTCTCAGCTGAGAAGGTAGGGTGGGAGACCCTTGAGATTTCTGAAGGTGAGAGGTCTGAGTATGGAATGTCTGCTGGTGGTAGTGGGATAGTGAATTGATTAGGAATAATTGCCTTGCCCTGGCAATCCAGTTTTGATCATGAAACATAAATTTGTGGTGTACCCAGACTTTGTAGTTCTGACTTTTTTCAACTCTCTTCAGCAGCACAAGCATTAGAATGAAGACAGTGGTTTGTAGGGGTAATCCAAGGTTGGGACTTGACTTGGCGTGATCAGTAAACAAGAGACAAGGGACTAGAAGGTAAACAATATTGTAGAATTGAACAGGTTCACAAAGAAGTGAATTTTGAAATCATTTAAAAGATATAAAATTCTGGAAAGTCAGAGGCAATGAGAGAGACCATGATGTCAGGCTAGAGCCAGGGATAGTTGGCTCAACTGAACAACAACAACAACAATAATACCACCAAAAAAACCGTGATGAAAGGAGGGAGTCACCAAGTCTTGCAAGCAATACTTCTCCAACATAGCATACTTTTATGAATAACTAGTAAATAGCTAATGAACTTAATATTTCAAACAAATTTTTTCTTTAATTATATTTTACAAAATTTTGTTTATTTTGATGCTAATTACCTCATAAAAATACAGAGGCAGCCTGATGTGGTGGATAGCGGGACAATCATCAATCAGGAAGAGTAGATTTCAAATTCTGCATCCGATGCAGACTAGATGTGTGACAGTGAGCAAATCAGTTAACCTTTTAGTGCCTCAGACATCTCTTTTAGACCCTATGGAGAAATTGACATTCCATACGGGTGGGCAGAGTTTCTATACTGGTAAGTTCTTTATAGTGATGAAATCACAAGTCTAACTCTCCTCTCCTTGAGTAAAACAAACTAAAATACACAGAGCAGACCTTCAAAATGTGGAAAGACAATAAAATAAACCAGAATGTGAAGTCTATATTTTAAGAGAAAGGCATGAAATACCTTCAATTTAGCTAAAAGGCATCTGGATTTTACTTACAAATAATTTCATTCCAAAATAAATTAGTGTTAAAATATGTTTTGGTTGATGGAAAATGGAATCCAATAAAACCCATCTATAATTAAATATCAAGCAAGAGGCCAAAAGTACAACTTGAAATAGCTGCCATTCTGTGCATACCTTAAATTAAGTTCAAATGTGGCACTCTGATGAAGCACGATTTAACTGGTGTGGATATACTATTACCGACTATACTGTGGGATGCTACAGTTAAAGACTATACGGTACCACATACTGACTATTTTTCGGTTATCAACTATTCATTGTTTACTAAAACATTGTATACTATCATCATTCATGTTACTTCAAGCAGTTTATTATGGAACTGCAGTTTATTATGGCACTTCCAATCAGACTTTTTTTATAGACTTAAATTCAGTTAAATTCAATTTACATTTGTAAATGCTTACTATGGTAAGTTGTGCTATGCATTGAGGATGCAAAGCCCCAAAATCAAAAGTCCCTCTTCTCTGGGAGCTTCCATTTGCCAGGGGGGATATAGCATGTATGCAGCATGATTAGGGAATCCAAGAACAGAGATAAGAAGCACAGTAGAGATGATTTGAGAGATCTTTGGAGGGAGAAACAGAAATAGTTTCGTCCTTGGAATATACTATAGACCACATGGACAGAAAGAAATAGCTAATAGGAAATTTCCTATTAGGATTTTAGGAAATAGATCAGAATCCTGGCATATTGGCATGATAATGATGGTGGACTCCTCCCTGTGACTCTTAATAGCTAAGTGACCATGGCAAAGCCTTTTAATCTCTCTGAGCTTGAGTCCTTGTCTGTAAAATGAGGGTAAGAATATATGAAATACTTGTACCTTTCAAGGTCATTCAGAGGCCATGCATGTAAAGCATTTTGCCAACTTTGAAGTACTATGTAAATGTCTTTATTATTATATGACAATATCATCATCTTCATTTTTCAGAAAGTATGATAGAGGCACATTAATTTCCTCTCCTAAGTGGTTGCCAGTACTACTAACTCCCATTTTTATAGTGCTTCAAGGCACTGAATGCATACATCATAGGTGAAAGACCTTGTTCAAGGAAAGAGCTGTTAACTGGTTTGGAACATGAGCCCTGAACCAAGTTTTTTAGTATCTCAAGTTGATGGTCCATTTATGCTATGGGGAAAGAACTTATTAACTTAGGGGGGTAGACTAAGTGAACTCTAAGGTCCCTTCCAGTTATGAAACGTTGTAATTTTTGTCGATCTTCTTTGTATTCCCAATACCAGTTATCACCCGAAGGTTAATCAAAAGTATTCGAGTGGGTTGCAACATGTTACAATCAAGTAATTATATAGGATGTACAGTGTCAAGGGACATCTAGGCGGCACAGTAGATAGAGCATTAGGCTTGGAATCAGGAAGACTCAGCTTCCTGAGTTCAAATCTAACCTCAGACACTTACTAGCTCTGTGACCCTGGGCAAATCCCTTAAGCCTGTGTGCCTCAGTTTCCTCATCTGTAAAATGAACTGGAGAAGGAAATGGCAAACCCTTTCAATATCTTTGCCAAGAAAATCCTAAAATGGGTCACAAAGGGTTGGACATGACTGAAACACTGAACAACAACAAAACAGTGTTGAGATTGTTATCAGAAATTACGAGTGGAAAGAAAGATAAGCCAGTCAGATAGAGTGGATAGTTTACTTGCAAGGTCAAAAGAAGAGAAGGAAGACCTTCAAATACACTTTCTCATGAATATTCAAAGCATGACCTCTAGGGGCAGCTAGGTAGTACAGTGAATAGAGTGCTGAGCCTGGAGTCAGGAGGACCTGAGTTCGAATCCGGTCACAGATGCTTACTAGCTATGTGACCCTGGGCAAGTCACTTAACCTCGAGTGCCTCAAAAAAAAGGCATGGGATAAAATGTTTCCTACAAATAACACATTTAACCAGTTTCTTTCAACACCTCTTTCTTCCAGGTGTTGATTTTCTCCCCACAAATACCCAAACTTGGGGTTAAGATATTCTGTAACTTGTCTCCAATGTGTGGTTCCTCTAGTGTGCCTTTTCTGATAAACTTGGGAGGTTCATTCTTTGCCGTAAAGCCTTTGCCATAATCATGATAGTCATAGGATTTCTCTCTTGTGTACTTTCTGATGTCTATAAAAATGTGCATAAAAATGTGAGCACCAGCTGGTTCTGCCACACTCACCACACATCCTCATTGGGTTGGCTCTCTGTGGCCTATTTATGGGAGAGCACGGACCAGAGTGACAAAGGATGGGCAGGTATGGATGTGCTGAAAGCTGCACTGTTGGAGCTAACATCTGCGGCGATGAGATCATAGATCCATTAGAGTACATCAGGATTATCAGAAGCACCTAACTTTTAACACACACTTAGTAGAGGTTTGTTGAGCATGCTAGTTAAATTGCATGATTTTCCACCCCAAAGTTTTATGCTTTTCACATATAGTTGTAGAAAAAAGACTGTTGAAAATGTAGAGGTCATGAATAGTTGTATTTGCTCCTTATAAAAAATTCACTTTTAGCTTGAAATAATATTGTTTTTTAAAGTTATATTGTAGTCTTAAAATATAAAATATTACATTTTGCCCATTATCATTGATTGCTATACTAAAGTAAATTAATAGTGACCCTCCATATTTCTTTTATTCTCTTTCTCAAATTCTTCTCACTTTACTTTCTCCCCTACCCAAATTGTTCTTCTCCCATTTGAAACTGAATTTCAGTTGACAGGCATGGGTCATATATATGTGTGCATATCTATATCTATATATGTATATATATATATATATATATATATATATCATTATGATTTTTTTTTGGGTGAGGCAATTTGGGTTAAGTGACTTGCCCACAGTCACACAGCTAGGAAATGTTATGTGCCTGAAGCTGAATTTGAACTCAAGTCCTCCTGACTCCAGGGCTGGTGCTCTATCCACTGTGCCACCTAGCTGCCCCTATATCATTATGATTTAACCATAATGTTCAGTACTCTGTAGTGTTTTCTTTTTTCTTTTAAAGTCTGATATTATCCAAATTTGTCCATGTTAAGGCCTTGCTTAATACAAGACGCTGTGTTAGGTGGTTGGGATATAAAGACAAACTGAAATCAATCCTTGCCCGCAAGGTGTTTCTATTCTACTGGACAAACAGGGAAGATACAACATTTTAAAAGTATATCATGATCTTTTGAGGCAGGACAGTACAGTGCTAACTAGGACAATCAGGACAGTCTCAGTATAAACACTTCCTTTGTTAAATGTGAGGTTTAGCTATAACTTTTTGTAATACCTTCATCTATTTGTTCTTTATTACTGGCCTAATTTAAGCAACTAGGAGTGTGTCATGGGTGCCTTGAGTTATAATAGCCAAACTTAACATAGTCTAGAAGCTTCCTTTTCAAACACAGCCAGAACACAGTGGAATGAAACAGAAAGAACAGAGGCAAAGCACCGATGAGATGAGCCACAGGGAGAGAAAGGCATGGCAGGTGGCATTTTATTTCCTTTTCTAAGAAAACCAAGAAACTCAGCCAATTAGGTGCCCCTTCTTGGGCAGGTACTTTTCAAAATGAATTGCTTTGCTCTGTGTACTCAGGTATTTGTAGAAGTTTAAAATCTTGTAAATTATGAGACTAATAGTCCCAGTTCTGTGGTAAAAATATGTAGTAGAACTTTTGGGAAGTGAGGTAGCACAGTACAGGAGGACCTGAGTTCCAATCTGGCCTCAGACAGTAGCTTTGTCTAACCTTTTTTTTTTTTGTGAGGCAGTTGGGGTTAAGTGACTTGCCCAGAGTCACACAGCTAGTGAGTATTATGTGCCTGAGGCCGGATTGGAACTTAGGTCCTCCTGACTCCAGGGCCAGTGCTCTGTTCACTGAGCTACCTAGCTGCCCCTCAGAGAGTAGTTTTGTGACCCTGAGCAAGTCACTTAACCCTGTTTCCCTTAGTTTCCTCCTTGGTAAACTGAGCTGGAGAAGGAAATGGCAAACCACTCCAGTATCTTTGCCAAGAAAATCCGAAATAGGCTCACAAAGAGTTGGACACAATTGAAATGACTGAATGGTAGAGACTTTTAAACAGATTAGCTTTTGGTGAGCATTAAAATCTACTCTACATGCATTGGGATTTTTTTAATGCATAAAAAGTAGAATAATGATCGTTAATTACGAAAGGAATGCAGTATCCAAAATGAAGAAGCAGGTGTTCACATTCTGGTGTTGGGGAGAAAAAAATAGAGCGGCCTGAAACAACAACAACAACAAGAAATCGCTGTAAAAATTGAAAGCATGAAAATGAGAGGAAATAGCTGGCTAAATTGCAAAAGATTCTCAAATTCCAAAACCAAACCCTAAAACACAGTGAAAGCAATAGACTTGACTCCATTTCTAAAAACAGAATGGAATGCCAATCAACCAAATTAACAAAAAATTGTTAAAAATCTATTATGGGCCTGTCCCTGTACTAGGCCTGGGATTCTACAGACATACATAAAATAGTCAAACTTGCTTTCAAGGAGTTTACATTATATTGGAGGAAACAAAATGTGTGTGTGTGTGTGTGTGTGTGTGTGTGTATACACACACATACGCACACATAAATAAGTACAAACAAAATATCTATAAAGTATGTGCTTTCTTTATTGTTGTTCAATCATTCAGTCATGTTTGACTCTTCATGACCCCAATTGGGTTTTCTTGTCAAAGATACTGGAGTAGTTTGCCATTTCCTTCTCCAGTGGATTAAGGTAAACAGAGGTTAAGTGACTTACCCAGGTCACACAGTTCATGTCTGAGACCAGATTTGAACTCAGGTCTTCTTGACTCCACGCCTGGCACTCTATCCACTGAGTTACCCAGCCGCTTCTGGGCTATCTTACTATTGCCTAATTTCTCTTATGCTATCAACTCCCTATTAAGCTTATTTGTTCTTATCTTTCTAATCTAAAGAGCATTTTCCTCAGAATCCAACACAGTAGCAAAATACAAATTGAAGACCAATTCCTTCTCTATATCATCAATTACCATCGTTTCATTTGTGGTTATCAGTAGTCCTATTCTTTCTTTGATCCTCTTTCCTCTAGCATTGTTATGAACCCTCGCTCTCCCTCCCCCCCTACTGTTTTGTTATCCTTAGCCTTTATCCCCATCCTTGTTACATGGGCTTTAGCCCTCCTAACTGTCTTCTTATAGGATTGTGCCATACTTTTCATACTCTTTTATCTACCCTTGCTTTTATTTTCTGTATGTGTTATTGTGAAATTTGAGATTGTTGGTAAGTTCCCAGGATATTCGTATCAATAAAGCATAGGTTGATTTGGCAGATATTTCTCCCAAATTTTGAGTTATTTTCTTATATATACATATATACATGCAAACTTTGTGCAAAATAAATACAAAGTAATTTCAGGGGGAGAACCTAGCAGCTAGAGAAATTAAGAAAGGCAGAAGGAACACTTGAGATGAAACTAGATGACATGTTCTTGATGGTAAGTACAAGGAGGAAGGATGAAGAAGCCCTCCTCTTTGCCAAGGCAAACTTCTCCACTTACACTCAAGATCCAAGGCCTTGAATCTCCTCTGACAACTTATTCTTTTAATCATTCTTCTTCTATACCTGCGGTAAGCAGAGACACCTTCTTGCCTGATGTGTGCTATGAATCCATACCTGGTCTACCAAGATACAAGAGGTTTCCTGAATCTGATGTGTCAGTCATGCTCACAGTAGTAGAGGCAGGGAAAACAGAGAAGGCAGGTGTGATTCTAATCATCTCTCTCAGAGGGAATAATAACATTAACAGTTCTTATATACAATAGTTCATATTTACACATTAAAGTTTGTGAAGTGTTTTTCTCCCTACAATCCTGTAAAGTAGGATATTATCACCATTTTACAGAAGAGGAAACTGAGGCTCTGAAGAGGTTACGTGACTTGTACATGATCACGTTGTTATATGCCTGAAGTGGATTTGGTACCCGTTTCCTGACTCCAATTATAATGATCATACCTGGCTTCAATCTATCTTTAAAGCCTTGTTAGAAATGATTACAAATCTTCTTCATGTACTTAAAGGGACTTCTTTGTTAGTCTGACGAAACCTGGATCTTTTCTAGAATAATGTTTTAAATACATAAAATAAAATACATAGGATTAAAAAGCAAAGCAACTATATTGAAATACAGTTATCAGAATATTAAAATAGCAAGTTCCAGACTCCACATTAAGAACTCCTGGTCTAGCCATAGCCAAACTGGACTTCTTGCATTTCTTCACACATGACATCCCACCTCTTACTTCTGTGCCTTTTATCATTGGAAAGCACTCATCTCTCACCTCTGTCTTTTAGAATCTCTAGTTTCATCTCAAGTGTTTCTTCTGCCTTTCTTAATTTCTCTAGCTGCTAGATTCTCCCCCCGAAATTACCTTGTATTTATTTTGCACATATTTTGCATGTGTGTATATGTCTATGTGTCTATATGGATACATGCACATACATACATATATACATACACACTGTCTCTGAGTACAGTGACTGTTTCAATTTTGCTGTTTTGCTTTCTACTGCCAGTGCCTAGCACAGTGTACTTGGCACTTGGGAGGTGCTTTAAAAAGTGCTTGTTGAATGACTAATCTACCCACAACACTTGCCTCTAGACTGTTCCTATGAATGTGTGGTTGTCAGTGGGAACAAATGGTACCCTTCCAGCTCTTCCATTAGAGAGGGCATGGTGAAACTAAAACTTGTTTAGGAAGATCTGAAGTGAATAAATAATTTTGATTCGGTCTTGACACATACTTTTATTCTGGATCGGAAGGGAGAGATTTGCTGGCAGCAAAGAACATTTGATGCTTTCAGGGTGAGTAAATTAATTCTTTTAGGACATTTTTACACTACTACACAGAGCAGCTAGGTGGTACAGTGGATAGAGTGCCAGGCCTTTCTCATCTTCCTGAGTTCAAATCTGACCTCAGACCATTACTAGCTGTGTGACCCTGAGCAAGCCACTTAACCCTGTTTGCCTCAGTTTCCTCATCTGTAAAATGATCAGAGAAATGGCAAACCACTCCAGCATCTTTGCCAAGAAAACCCCAAATGGGGCCACAAAGAGTCAGACATGACTGAAAAATGACTGAACAACAACAACAACAATAACAGCATAACAACGTTCATTTTCTATTTTTATAGAGTCAAGGGAAACACCAGTTTAGAAAACTTTATAGAGGTGGATTATGGAAAATTGTGACAAATTTGGCTTTGTAAAACAATGGAAAGCAAAGGAAGGGAAAATAAATCTGTGGAGAACTTAATATGAGACCCACCTGAGATAATTCCAAAAACATTTACAAATGCTACTGGAAAAAGGCAACAAATAGACTAAAAAATGGAACAGATCTGTGTATAGTTCTAGATATAAAAGCTATTTTTCATCCTTGGAATCACCACATTAGAACTCTAACACCTCAGGCCTCAGTGTAATTTCTAAGTAAACAGAAAAAAAATATAGGTGCAGATAGGAAGAGCTATTAACTAGACAAAGTTCTCAAAGAAGAAATTTGTTTTGGAGGCAGGCTTCAGCATACTGTCAATGATGACTTATACAGGATGTGGTATAAAATGGTGGTGTCAAACTCAAGTAGAAAGGGATCCCTGTGGACCCATATTGACTTAGAAAACCATAAATTAACAGTATGTATGTCACACTGTATTTTTATTTGTTTTGTTAAATGTGTCCCAATTATATTTTGATAGATTTTCACTCACCTGTGGGCTATGAGTTGGACACCTCTGGTGTAAAATATATCACCCAGGAAATCAATCAATTAGTCAATATTTATTAAGTACCTAATAAGTATGTGCTAGGCACTGTGCTAAGAGCTAGGGATACAAAAAGAGGCAAAAGACAATCGCTGCCCTTAAGGAGCTTACAATCTTGTGGGAGAGACAACATGCAAACACATATATACAAAGCAAGCTACATACAGAATAAATGGGAAATGACCAGTAGATGGAGGGTACTGAGAGGCTGGGGTGGGGGGCTTCCTGTAGAATGTGTGATTTTGGTTGGGACTTAAAGGAAGCAACAGTAGGCAGAGCAGAGGAGGGAGAGTGTTTCAAGGATGGAAGATAGCCAGAGAAAAAGCCCAGAGTCAAGATATGGAAGGTCTTGTTTGTGGAACAGCTAGGATGCCAGTGTCATTGGATTGAAGAGTACTTAGGAAGGAGTAAGGGGTAAGAACATTGGGAGGTTAGGAGAGGGCTAGGTTATGAAGGGCTTTCAATGCCAAACGAAGCATTTCTATTTGCTCCTGGAGGCAATAGGAAGCCCCTGGAGTTTACTGAGTAGGAACATGACATGATTGGACCTGTGCTTTATGAAAAAATGCTTTAGTGGATGAATGGATGTTGAGTTGGAAAAGGGATGGCAGTCACATAGAGTAAGGAATAATGGATGCAGGGCCCATCGATTTCTAGTTACTGGGTAGAATCTTTATGATGGATTTATGGGAGGCCATGAACAAAAAGATATGGATTAGTTGTAGTCTTTGCTGCTGGAACGGGGTATTCACATTGATGATATCATGGGTCATTGAAATACTTTGCAACATAGTATAATACAAAGAGGTTGTCCTTGGTTTTAATCATGGTGCTGCTATTAATAGCTATGTGACTGAGCAATTTACTTAACTTCTCTGAACTTCAGTTTTTTTGTCTGTAAATTTGGAACAATAATACTTTTGCCACCTATATCAAAAAGTTGCTGTGATGAAAGTGTAAACTCTAAAAATGTGAACTAATACATGTAAACTATTATTTTTATCACTTAATAACTGAGTGCACTGAAAGGGCTTTTGTTTCTTATGGTACATAACTCAGTCTAGAGTATCAATCAATTAATAAATGTTTATTAGATGCCTGCTAAATGCTGGGAATGAAAAAAAGGACAAAAGACAGTCCTGACCTCAAGGAGCTTACAATCTAATGGAGGAAACAACGTGCAAACAAATATATGCAAATAGGAAATAATTAACAGAGGGAAAGCAATGGAATTAAGAGATGTTGGGGAAGGCTTCCTATAGAAGGTGGGCATTTAGTTGGGTATTAAAAGAAGCCAGGGAGGTTAGTAGTCAGAGAGAAGGGAGAGCAGTCTAGACATGGGGGACAGCCAGAGAAAATGCCTAGAAATGGAGTGTCTTGTTTGTGGAACAGTCAAGAGGCCACTGTCACTAGATCAAAGAGTACCTTTTGAGGAGTAAGGTACAAGAAGACTGGAAAAGTAAGAGGTGGGTAGGTTATGAAGAACTTGGAATGACAAACAGAGCATTTTGTATTTGCTTCTAGAGACTACAGGAAACCTTTAGAGTTTATTAAAACCTAGAGAGATGAGAATATCAAGGAGGAGAGAGTGATTAACAGAAGAGTTATAAAAATGCAGTTAGCTGTCAAAATATTCAAGGATTGAAATCCTCAATTTAGGTATTGAGTCACTTGCTCCTACCTTTCTTCTCCAGCTTTACCAGGCTTTGAGAAATCTATTTTGCAAGAGATGTGTAATGAAAAAAGGAAAAGAGAAAGCCTAAACTAATCAATTTCAACCATTGATTATTAATTCTAGCCATCCCTCACACTACTTTTGGAAAATGTTACTTCACTTTTCTGGATTAAGAGCAAAAATTATTCCTCTTTGTTGCTTGGTTTGATTTGGGCTCTACAATAGTGTTGTCCATTGTCTATATGCATGGTTTGGAAATCATTTTTGCCAGCATACTCAGGATCAGTTAGTATGCAAAACAAATAACATGTTCTTATACCTTTCATTGTAACAACTGCTACGAACAGGTGTACAATTTGCTAATTATCTGAAATTTAAGGTAGTTCACTCTAGGTCTTGAATATTGACTCTGCTGGGAAAATCTAAATGAATCAAAAACTGAAAGAAGGTATTGAGGGAATTATCAGCTGAGACTATAGCTGAAGCAAGAACCCAAAGTGGAAAAATATATCAACAAGACAGATAACCTCAGTAGAGAAGGAAAACCAAATGGAAGCTAGAGACTTCAATGCAACATGATAGGGAGAGTTTACAAACAAAAGAGTCTAACTTTACACACACATCATTAGCTGGACTGCTAGAGTTACTTAGCTAGTACTTGCTGTTAACTGATGCAATGGGGAATGGGTGGGGATGCAAAGGATTGATAATTCAGTCTTTAAGCTCTTGGTTCCCACCTGCTGGAGATAGAGACAATTTTGATATGACAGATTTGGGGCAGACAGGGTAATGGAAAGAACACTGGACTTGGAGTCAAGCTCTGCTCTGCAGAGTTCTGGCTCTGCTCTTTATTAGCCAGGCTACCTTGGCCAAGTCATTTACACTCTATAAACTTCAGTTTCCTCATCAGTAAAACTGAGGTAATGATGCTTGTGCTCCTGTAAGATATTCTGTTTTAGATGAAATTGCCTGGTTTGCACTCTAAGATTCATTGTACTTGAGAGGAAGGATGATGATGGTTAATGCAGAAAAGTACGGGGACTTTAAAAAAAAGGACTAAGCTGAACATAATGGGGGGAATGATGCCTTGTTAGCAAAGCCAGGCAGTTGCCTTCTCCAACTGCCAGGGCCTTTTACTTCAATATCAAGGCAGTCTATTCCCTGCCTTGATGAGGGAAACATCCTGCCCTGACTTGCCCCTATGAAAGGGACAGAGAAACAATTGAGGGAGTAGGACTTGAGAAACCAGTTATAGTCACTTGGGAGCAAAACCCAGGACTAGATTATCTGCCTGAGTCTAGTCCATTTTATTCTCCAGGCTAGACTTGTTGGGTCTGAGTCTGAGCTTCTGAGTCACCCTATATTTAATGAAAACTAAGGAGGTTTTGCTCTGACTAGAAAAACTTTGGGTGATTTCCCATTCTGTGCTTATAATGTCATTCTCCTCATAATAATTCTTTAAGGTAGAAATGGAGGTCCCTTTCCATTTTAGAAGGGAAGATGAAAGCACAGAGGGTGAAAGGAGGTTGACTTTGGAACATATCTATCCTTTATGTATCTTATGGAAAAACAGAGGACACAGCCTTCTAAAAACTTCTTCAAACCTGACAAAGGAAGGTGGTATTTTCAAATTAGTGTGTGGAATATTATGGTCTGAATGTTATGGAATCAAATCTGTTTTCCACAAGAGGATTTAGGTTCAAACTGAAGCTAGTCTTTCTCATTTATTTCAGTTGGGTAACACCATCCTCTTGACATCGCTAGGTGGTGCAGTAGATAGAATTGCTATGCTCAGAGTCAGGAAAACTCATCTTCATGCATTCAAATCTGGCCTCAGACACTTACTAGCTGTGTGACCCTGGGCAAGTCACTTGTCCCTGTTTGTCTCAGTTTCCTCATCTGTAAAATGAGCTGGAGAAGGAAATGACTAACTGCTTTGGTATCTGCCAAGAAAACTCCAAATAGGATCATGAAGAATCATTCACAACTGAAAAATGACTGAATAACAATCTTCTCAGGTCACCAGGCCATGTATAATTTTGGAAATCCAATGTTTGCAAGATTCTTTACCATTCTCAAGGTTTTATTAGAATCAAGAAGTTAAAAAATGTCTGACAAAAACCCTGAATATAGCCAATAGCACAGGAGAATAATATTGTGAATGGCAGAATGGTGTCAGGAAAAGAGCACTGGTCTTGGCCTCAAGTCCTTGCTCTGACAATTATCAGATAAGGGATTATGGGCAATTCCCTCCATAAAATGTGAGCTTCTGGAGAGCTGGGATTTTATTTTTGTCTTTATATTTCCAGCATCCACTATAGTTCCTTGCACAGTGTAGGCACCTAATAAATGCTGGAAGTTGAATTGAACTGATGATTGCAAACTGGAGATGATAAAACTTGTACTACTTGTCTCAAAGGATTGTGAGAAAAGTTCTTTGTAAAATGCAAACTGTTATATAAATGGGAGTTATTATATTAGTAATAATAATACATCGAAGACATGCTTCCTGAATGTACCATAAAAAATAAGACATTAAGATAGCCACAGTTTCTGCTTTAGTTCTCTGAAGTTCTTGAGGACATGGATTATTAGTAGTAATAACTCATATTTATGTAGTGCTTCATAGTGCCATATAAATCAGAGACATCTAAGACCAGAGGAGGTGGTAGGTCAGTCATGTAATCAGAGTAAAGGATAACATATGGACAGTTCAAGGACTACATTTGAATCCATATGATATTAAAAAACAAACATAATAACTCCCTTCTCCCCCCCCCCCCAACAAAGGACAGTCTTTGGCACATGCAGTAGAGTTTCATTAATGACTTTATAGAAAGACGTCATGAAACTGCCAAAGAGTGGGAAGGTATGGAGAGGTTGTAATCTGCACTGGTGGAAGAAACGAGAAGGCTGTTTCCTTATTAATACTTTACAAAAATCCTAGATTGTCTCTTTCAACTATTAACTAATTTGTATTTTCTCCTCACCTAAAATTGGGTTGGCTTTTGGAATAAGTGGCTTATATGTGGTCAGGAATAGTTCTGAAAGTATAAATAGTTCTGAAAAGCAAAAATCTCCTTGCTTCCCTTCTGGCCTCAAATATCATACTACTCATAAGGTTTTATTTACTTTTTTATGTATTTGATTTTCCTAACTTTAAGACATGTATATCTGGTTGTTCTTTCCCACACATTTTCTATCTCAGTTTAAAAGTTATTTTTTTAAGTCTTTTTTTTTTTTTTATAAAAGTTAGACTGGTTGTGATCTACATTGGTAGAAAGGGTCTCCATGTGATTGAGACTACGGGCCCATCAAAGCATAATGGGAAGCCAGAAAGCTATTTCCTTATTAATAGAAGTAAGGGTTGCATTAGAAATGGAGACAAAGAATAAAATTGTTAATAAATATGCCCTGACTGACTGGTTGATTATAACTAGAAAGAAAGGTTTGGCAGCTTTCATCAGCATGGCAGTGTAAACATGGTTGGGGTAAGGATGATAAAATTACTCAACCAGATTTAAATCACAAATTAGTTCCTGCTCTGGTTATTTCTATGACACATATAACATCATTCCTCCCACCTTTTATGTCTGTGTTTAAATGATCAATTTTCAGAATTTGGCTGACAGACTTAAATTCTTGGTCCTAAAATACATAACACACACACATATATATCTATCTTTATTTCCTTTGAGAATCATGACAGGGACCCCATGTCTGTGCTTTTCTATGTCAGTCTTGCGTAGACTAGAAAAGCAGCAGAGGCTCCTGCTGGATTGCTAATGGGCTCGTCACTCTGAAGTGCGAAACCTATGGGCACCTTGTGATCCAATTTCCAATTATTTCCCAACTTACCACACCAGTTCACCTTCCAATTACGATTAGCATCCACTCCACGGCAACGGAACCTTGAGTTTCTTGACCTTGTTTTCCTCCAAAATCGATCCTAACCTCAATTAAGAAAATAGATGAAGAAAAAGAAAATCTACAGTTTAGTCAACAGTACTACGGTATTGTTGTACAACAGTAGATCAACTGCTCAGTTAATTTCATAATTAATTTCAATTAATTATGCATGATTTTCTTTTTGAGCATTTAAGAAAGGAGGCAGTGGGGCAGTTAATGGAGAGAACATTGGAGTAATAATCAAGAGATGGAGGTTCTAGTCTTGGCTCTCTCACACTACCTGTGCGACTCTGGACAAGTCACTTTGCCTTTCTTCGCCTTCTCTTTCAGGGAGTTGGACTAAATTTCTAAAGGTCCTTCCAACTCTAATATTCTATGTCCTATGATTTATCCAATGTCCAGTGGAAAGACAAAATGGCTTACATTGGTCCAGCTAAAATGGTATCCATCAACATTAAAAACAGGCATGATGTAGAAATAGAGGTGATTTAACATTTTCTTCATGGCAGGATCACTCCGATACGTCTGTAGAGCCTAAAAGACAAAGAATGAATTTCTTTTACAAAAGACATGTCTGGATGATAACTAAAAAAAGATATTATAAGAAATTAAATGGGGAGAAGTCTAATACATTCCGAAGAAATACAACCACAAGATTGGTGGGTACAGGTGGCACTGAGGAGGGTGGAGGTGACTACACCAGATATATTTGTTAATATATCTAATCCTTTGTCTCTGAAAATGTAATCAACCACACCCTGTTAAAATAATTAGCTTCCTTGATTCCTAACGGCAACATAATGTACCTTTAGGTCCACATGTTTTCTTCATCTGCTGCTTTAGGGGATTTATATTAAATGAAAAGTTAGAAATACAATCTCAATTGCTCTGTGCTCCCAATTAGGAAATGCCTAACATTTAGGCAGAGGTTTGGCTCTTTGCTTTAATTTACATTTCTATTTATTGCTAACTATCTAATAACTGGCCTATTTGTGGTTGAAGCAAAATTCAGGTTATTGGAAACATTGAGGTGAAAAAGCAGCAGAGTATATTATAGTGTCTATTAATAAAACAAGCCCTGGGAGGGGAAGCTGAGGAAAGATCAGAACTTTTCTTGGAACTTTCTTCAGTTGTTGAGGGTGGGTACAGCTGGTGACTTTGGCCTGAGTTTTCTACGATGAGTTGCCTTGATAGCCCTTCTCCATCTCTCCCTTCTCAGCTGCAGTTCAGTTCTTTTCTTCCTCCCTCTTTTCTTTTGCCTGTTGTCCCTATGCTAACAATTCTTTTCGGTTTAGCTCATAAGGTTCTGACTCTTTCCTTGCTTGCCAATACTTTTTCTCTCTCTTCAATTCTCTTCTCTGTTTCCCTCTCAGTCTTTGGCTGGAATGGCCCTCTGTCCTCTCCAGTCAGATGCTCGAATCCCTGGGTTCTGAATTGGAGTGCTATTTTATACTAAACTGACAGGGCTGGGTGAGTTTTTTCTGCCAATCTGAATAGAATTCCTGTATGGCCTCATTTCACTTCAAGCAATAGTGTTAAAGGACTCCTAATTGAGGAAAGATTTTTAATACACTTATTTAAAATGCATTTGTTTGGATTCAAAAAAGATAGTTAGGCTTTGTTCACACTTAGTTTATACCTCTAATTTATTGACTCAATGGAGAATTCTGGGCTTTAAAGTTATTGAGGGAGGGAGGGAGAAGGAAAAAGAGAGGGAGAGAGAGAGAGAGATAGGATGATGAAGTGGGAGAGGAGGAGAGGAAGCCATTTATATAGCCAGCACTAAATAGTTTTTATAACTAATACTTTATAATATAATTTGATAGTTAGAAGTATTACTTCTCCTTTCTCCTACTTTATTTCAGGATTTCTCTTGAGTTTCTAGACCTTTTGTGCTTCCAAATGAATCCTTTGTCAGAGATATTGTCGAGGGAGATTTCTGTTTGGGTATAGGTTGGATGAGATGACCTCTGAGATCCCTTGCAATTCTGTGATTCTGTGACAAAGATCTCAGAAGAATTGAAATTGCCACTGATGTATTGGGCAGTTGAAAGATGCATAGTGGATAGAAGTAGGCTGCAGCATAATAGCTTGCGCCCAAGAAATGAATGAAAATACATCATTAAGGAAGACTAGAAAAATGGGTGAGGAGGTTATCTAGTGAAGGCTAGAGATAACAAGTGAATTGCACAAGTGTTGGACTTCTATCTATGAATTATTAATGATCCAAGAGAAAGCCTACCATATGTTGAATAGTCTTTAGAGGCTTTGTTAATGACAATGGGTAAGAAATGAACAGGTTGAGAAGGTACAGAGGGATTGTGATCTTCACTGGTGGAAGGAACTCCCACGCTGATGAGTCACAGATCCTTTGAAGATTCTTAGAATATAACTCATAAGAACTGCATTAATATATGTGTGATATGTCATTTGATGCCACAGATATATTTTATTACAACTTCATTTGTATTTATTTATTTGTTATGCTTGATTTAATTTGTGCAAATTAATACAATAAAGATCTAAATAATGGTGTTTTAAAGGTAAGTAATAAGAATAATATATAAGTAAATGTGTATTACATATTGCATCATTTATGGGAATATATCTAATCAATCTTTCTTGTATGGGGTCGACTATTTCTCTGTAAGGCTGGTGAGTCATTATTTGAAATGCTAAATTCATTTTGGCATTAATAAGATGAGTCAACACACAGGTACAGTCATTAATTTGGACTAAGAGCTTCATTTATATACTTGAAGAACCCTATGTGGCTCTGCAGCTATTGGCTGACAACCCCAAATTTTACAGGTTTTTACATACTTAATCCTTTGGGTCAGTCTGGGTTCCTCTGGTCTCCTATCTGATTTTCATAATAGGATATAACTTCAAATAATATAGCATTGGGCAATTGTATAAACCTTGGTATTTGCTTTTTTGTTTGTTTGTTAATGATTGAGCATCAATCCTCTATGGAGCCTTGAAAAGGGAAAATGTTCTAATGGGGATAGAGCAGGACAGCAAGTAGTGGTTCAGTGTATATAGAATTGGGCTTGGAGTCAGGAAGACCTAAGTTCAAATCCATTCTGTAAAATGGGGATAATAATAGCATCTACTTTCTAGGGTTGTTGTGAGGATAAAATGTAAAAAGGGCTTAGCATAGTGGATCCTATATAAACGCTTATTCCTTTCCTCTTAATATTTATATTTGGCCTGCTGTTGGGCCTTCACCCATTATGACAAAAATATTAACTTTGCCATAAATAAACTTTGTTTCTAGAGGATTAGTTAGTGGGGGTATGCATCAGTTCACTATATGATCTTCCATTCTTACCAGGACTGGAATGAATCCACCCTATGTCCAATGTATGGTATAAACATAACTATATTATATACTAAACTTATTTTTATCAGTTTGGAAGTATTCTAGCTTTTCTTTCTTTCTATGAAAACAAAATAGGAAAAATGAACTTAAAAACTATAGCATGAAGGATAATCTCTAAGGTTTCTTCCAGCTGATTTAGGTTAGAGAAAGGAAGCAAGTTCTAATGAGGGTGGGTGATAGTGATACTGGAATGCATAGCAAAGGGCACTGGTGTGAGTGCCTTGTTTGCATATCTTTAATTAAAAATATGCTTCATCTTTCAAAGATGATATTTATGTGTGGATTCTGGCTAGATGAAAATAAAGTGCTATAGGTTTTTGTTTGCTTTTATTCTTGGATATAATAAAGAACCTTAGAAGCATTTCCCTTCTGAAGTAGAAGACACCTTTTAGTACTCAATACACATACTGTACATGTATATGTGTAAGAAGAGATGATGAGGAATTAAAGTATACCTGTTTGTAAGTTTCAATCATGGGTGATTTCTTGCATGGAAATCTTAAGTTCTAGTGGCTTGAGGGTCACTGTAAAACAATGCATTCATTACATGCCTCAGTATGGCAGTCACAAGGAACTGCACTCACCTTATTTTATCAATTTGTTTCAAAATTTTATTTCAGGGATAGACCAAGATGGTGGAGTAAAGGCCTGAGCTCTCTCAAATTTCTCTCCAAACAACTTTAAAATAACAACTCAAAACAAATTCTGGATTGACAGAACCAACAAAAGAGTAGGGTAGAACAATTTTCTAGCCAAAGACAACTTAGAGGGACAATAGGAAAGGTCTCACTGGAGTGAGAGTGGGGTGCACAGTCAGGATACTACAGGATTTAGCAGCTTCTACATTAAAGGATGGGAGTACTTGGAATATGGTATTCTGGAGGGCAAGAGAGCTAGGATTACAACAAAAAATCACCTACCCAGTAAAACTGAATATAATCCTTCAGGGAAAAATGGATATTTAGTGAAATAGAGGACTTTCAATCATTCCTGATGAAAAGACCAAAGCTGAGTGGAAAATTTAATTCTTAAGTACAAGACTCAAGAGAAGCATAAAAAGGTAAACAGGAAAGAGAAACCATAAAGGATTCAACAAGGTTAAACTGTTTATATTATTAGATAGGAAGATGACACTTGAAACTCCTAAGAACTTAATCATTATTGGAACAGTTAGAAGGAATAGATATAGATATAGATATAGATATAGATATAGATATATATTGATAGGATAGATATAGATATAGATAGATACATAGATATGAAAAGACAGAGGGCACAGGTGTGAGTTAGCTATGATCAGATGATATAAAAAATTAAGGGGTGAGAAAGAGGAATTCATTGGGAGAAGGGAGAAAGAAGAAGTAGAATGGGGTAAATTATCTCACATAAAAGAGGCACAAAAGAGCTTTTATAGAGGAGAAGATGGGGTAGTGGTGGCAGGTAATGCTTGAACCTCATTCTCATTACAATTGGCTAAAAGAGGAAATAACATACACACTCAATTGGGTATAGAAATCTATGTTACCCTACAGAGAAGTAGGAGGGGAGGGAGATAAGAGAAGATGTTGGGCTGATAGAAAGGAGGGGGGATTGGGGGAAGCAGTGATCAGAAGCAAAACACTTTTAAAGAGGGCCAGGGTAAAAGGAGAGAGAGAGAGAGAGAGAGAGAGATAAACAGGAGAAAAATAGGATGGAGGGAAATACACAGTAATCATAACTGTGAATGTGAATGGGATGAACTCACTCATAAAATGGAAATGGAGAGCAGAGTGGATTAAAAACCAAAATGTTACAATATGTTTATGAGAAACACACTTGTAAGAGACATGTAGAATAAAGGTAAGGGGCTAGAGTAAAATCTATTATGCTTCAGTTAAAGCAAAAAAAAGCAAGGGTAGCAATCATGATTTCAGACAAAACAAAAGCAAAAATAGATCTAATTAAAAGAGATAAACAAGGAATCTATATCTTACTAAAAGGTACCATAGACAATGAAGTAATATCAATACTAAATCAAATCTTAAAGGAAAAGTAAAACGAGTTTTAGGAGGAAATAGACAGTAAAACTATACCAGTTGGGGATCTCAACTTTCTTCTCTCAGAACTAGATAAAGCTAACAAAAAAATAAACAAGAAAGAAGTTAAAAAGATGAATAGAATTTTAGAAAAGTTAGGTATGATAGACCAATGGAGAAAAATTGAAGAGGAATATTAAGGAATATACCTTTTTCTCAGAGGTATATGGCACCTACACAAAAATTGACCATGTATTGAAGCATACAAGTGCAGAAAAATTGTGTATCCATTTTAGATCATAATGCAATAAAAATTAAATTCAACAAAGGACTATGGAAAGATAAATTAAAAATTAATTGGGAATTAAATAATCTAATCCTAAAGAAGGAGTGGGTCAAAGAACAAATCATATTGTCATTCTCTTTAATGAAATTATTGATTGTATAATCAATCAATAATCAATTAATTGTTTAAACAATCAATAATTTCATTAAAGAGAATAACAACAATGAGTCAACATGCCAAAATTTTTGGGATGCAGCCAAAGCAATATTTAGGGGAAAATTTATATCTTTAAATGCTTACATCAATAACATAGAAAAAGAATAGATCAACGAATTGGGCATGCAACTAAAAAAACTAGAAAAAGAATAAATTAAAAATTCCCAGTTAAACATCAAATTAAAAATCCTGAAAACCAGAGGATAGATTAATAAGATTGAAAGTAAAAAAGCCATTGAGCTAATAAATAAAACTAAAAGCCAGTTTTATGGGAAAAAAGAACAAAATAAACAAACCATTGGTTAATTTGATTAAAAAAACAGTAAGAAGAAAAACCAACTTACCAACTTCAAAAATGAAGAGGAAATTAAAGCAATTATATGGAGCCATTTGTCAAATTATATGCCAATAAACCTGGCAATCTAAGTAAAATGGATGAATATTTACAAAAATATGAATTGCCCAGATTAATAGAAGAGGGAATTGAATATTTAAATAATCCCATTTTAGAAAAAGAAATTGAATAAGCCAGCAATGAACTCCCTGAGAAAAAATCCCCAGGACCAGATGGATTCACAATTGGATTCTATTAAACATGTAAAGAACAATTAATTCCACACTATATAAACCATTTGGAAAAATAGGCAAAGAAAGAGTCTTACCAAATTCCTTTTATGACACAAATATGATGCTGATACCTAAACCAAGAAGAGTGAAAACAGAGAAAGAAAACTATAGACCAATTTATTTAATGCATATTGATGCAAAACTTTTAAATAAAACACTAGCAAAGACATTACAGCAATATGTCACAAAGATCATATACTATGACCAGGTGGGATTTATACCAGGAACACAGGGCTGGTTCAAGTTTAGGAAAACTATCAGCATAATTGACCATATAAATAACAAAACCAACAAAAATCCTTATTATCTCAACAGATGAAAAAGCTTTTGACAAAATACAACACTTATTCCTATTAAAAACACTAGAAAATGTAGGAATAAATGGAACTTTCCTTAAAATGATAATAGTATGTATCTAAAATCATCAGCAAGCATTATCTGTAAGGAGGTTAAGCTAAAAGTCTTTCCAATAAGATCAGAGGTGAAGCAAGGATGCCCATTGTCATCAGTATGATTCAATATTGTACTAGAAATGCTAGCTTTAGTAATAGAGAAGAAAAAGAAATTGAAGGACTTAGAATAGACAATGAGGACACAAAACTTTGCAGATGATGGTATACTTAGAGAATCCTAAAGAATCAACTAAAAAACTAGGTGAAATAATTAACAACTTCAGTAAACTTGCAGGATAGAAAATAAACCCACATAAACCATCAGCATTTCCATATATTGCCAACAAAGTCCAAGAGCAAGACACAAAAAGAGAAATTCCATTTAAAATAACTGTACACAATATAAACTACTTGGCGGTCTGCCTGCCAAGACAAACCCAGGAACACAATTACACAATAATTTTTACACAAATTCAGACCTGAATTTGAAAAATATTAATTGCTTATGGGTCAATATGAGCCAATATGATAAAAATGATAATTATACCTAAAGTAATTTACTTATACAGTGCCATACTAATCAAACTATCAAAAATTTGTAGAGCTAGAAAAAAAACAATAACAAAATTTATCTGGAAGAACAAAGATCAAGAATATCAAGGCAATTAATTTTAAAAAATGTAAAGGAAGGTGGCCTAGCCATATCATATCTCAGACTGTCTTACAAAGCAGTAATCATCAGAATAATCTGGTACTGGTTAAGAGATAGAGAGGTAGATCAGTGGAATAGATTGGGTACATAATACACAGTAGGTAATGACTGTAGTAATCTAGTGTTTGATAAATGCAAAGATTCTAGCTTTTGGGACAAGAACTCATTATTGACTAAAACTTCTGGGATAATTGGAAGGCAGTTTGGCAGAAACTAGGTATAGACCAACATCTCACACCATATACCAAGATAAGATCAAAATGGGTACATGATTTAACATGAAGGATGATACCATAAGCAAATGAGGGGAGCATGGAATAGTTTACCTGTCAGATCTACAGATAAGGAAAAAATTTATGACCAAACAAGAGAGAGAGCATCACAGGATGTAAAATCGATAATTCTGATTATATTAAATTTAAAAGTTTTTGCATAAACAAAATCAATGCATCTAAGATTAAAAGGAAAGCAGAAAACTGGGAAAAATTCTTGGCTGCAAGTGTCTAATGAAGGCCTCATTTCTCAAACATAGAGAACTCAGTTAAATTTATAAGAATATGAGTCATTCCCCAATTGATAAATGGTCATAGGTTACAAAAAGGCAGTTTTCAAATGAAGAAATATAAAAATATTCTAAAGCACTATTGATTTTGGAAATGCAAAATAAGACAACTTTGAGGTACCACCTCACACCTAACAGATTGGTTAACATGACAGAAAAGGAAAATGACAAATGTTGGAGGGGATTTGGGAAAATTGGGACACTAATGTATTGTTGGTGGAGTTGTGAACTGATTTAACTATTCTGGAGAGCACTTTGTAACTATGCCCAAAGAATTATACAATTGTGCATACCCTTTGACAGTAATACCACTACTAGGTTTGTTACCAAAGAAATAAAAAAAAGAAAAGGTAAAGGATCCATATGTTCAAAAATATGTGGTGGCAAAGAATTGGAAATTGAGGGGATGCTCATCAGTTGGTGAATGGCTAAACAAGTTGTGGTACAGGATTTTAATGGAATACTATTGTGCTATAAGAAATGATGAGCAGGATCCTTTCAGAGATACCTGGAAAAACTTACACGAACTGATGCAAAGTGAAGTGAGCAGAAGGAGAAGAACATTGTACACAGTAAGAGCAATATTGTAAATGACTTAAGTATTCTCAGAAATACAAAGCTCCAAGACAATCTCAAAAGACTTATGATGAAGAATGCTATCTACCTCCAGAGAAAGAACTGATGGATTAGGAATGCAGAACAAAGCAAACTCTTGCTTACTTTATTTTTTTTTTTTTTGGTTTATTTTTTGTCTGTTTTCTTTAAAATGACTAATACAGAAATAAGCTTTGCATGAGTGCACATGTATAACCCATATCAAATTGCCTGCCTTCTCAATGAGGAGGGTAGAGAGGGAGGGGGAAAATTTGGAACTCAAAATTTAAAAAAAGTGAATGTTAAAAGTGATTTTTACATGTAATTGGAAAAAATAAAATATTTAATAAAAATAAAATTTTATTTCACCTGAAAATGTTGATATTTTAAGCTAAGGGGTATTATAGATTCTGAGTATTGTTTTGGGTTAGCTACTTGGTAAGTCTTCAGGGATTGAGGTGGGTTTAATTGTTTATATGTTTATATGTTAATATGTTTACATGTTAAGTAACATATACAAAGGAAAAAAAACATAATAAATGCCATGTTCTAAGTCTATCTTGGTTTCCTAATAACCTAGTGGAAAACATTTGTGAATATGCAAAAGACCTGTCATTTCGTCAGCATGAGAAACTACTGGTACAGGAACTTTCTGCACTAAAGTAGATATCTACTAATTCATACGCTGGTTGCTATATTTTAGATGTTGCCTGAGGCACAAAGACATTAAGCACCTTGCCCAGGATCAGTGAGGGTGAGAGGTAGGATTTGGACCTAAGCCTTCTTGATTCCAAGCCCAGACTTCTATTTACTACTACATACTTATAATGGAAAACACGTTAAAGAGAAAAAATAACATTCTTTAAGTAATCCTTTGTTAAAAATGGAAGAACAGTATGGAATTCAGGCTGTGAATTTTTATCTGTAGAAGTCTGTGGAGTTAGATAAAGACAAAATATCTTCACTTTTCTCATCATTCTTGAAATTACTACCTTACAGTCAAGGTCAGATTCTGGAATATTGGGGCATGTAATGTTGATATGCAAAGAAGCTAAATGTCATCTAAAAGCAGTTTTGAGAACAGAGATGCAGCCCTTTGAAAGGGCAGCTTTGGAAAGGCTTCCCCTCCCCCAATCCTATGTTCCTTCTCTCCCTCAACAAACCCACTGAATATGATCTAAGGGGCTAAGAAGATAATGCTGTAGTGTTCACTGGAGGGCACACTAGAGGAAAGAAACATGTTCTAGTGACAACCATAAGAAGAGACACAAATATCAAGGGCAACAATAGTCAGCATTTGTGAAATTATTTAGGACACTAATGGTATGCTTTTGAGAGTATTCAGGCTTATACATACCAAGGAGAGGATTTAAAATTCAGTACAAGGAAAACTACTTTGGGACAGGTGGGAGAAGAATTTCTAAGGGAATAGAGGGCTAGATCTCAATCTGTAAGGATGTTTATCACCCTGTGAAAAGCTCAATGAATATTAAATGATAGCAAAATAATCACTTGACAATACCATGGAAAGAGCCACGGGGAATCTTGTATGAAAGGGAGAACAGAAGAACTAGAAATTTTCTATTTCAGATGAAATCCCTACTTTCAGTATATCACACATATGACAGGGAAACCAAGAACCAGGGAAAAAACCCGGTAACTCCAAATATCCATGTAAGTAACACAGATGACAAGAGTGAAGATAAAGGGGCTCTTTGCTCTCTATTCTGAATAGAACAGAAGAAGGACAGGGCTGGTGGAACAATAATGAATAAACGAGAAATTATTAAGCACTTCCTCTGATATTATCAGACATTATATTAGGTGCTAGATATATGAGGACAAAAAATAAGACACTTCCTGCCCTTAATATTATGTTCTAGTAAGAGAAGACACATAGGATAAGTGGTATCTAGGGGAAGGGAGTTTTTCTAGGGAGTCAGAGTAAAGATGAGTAAAGTCATAGGGCAGTCAATGGTCGTGATCTTTGCAGAAGCAATAGTGTGGCATTGCATTGGTTTTTATTACTCTTCCTTGGGTGTTGTCTTTCCCTATTAGAAAGTAAGCTTCTAGAAGGCAGGGACTGTCTTACTTTATCTTTGTATACTCAGTGAGTTCTTGACTCATATTAGGTACTTAAATGTTTCTCTCTCCCTCCTCCTCCCCACCCCAGATTGGGGGTGATAGGCTGAGAGGTGGATAGGAGGGACCCTGTGGATAGGAGGGTACATATAGCAACAGAATGGGTGGCACGATGTTCTAATATGTCTGGGGTAGATGGATATGAAACATGGTTTGGGACCAAGTAGGTATAGTCAAGTATGCAGCTTTGTACTTCCTAACTGGCCAATGAAGGTCCAGGGAAGGATTCTAAATGGAGGAAAAAAGTCTCATTTCTGGTCTGAACGGTGCTCTTCTAGATGGGGAAAGAAGACAATAGCAGAGTAGCTGGCATTATGTCTTAAGATATCTAGGGTGTATGGAAAGTAAATCTTATTCTTATAAACTAACATTTCTCTCAGGTATTTAACAGTGACAAGTCACATTTATGTAAAACTGTGGTTGGAAAGGGCTCTGCTTATATTATCTCTTTGGTATACCAATTCTGGACATATCATAGGAGACTTTAGAAGTCATTAAGTCCAATCCTTTCATTTTAGAGATAAACTGAGGCATAGAAAGGTTAATTGACTTGCCTGGAATCACACAGCTAATAAACGTCTAAGTGGAATTCAAATTCAGGTCTTCCTGTCTCATTGTCCAGCTATCTATCTGCTGCTCTACGTATATATTACAATTAGTTTTCTATTCACTATTGTCCCTAGTTGGTAGATTGTGTAAATATTAGTTCCATTTTTACAAATGAGGAAATTGAGACTAAGTGAGGTTAAATGACATATGCAAGGTCACATGATTTGTAAGAGTCTGAGTCAAACCTTGAACATAGTTTTTTACTCCATGTCCTATTCTTTTCTCCATAAACTGACACATTAAAATCAGACCTAAGGCATGAGCTAAGAAAGGGCTCTTACAGTAGGTCCCTTATGAAGTCTATCTTTTGCAAAAGGTTCATTTTAAGTGTCTTATTTTTGAGGGCCAGAGTCTAATGAACATGGTTACTGGCTACTCAGGTGGATTCCCTAAGCTATATTCCTGTATGCAGGTAGGTGGTGTGGTAGATAAAGTGATGGACCTAGAGTCAGGAAGACCCATTTTCCTGAGTTCAAATCTGGCCTTGGAAACTTACTAACTGTGTGACCTTGAGCAAGTCACTTAACTCTGTTTGCCTCCGTTTCTTCATCTGTAAAATGAGCTGGAGAAGGAAATGACAAACCAATCCAGTACCTTTGCCAAGAAAACCCCAAATAGGGTCACAAAGAATTAGACAAGATTGAAACGACTAGACAACAGCAACAACAACAGCAACATATTCCAGTTTGAAGGTAGATCATCAGAAATCAGGATACCTGGACTATATTATCTCAGCTGCTACATGAGTGTTTTTGTCAAGTTAAAATTCAACATTAGGTCCCCAAGCTCTGATGGAGTATCAAAAATCCATTTGAATGACATTTTTGTTTCTTTTGCTAAACCAGTATATTTGATGTTAGTGCCCATGTAATAAATTCCTACTGAATTCAGTACTTGAGTACTCCAATGGTACTGTGATCTCATTGATGTGAATATACCCTCCAGTGATGGAGTCTGCATCATATTCATGCCTACTTATCCTGTTTGACTGGTTCACGTCCTCCTGGAAATCCACCATGACGCAGTGGATAGAATGCTGGACCTGAAGTCAGGAAAACTATTAGTGAAGTTCAAATCTGGCCTCACTTATTAGCTGTGTGACACTGGGCAAATCAGTTAATGCTGTTTGCCTCAGTTTCCTCATCTGTAAAATTAGCTGGAGAAGGAAATGGCAAACCACTCTAGACTCTGCCAAGAAAATTCCGAATGGAGTCATGAAGAGCTGAACACCACTGAAAAACTACTGAACTGTAACAGCAACAAATCCACCATAGGTGATCTAATATAGAATTGTGAAAAGAACAGCTGGAATTAATTTGAATTCCAGCTCAGTCAATTACGACATGTGCTACCTTGACTAAGCCACTTAACTTCTCCTATCTAAGTTTCCTCTATAAAAAAAGGGAGTTGGGTTAGATGCCTGTCATATTCCTTTCTGACTCTAGATTTATGACCCCATAATTCTGCTGGAGGACTTTTCTTGTGTTCTCTTGACATTGTGTGGATACAATGGAGTGTGTGGACTGTCCATTGATTATCTCTTGCTCTTGTTACAGGTCTGGTCCATCTTTCTTTCCAGACTCCTAATTAATTCATGTTGATTGATTTATTGATTCTCTGACAGCTTCTGTTTGACTTCTGTGCTGTTTCTCATCAATATTTTGCAGCCTACTGACACTGAGCAAGGCTTCCCTATTGCCTTGAATGCAGTTCTAGGAAATAGTTATTTCTTTGTAAACAAACATATGCTGGCTTTTTTTTTTTAACAATGAAAACTACATAATTCAACATGTTTTTCTTTTTGCCTTGGTTCCCAGGAAATGTACAGTTAAATTCAATACATAATGGTATTAAATTATGCCTCAGTACTCTTGGGTCCACTGTGACATGGAATCCTCAGCTCCTCTGAATTGATTTTTGTTTTGGTTTTCCCTTTAATTGTCTTGCTTCATATTTGGTTTTGTTTTTAATTGTCTTGCCTCACATTGTATTTAATTTTGTAAGCCCCCTTAAATCCTTTCTGGAAGTAGATTGGTTGTAAAACTTAAATAAAATACATAACTAAAAAACTTGAAGAAATATGCAGTTTCAGACAAAAGATAGAGATTAGAAGTATCTTGCTCCAAAATGAGATGCCCAGAAACTAGCATTCCTTGTTCTTACATATTAAATTCATATCATATCCAATAACCACTTTTCTTCTTTAAACCAGGTACATATTAAAACCACAACAAAAGAATGAAAATAGAAAACGCTTTCAGGGTTCAAGAAAAGACAATGTACATCTTAGTTCTCCTTTTAAATGGTACTAGAAATGAAGATATCCTCAGTGAGAGTTCAAACATTTTAAAAGGGTAAGAAAAATTATCTCAAAGCATCATTTCTTTCGCTAGCTTCGTCTTTTAACTATACGCTTAAGAAAAAGACCACAGGTACCTTTAAAGGCTATGTTACCTTGCCATTCCCAAACAAGCAGTTAGTTGCCAAATATTACTGATTCTACCTCTCATTCATCCTCTCCTCTCCATTCACATTGCCACCCCAAAAGATCAGAATTTCATTTCCTTTTATCTGGCCCATGCTAATGGCCTACTAGTTGTTCTCTTTGTCTTCAGGTCTTTAGTTTCTTCCCTCTCCCATTCACCCTTTGCATAGCTGGGAAAAAAAAAAAGAAAAAAAGAAATCTTCCTGTTGCATAAATCTGACCATGGCATGCCTCTGATTAAAAATCCTCAGAGGCTCCCCATTGCTGACAGGAGGTTCAAATAACCTGCCACTTATATTCTTCCATCCTGTCTTGCCAGCTTTATTTCCCACTTCCCTTCCTGCCTGCTACATTTTGGTCAAACTTTATCTTTCTGATCATGTTCTCTTCCTATGCATCTGTACTAGCTGACTTCTGTTACACATAAAAAGTTCTAGAGACATAGTTTCTAGGTAATTAATGATTTGTTGATAATGCTAGGATTTAATAAATATTACTATAATAAAATGCTATATTATATTACTATATAATACATAATAATTTCCCCATTAGATGGGTCAGCTAGGTGGTACAGTGGATAAAGCACTGGGCTTATAATCAGAAGACTCATCTTCATGAGTTCGAATCTGACACTAGCTGTGTGATCCTGGGCAAGTCACTTAACCCTGTTTGCTTCAGTTTCCTTGTCTGTAAAATGAGCTGGAGAGGGAAATGGCAGCAAGCAGTTCAGTAACCTTGCTAAGAAAACCCCCAAAATGGGGTCACGGACAGTCAGACATGACTGAAATAAATGAACAACAATAATATTTCCCATTAAATGGTTGTTGTCCTTCATACCTGGAATAAATCAAAATGACATCACTACGTCAGGGTCAAGATACAGTGTGTCAGACTGAGGCTGATCAGACCAATATGGGTTTAGAAGGCTCTACTACAAGTCAGGCACTAATAGTCCATATGAACATTTAGAGTGGAGATGTCTCTAAATTTGCACATCTCACGTTTCCTTTGAGCTACTGCAATTCTGCATTGTTCATAGAGCACAGTCCCTCCTTTGTTGCAGGCACATCACGGTGGGTGGTCCTTTGCCAGTATTTCTCATGTCTCACAAATGATTCTAAAGTTCTTCAGAGAGACCTTGAGAATGTGCTTGTATCATTTCTTCAGATCTCTGTGTGAGTGTTTGCCTTGTGTGAGCTCTCCGTAAAATAGTCTTTTAGGCAAATGTATGTTTGGCATTTGAACAACCTGGATAATCTATTGGAGTTGTGCTCTTTGAAGTAGAGTTTGAATGCTTGGCAGTTCAGTTTGAGAAAAGATCTTAATATCTGGTACCTTATCTTGCTAGGTGATCTTCAGAATCACCCTAAGACAATTCAAATGGAAATGATTCAGTTTCCTGACATAGCGCTGGTAGGCTGTCCAGGTTTTGCAGGCATGTAACAATGAGGGCAGCACAGTGGCTCTGTAGATCTTCAGTTTCGTAGGAAGTCTAATACCTCTTTTCTCCCGCACTTTTTCTTCAGAGCCTCTCAAACACTGAGCTAGCTCTGGCAATGCATTTGTCAACCTCATTATCTATGTGTACATGCCTGGAAAGTATACTGCCAAGCCAAGTGAACTTATTTAGAAGCTGCTAAATGAAAAATGAGAAATCCACAGGGCTAACCAGCGGGATAGTTTATCCATCTCTAAGAAGGCAGAGTTTAACTCCATCAAAAGTAAAGTGCAGGCTTAGAGGGATGCAGGATTCTTGGTTTAGTAAGAATTTGAATGAAATTCAGTTTTACATTGATAGTAACAATCCAAAATTCTTTTATGATGCCTTGAAGGCTATTTATAGACCAAAGACCTATGATGCATCTCAACTACTCAGTGCTGATGGAACCCCATTGATCAGCGATAAAGACATGATCCTGGAGAGATGGGCTGAACATTTTCATAGTGTTCGTAACAGAATATCATCAACTAATGCTGAAACCATTGACTGTATATCTCAGGTTGAAGTCAATCCTTCTCTAGCCAAACTTCCAACTGAAGAAGAGGTTTTGAATGCCATTAGGCTCCTCTTGTGTTGGCAAACAGCCTGGTGATGATTCTATCCCAGCTGAGATTTACAAGATGGGGGTTCACGGCTCATACAAAAGCTGACAAATCTACTGGGTTATAGGGTAAGAGGAGATTATCCCCCAGGAATTCAAGGACACCTCCATTGTCTACCTCTATAAAAGGAAAAGGAAATAGATTGTCCTGTGACAATATGGGGTGGGGATGGGGTCTCTTTCTTAGTAATTATCAGCAAGATTTTTTGCCAGAGTCCTCCTTAATAGGTTAATCCTTTCCCTGGAAGATAATCATCTACCCAAGGGCCACTGTGGCTTCATAAAGGGTTGAGGAAGAGTCAATATGGTGTTTGCTGCCTGACACTTCCAGGAGAAATGACAGGAGCAGAACAAAGGTCTATATACAACATTCATCAATCTGACCAAGGTATTTGATACTGTTAGTGGTGAGTGCTTGGGGAAGATCATGGTAAAATTTGTTTGCCTGGAGAAGTTCATCAGTATTATTCACCAGTTCCATGATGGCACATTTACACAGGTTCTGGATGATGGATGATGCTATTGAACTTTCCCAGTCACCAATTGAGCAAAGCAAGGCTGTGAGCTTGCTCCCATGCTTTTTGGCATGATGTTTTCACCAACATTGTCAGATGTCTTCAATGAGGACGAAACTGGCATGAAGGTGAGCTACTGCATTGGCAGTAAATTGTTTAATTTGAAATGGTTAAAAGACAAGATTAAAGTGGAGGGAGAGTTGGTGTACAACTGTTAGTTCCCAGATGATTGTGCACTCAGTGCAGCCTCTGAGGCTGAGATGCAACAGAGTATGGTTCTATTTTCTGCATTTTGTACTAATTTTGACCTGACAACACCAAGAAAACAGAGGTTCTCCATCAGCCAGCACTACACCATCCACATGTGGAACCATTGGTTACAGCAAATGGAGAAATTCTGAATGCTATGGATAAGTTCACTTACCCAAAAAGAATATGAGTTCTTTGAAGTCAGGGACTGTTTAATTTCTTTGTATTCCCAGTGCTTAGCACAGTGCCTGGCACTTAATAAATGCTTGATTTGACTTATGGAACTTTAGACTGCTGTGCTACTTACTACTGCTATGACTCCGGGCATTAGGGTCTACTCCTGTGTACTCATGTGACCTTGAAAAACTAAGTTAATACCCCTGAGTCTCAGTTTTCTTATCTGTAAGATCAGGCAGTTGGATGACATAATCTTTAAGGTCCTGTCTTGCTCTAGGTCAAGTCTTATGACCCCATGATGTCTCTTTACGTTGTCCGTGTAGCCTAGATATAATAATAATAATAGCTAAGAATAGCTGACATTTATATAGTGCTTTGGGTTTACAAAGTGCTTTACCAATATTATCTCATTTGAGCCTCATAACAACTATGGGAGGTAGGTGCTATTATATCCATTTTATAGATGAAGAAACTGAAGAAGATTGATGTTAAAGTGATTTGCCTAGGATCGTTAAGTCAGTCAATAAATATTTCTTGATGTCTACTCTGTGCCAGGCACCGTGCTAAGCATTGGGGGAGGGGGTTATAAAGAAAGGAAAAGACAATCTCTGCTTTCAAGGATCTCATGATTTAATGGGAGAGACAACATGCAAACAACAATGGGCAAACATTATACATAGTATAAACTGGAGATAATCAACAGAGGGAAGGTATTAAGGGGAAACAAGAAAAAAACTTCCTATTGGAAGTTGGAATTTATCTGAGACTTGAAAGAAATCAGGGAAGTCAGAAGATAGCAGTGAGAAGGGAGAGATTTCCAGGCACTGGGGACAGCCAGTGAAAATACCTAGAGTTGGTACAGGGAGTGTCTTATTTAGAGAATCTCAAGGAGGGCAGTGTCACTGGATCACAGAGTATGTGGGTGGTGGAGTATAAGGTGTAACAGGGTAGGGCAGGTTACAAAAAGTTTTGAGAAAGGATTTGAACTTTGGTCCTCCTGACTCCAGGTCCAGTACTTTATCCATTTTACCACCTAGCATACAATGTTGGACACAGAAACCTACAGGGGTAGGTTTTTATCAGACTGACTCTATTTTCTGATTTAGCAATACCCTCATCCCTATTTCACCACTTCATGGTTACCTACCTGGCTAA
This sequence comes from Vombatus ursinus, assembly GCF_900497805.2. NCBI lineage: Eukaryota > Metazoa > Chordata > Mammalia > Diprotodontia > Vombatidae > Vombatus > Vombatus ursinus. The sequence continues at coordinate 89,569,014 of NW_020954590.1, forward strand.
TTCTCAGAACTGTCCTTGTACTTTGGTATACTCAGAACCATTTTCTTATTCTTGGAATTGTTTCCTCCTAAGATTACTTGTCACAATTGTTCAGATAAGGATCCTTACTCTAAGACAGACGGTACTTGGTTTTTTTTTTTCCAGTATGAATCTGTGATGTAGCTCATGTATGTACCCTACTTGAGTCTGAATGGAAAATAACTGATTACCTGTTGTGCTTGACTCAACATTAGTTATTTACCCATGACTTGACAGGCTGTAATAATCTCCTTTGGGACATTTCTTAGTTCATTGAACTGATGGGTATGAGTCTTGTGATTTTGCTTGAAAAAATATACGCCTATAGTTATCTATTAGCACCATGTCAGTCTGGATAGTGGAGAACAGTCACTGGCAGACACTTTGTTCCCACACCTGTATGGCTGAATGAGTTCAAACATTGACAATTCATTTTCTATAACCATACTCCCATTGCTATTCCTCTGTTTGTCAGAGATATATTCTGTATATATATATATATATATATATATATATATATAATGTATATACACACATATATACATACATACATATACACACACATATATCACATTGGTTGGGAAGTCAGGATGGTGGTAATGGCAAGATGAAAGGTGCATGTTTCTCATATAATAATAATAAAAGCTAACATTTATATAGTACTTACTATGTGTCAGACACTATGCCAAAAGTGCTTTACAATTATTTCATTAGAGCCTCGAGCAATCCTGTGGGGTAAGTGTTATTATTATTGCCATTTTACAGATGAGGAAACTGAGGCAAACAATGATTGTCCAAGGTCACATAGCTAGTCAAGTGTCTGAGGCTGGATTTGAAGTCTTTCTGACTCCAGGCCTAGCACTCTATCCATTGCTCTACGTAGGTACCTCCAGATAAATCATGAGTATCTTTTGTTAGTAAACAACTGTATTCAATGATTGGAGAGACTTCCTTGGCTCAAATTTTGATGTTTGAATACATATCTTTTTGGAATGGCGTAGCTGGCACAGTTAGCATTTTCCTATCTAATTCAGACCAATACAATTTATCCTACTCTAATTTCTCCTAATTTTATTTGTGTATGTGTTTCTTCTTTATAAGATTATAAACTCCTTGAAGGCAGGTATTGAGTTTTTTTGTATGCCTAGTGTTTTTTTAAGTGCTTGGTAAAATTGTTTATTTAGTGCTCACTGAAAGTTGAATCAGAAAGCTCAGTTTCAAGATTTAGCTTTGTCACTTGCTGTGTGACCTTGGACAATAGTTAATGTCTCTGAATGTCAATTTAGTCTTAAAAATTTGTTTTGTGGTAATTCTAAACTTAGCAATCATGAACAAAGTATCCAAATACATAAGACTGCATATGAAACCACAACTACTGTTGTTTAGAGTTTATTTATACACACACACACACACATCTCTTCACAGCTAACAGTAGTGTTGGTGGTATGAAGAGATTGGCTTGAAGAGGGAAACTAGGTACTCATTCACTTTTTTTGACCCTCAACCCTCAAATGGGCAGAGTGATTCTTTCCCAACTCTGTCACTATCCTGGTATATATCACCATCCGGTCTACTCTACCTCCAGAGGTGGAAAAAGTTGGGGCTCTTTAAGCCTGCCCAAGAGAGGCAATAGAGGGGATCTGTCTAAGGTCACTGGTATAGAAAAAGGGACAATTATGAAAAAAGTTAAAAGAAGAACAAGAAGAAGGAGGGGGGCAGGAAATACAGGTAATACGAGAGGAATCAAAGTACTGTATTTACCTTACAGATAAAAAGATATGTAATTTAAAATGCAGATAATTTTCCTCATGATGAGCTATTTTCTATTATGTAATTAAATATGAAATTTTATTTGCCTAATCAAGTACTTGGCAGATTTTATATCTAATTATCAGTGTTTCAAAGGGATTAGTTATCTTCTTAATTATCCATGTATTCCCTTTTACTTAGCACATTTTGCACAGGTGCTTTAGATATTCTTCTTAGAAAACTCTATTTTATTTTTAGTCTACATGTGGCAATGTCACTTTTTTCAACCAAAACTTTTGGTTTTCATCCCTATATCTGAGGACTTATTTCCCTAAACCCAAAGTTCACAGAAACTAAAGCAGAATGAAAAGAGACCATACTCTCATTTATTTATGGATAATCCTCTGAGACAGGCAACTTGTATATCAACCTCAGGATACGGATCTCATACTAAGACACCTAACTTTTAAATGAGGTGTAAATGAGGTGGGCGCTATCCACTATCAATTTCATGTTTCATTTCAGGGTAGATGTGGCAGCAAAGATCAGAGTTGTTGGGAATTGCTTGATGTTGGAAGGTTTCACACCAGAGAGAATTTAAAGTTTTTCTCCCATTCTTCTTCTTGCCTTGGCTCTAATCATAAATCCCATAGCTTCCATTATAGGTGATCAAGTCTAAGGCTATCTCTATATTTCTTCCACTTTTGGCACATTTCCTTCCCTAAGACAACAAACTTTAACCGATAGATTCTTCCTTCTCAAAGTGCTCTGCCTCTCTCTGTGGAATTTTAACAGGCTACTGTTTCTAAAAGCTTTGAATGAATATATGACAGGCACTATTGAGTTAGCTCAGTTCCATTGCCTTGTGTCTTCAATTTGTGATTTTTGGCTTACTTTCAAAAATGATCTATGAAACAAAGACGATAGTGAACTTTGTCTCGGCAATGCAAAATTATTTGAGCCAAGAATTAATGCTATAAATAACTCATAGGCCAACACAGAACCAGCCCATTTAAAATACTCAGTCTGAGAGGTTGGCAATAGCAAACTGCTGAAAGTGAATCAGGCAGAAATTGTTTTACACACTTAGGGGTGATTCTGACAGATGAGACAAATACAATTCTATCAGCATCAGAAACAATGAAGTCTAAGTCTCATATAAAAAATAGTGAGGAAACTATAGGCCACATCTAAAAGATATATTTTGGATGCATTGTAATATTCCTATAACATTCCTTCTGCTCACCCTCAAGCTCTAATATTTCTTCAGAATTTCAACTATTAGATTCTTAAATCTTCCTCTTTTCTATTTAGCCTCTGTTATTGAACCATGTAATTAGCATCAGAAACGTGTGAGGGTGTAGGAGAAGGGGTGGGGTCATTGTTGGGCACCAGAGGTGTTTCAAGAGGAATCTGAATAGGTCTAAGGGTAGACAGATGCAAAATGGCATCAATCAGAATGTGAGGATTTGGGAAGGAAGAAGGAAAAGACTGTTTGAGAACTGGTTTATTTTTAGCACATTGGTTTTGGCTATTTACTGAATCTTCTCCATATGTTCATTAAATGCTCTCTTATTCCCTTTTGAATTATTATTTCACCTGCTCAGTACTCTAGCTAACTGAAGATAAGTAATACTAAGCAAAATCTTTCTGAAAAACATGTGAGAAGTTTCCTTGTTTCTATCAACTGCATTCAGACTCAGGCTCTTAACTTTGGACTCAATGACTTTTATCTATTTCTTTTCACATTCAGTCTCCTTAGTCATTAGTGTATTTTCTCTCTGATAATTGTCTTGTATGTGCCTCCACCTCCCAAATATAAGTTCCTTGAGGGCAAAGACTGATATTTGTTTTACCTTGGTAATCCCAGTGCCTGGCATCATACCTTGCAATCAATCAATCAATGAGCAAGCATTTATCCAGTGCCTATCATGCCTATCATACCTATCAGGTATGGTGCTAAACACTAGGGATATAATTACAAAGAATGAAACTATCTCTTACATTTAAATGGGGGAGATGACAAATATGTATATAAACACATTTGTTGTTGTTCAGTAGTTCAGTCATGTCTGATTCTATGTGATCCCAAGGACAAAGTCCATGGGATTTTCTTGGCAAAGATACATTTTCTTCTCCAGTGTGTCTCCATTTTACAGATGAAAAACTGAGGCAAATAGAGGTTAAGTGACTTGCCCAGGGTTATACAGTCAATGTAGGAGGCCAGGTTTGAACTCAGATCTTCCCAATTCCAGGCCTGGTGTTCTATCCATTGCACCACCTAGCTTCCCCTATATATATCTAGATAGATTATCTGTCTATCTATCTATCATCTATCTATCTATCTATCTATCTATCTATCTATTTATCTATACACACACACATACAGCATAAATATAAATGTTAATACACATATACAAAGTATTTAGGTACAAGGTGGTCTGGGAGGGAGGGAACTTGCAGCTGGGGAATTAGGAAAGGTTCCATGAAGAAAATGGTGCTTAAGTTGCTTCTTAAAGAAACAAATAGAACTATGAGGCAGAGGTGAGGAGAGAGTGCATTCTAGGCATGAGGGACAGCCAGTGCAAAGACACAGAGTGACAGAGAAAGAGTGCCATGAATGAGGAACAGAGAGAGTAAGTTTGGCTAAATCATGGAGTGCAGAAGGGGGAGTAATATGCAATGAGTCTAGACAGATAGGTGGGACGGGCTTATGCAGAGCTTTAAAAGCTAAAGAGAGAAGTTCATATTTTATCCTAGAGTATTAGAAAGCAATGGAGTTGGTTGAGTAGGGGAAATACATGATCAGATCTGTAGATAAAGAATAGTACTTTGGTAGCAGTGTGTAGGATGGGGTGGAGTGGTGAGAGACTTAAGGTGGGGAAAACAATGAGAGTGCTGGACTAAGATGGCGGTTCCATGAGTAGAGAGAAGGGAACAGATATTAAATATGTTGTGAATGTAGAAAGGGCAAATCTGGCAGCTTGATTGGATATGTGGTGTGAAGGAAATTGAAGAATCCAGGAAATGCCACCATTATGAATCTGAATGAATCTGGAAGAATGGTAGTGGGTTTAGACAGAAATAGGAAAGTTTGGAAGAGGGGACAGTTTAGGAGAAAAATGAGTTCAGTTTTAGAAATGTTGGCTTTAAGATATCTCTGGGAAATACAATTTCAAATGTGCAATAGATGATTTAGAACTGAAACTTGGGGGAGAGACTAGGCTGGATGTATAGATCTGGGAGTCCTCTTGATAGAGAAGATGAATAACTTCATGGACAAGTGGATGCTGAAGAATTTTTGAAAAATTTGGTTAGGCAATGGGGTTAAGTGACTTGCCCAGGGTCATGCAGCTAGTAAGTGTTATGTGTCTGAGGCTGGATTTGAACTCAGGTCCTCCTGAATTCAGGGCTGGTGCTCTATCTACTGTGCCCACTAGCTGCCCCTATGCTGAAGAATTTACAGAGAGAAAAGGAGGGAGGGAGAATGGGAGAGAGAGACAGAGACACAGAGACAGAGAAGAGAGACAGAGATAGAGACAGACAGAGACAGACAGAGACACAGAGACAGAGAAGAAAGAGACAGAGATGGAGAAACAAGTCAAAATCTTGAGTACCTAAAAAAGCTTGTTTGATTAGATTGGCCTTTAGATTGGTCTTTCTTCCCCAACCAGAGTGTAAATTTCACAATGATAGACAATATTTTGTTTTTTTTTTCCTTTTCATTGCTTAGGATGGTGCATCCTTATATACAAACAGGGGCTCAATCAGTATTTGGTGATTGATTTATTTTTCCTTTGAGATGCTGATCATCTTCATTTTTTCTATTTCCAGTACTTTTTTTTTTTAAAAATTAAATTATATGTCCTTATGTTTTGATTATCATGAGAGCTTCCTAGCTGGATGTCCTAATTTCAGGCCTCAATCCTGCATGTGATTGCCCACCTCATCTTCCTAATGTAATGGGGTTTAGACAGTGGTCCCAGTCTATATGTATATGCACAGAGTGCCATTGATGCCATTCCAGAGAAGGGAGAGCCTGATTTTGAGAAAGTCTTCATGATATGTAATTGAAGTATCTTGGAGAGGCTTTGGAGTATCTATGGATATTCTGTAATTGAACTCAGTCTGCTAACCATGTGTGGCTACAGTTGTCCATTTCAGTCTCTGGGGACAGCAGGCTCAGACTTAATACAGTTTCTATATAGCAACCCATCAATACCTGCTAAATGAATTCTTATTTCAGGTTGGCTGTAAAACACATTATTGACTCAATTCCCAGACTCCCAGACTTCCGGAATCCTTGGAATTCCAAGTCCTGGAATCCTAGACTTCCAGGCTCCTGTATTCCAAGATGGCTTGCAATCCTGACCTTTTGAAACTCCCAAGATTGTAACCTCCAACATATTTCCCCTGAAATGAAAGAACAATGCCCAAGCAGGAAATGAAATGAGACTTGGATTCATTGGAAGAAGGCCCAAGCCTTGGCTCCACACAGCACTATCTTTCACCAGATTCCAACTTTCAGAAAGAAGTCAGCCAAAAAAAGGAGGTTGAAACAAGCATGAGGAGACCCAACCAAGAGAAAAGCCACGGCTAAGTAATGCCTCCTTGAAGGCCCCAGTTCTGATTCTACAAGTATAGCCAATCAAAGAGGCTGCTATTTAACAAGTGACCAGTTACAGGAAGTCTATGAATGTTCCAAAGTCTGTCTAAGGCACTTACATTGTATGTCGTCATGACTCTTCTGGAAAAAGGCTCCCTTGTCTCTGCTACCTGGGCAGTTGTATCAGTGGTACTCTACACATGCTTAGGACTGGGCTTATTGGACAGTTCTTTATTACACTAAAACAGGGCTTTCATGATATCATTTGATTGTTTAATGGCTTCCAATTTTCTTTTACATAATAAACTTCTGTTTAGTTCCTAAGAGTAAAGCATGGCTGACCCCATCTTCCAGTTGCATATCCAACTACTACCCCTCTAGTCTAAAATAGTTTGTCATTTCACTTTCCCAGATGTGGGGTTCAATCTTAGCTCTATGCCTCTGACCCTATCGTTACTCCTTCCTCTGTGCCTTTAAATCCTACCTTTGCTCTAAGGTCCACTTTGAGTTCCATCTCTTCCATAAAGCTTTCTGTTCTCTGACCCTCATTGATTCCTTTGCTTGTAATTTTTATAGCACTTCTACCCTGTACTACACAATTTCACACTTCATTTGGTACTTTCTCCTATTTTTACACCTAGATTGTAGGTTCTTTGAGGGAACAGACAACATTTTGTATTTTGTCTTCATCCTCCATAAAGTCTCATGCTGATTACATACTAGGAACAACAATAACAAAACACTTATTGGAGAATGTATAGAAATCTTCCGGGAATGGGAAAATCAGGATTTTTTTTTCTATTCATTTTCCTAATTTTATTTAGTTTTTATAAGACAACTAATTTTCACTATCTCAAATCTACTTCTTTCTGCCTTTCTTGAGGTTCTTCCTTTTTTTTTGTCCCTCTAAAAACTCCTTTGGATTGATAGCCTATAACTCCTCCAACTTCCTCAGGGTTCTGTTCTACTTCCTTTGGGCAGCGTCTTTCATAAGATTTTCACCACTTCCTTTGATCTTATTTGTTCATATTCTCCAGTTTTCTTTCTCCTCTACTGAAGTGAAGCAAAGCCAGTAACATCTATCTCAGCCTGCTTTTTGTTTTTGTTTTTTTTTGTGTGGAGGAAACTTTATTGCCAATGGGCAGCATTCCTCTAAACTTCTTTCTGCTTCCAGAGGGAAGGGAGCATCTGGTGATTTCAATACTGACTCTACTAAAGCCAAAGAAAATATTACAAAGTGCCATGGATAATGGTACAATGTTAGCAATGGTTCTGCAACTTTTGTAATAAGCAATCATTTACAGGAGAGAGATTTTCCAATCATGATCCATCAAATTAATTTTAATTTTCTTTTGCTTGTGGGAGCTCCTAACCATAACCAAAATAGAATTTGATGGACTCCAAGTGTTAGGAAATAGGGAGGAAGATGGCAAGTATAGAAATCAGAAAAAAAAGCATGAAAAATGAAGTGAGTGTTTTCTGACACAATTAGATAGCTGTCAGTTTGAGAGATGAAGCAACAAAAAATACATGGTGTAATTTACATTTCTGATGGCCTGTTTTTCAAGGTTCTCCATTTAGCAGCTGTTGATTCTTTGTTTGAAATATGAGTTCTATTTAAGTGAATAAAAATAAATAAGAAAACAAACTTTCCAGCCTGGTGACCCATTCAGAAATACTGATTGCTGATTTTGCTGTTCTCTATTCCTTCATTGGGACACCCAGATACTTAGGATCATAGATTTAATCCTCTGATCCTATGATCCTAGGATTAGGATCATAGATGCATCAGAGGCACTTAAATCCAACCTCTTCATTTTTTCTTGTTGCTAGTTATTTCAGATGTGTCTGACTCTTTGTGATCCCATTTGGGTTTTTTTGTTTTTTTTTTGGCAGAGATACAAGAATGGTTTGCCATTTCCTTCTCTAGCTCATTGTACATATGAAGAAATTGAGGTAAACAGGGTTAAGTGACTTGCCTAGGGTCACACAGCTAATAAGTGTCTGAGGCCAGATTTGGACTAGGAAGAGGAGTCTTCCTGACTCCAGGTCTGGCACTCCATCCATTGTACCACTTAGCTGCTCTTCATTTTACCAAGAAGGGAACTTAGGCCCAGAGAGGTTAAATGTTTTGGCCAATGTTATGGGAGCCACAGAAGTGTAAGTGGAGGTTCAGAGAATTACAGAATGTTAGAGAAAGGAGGGACCATAAGATAATCTAGCCCAGGGGTGGGGAACCTATGGCCTTGAGGCTACATGTGGTTCTCTAGGTCTTCAAGTGCGGTCGCCTGACTGAACAAATTTGTTCTGTGAAGTTTGGATTCAGTCAAAAGGCTGCACTTGAGGACTTAAGGCACCACATGTGGCCTTGCATAGGTTCCCCACCTGATTCTAGTCCGGTCTTTTTGTTCTGCAGATGAATAAACCGAGGCTCAGAGAGGAAAATGATGGATTCAAGGTTATACAGCTAGTTAGTAGCGAAGCCAGGACTAGAACCCAGAGCTCTTGACGTTGATCCTGGGCTTTTCCTAATACAATGTCCTGTCTTTCTGAGTATGCCAGGGGAATGCAGGAATGCTGATAGAAGAAAGTGGGGAGGCAGGGCCTTGTTCTGGAGGTGGTGCTCCTGCTGGCATGCAAAGTCAGTATGGGGTGGCAAAGGAGTACTCTGAAGGAGAGACGGAGGGAAGTAGAAATGGTGCTTCTGTGTAAATAGGCCAGGTCTGGCATCTAGTTCTAGAGTGTCAGAATCACACGCAGCCAAGGTACTTGCTCCAGGGGGACCCAGATGGCCTGACTTTAGCACTGTTTAAAATACTGTACTGCTTATGCAGACACGCTGTGTGTGTGTGTGTGTGTGTGTGTGTGTGTGTGTGTGTCTGGGAAATCAAAGTCAGGGAAAGCCAAAGAATGATTATTTCAAGCACAGACATGAAATAGAGTTAGAGTTAACAGGATTATGGTATCGTCAGGTGGCAAGGACCTGAGAGACCACATAATCTATGATAATAGCTGACCAGCAGAAGCTCCGTGAGGGCAGCGACTGTTTCATTTTGTTCTCAAATCCCCCAGTGGCCAGCACGTAAGAAGTGATGCAGAAATGTTTGGCACATATAGGCCCTCATCACTTCATGACTGGACCATTGCAATAGCCTGCTGGTTGGCCTCCCTGCCGCAAGTCTCTTTCCACTCCAGTTTATCCTCCATTTAGCTGCCAAAGTCATCTTACTGTGTAGGTCTGACCATGTCATCCTCCACCCTCAATAAACTACAGTACTTCCCTAGTCCCTCTAGGATCAAATATAAAATCCTATGGCATTCAAAGCCCTTCACAACCTGCAAACCACACTCTCCTTTCCAATCTTTTACACTTTATACCCTACCATGCACTCTATGATCCAGTGATGTTGGCCTTGCTGTTTCTCACATAAAGCGTTCCATCTTCCAACCCTGGGCATTTTCACTGACTGTCTCTCGTGCTTGGAATTCTCTCTCTCCTCATGAGAAAATCTCCTGGTTTCCTTCAAGTTCCCCTAAATCCCACCTTCTATAGGACATCTTTCTGACCTTCTTCCTTAATTCTAATGCTTTCATTCGGTTGATTATCTCCAATTTATCCTGAGTCTATCTTGTTTGTACAGTTGTTTGCATATTGTCTCTCCCATTAGACCACGAGCTTCTTGAAGGGAGGCACAGTCTCTTAGCATATTTCCTGGAAATATAGTAGGTGCTTATAAATACAGGCATACCTCAGAGATACTGTGGGTTTGGTTCTAGACCACCACAATAAAGTGAATATTGCAATAAAGTCACTGGAATTTTTTGGTTTCCTAGTGCATATAAAAGTTATGTTTACCTAGCCCTTAGTCACTGAATGGATGTTGCCTCAGACAAACTGAGACCTGAGAAAGGGCTTAATTTAGAAAGGCCAAGACTACCCACTGCATCCTGGGCCACTGCCAGTCTTCTTGACTTTTGTGTTGCCGCTGGTCTCCAATGACTCTGGAGGAGAGAGTAAGGCTGATAACTTTGCACAGTTCTGCTCACTTAAAACCAATTCATGTGCAAGTCAAGACGTTGCCCTCATGATGTCATTGGTCCTCTTCAAGAATGGAGGACAAACAACGACAACGCTATACTGTAGTATGTTAAACGTGCAATAGTATTACATCTAAAAAAACAATAGACACACCTTAATTAAAATACTTTATTATTGAAAAATGCTAACCATCATCTGAGCCTTTAGTGAGTAGTAATCTTTTTGCTGGAGGAAGATCTTGCCTCGATGTTGGCGGCTATTGACTGATGAGGGTGGTGGTTGCTGAAGGTTGTGGTGGTTATGGTAATTTTTAAAAATAAGACAACAATGAAGTTTGCCAGATTGATTCTTCCTTTCACTTGAACACTTAGAGGCCATTGTAGGGTATTAATTGGTCTAATTTCAATATTGTTTTTTTCTCAGGGAATAGGGAGGCCCAAGAAGAGGGCAAGAGACAGGGAATGGTGGGTGGGTGGAGCAGTCAGAACACATAAAACATTTCTTGATTAAGTTTGCTGTCTTACGTGGGTGCGGTTCATGGTGCTCCAAAACAATTACAATAGTAACATCAAAGATCATTGATCACAGATTACTATAACAGATACAATAATAATGAAAAAGTTTGAAATATTGTGAAAATTACCAAAACGTGACACAGAGACATGATGCAAGCACATGCTGTTGGAAAAATGGTGCTGATAGATTTGCTTGACACAAACCTTCAATTTGTGAAAAACACAGTATATGTGAAGCACAATGAAGCAAAGTACAATAAAACAGGGCATGCCTGTATTTATTGACTGTATTGAATTGTTATGTGGTTGTAAAGCACTGAATACTTTATCATACTTGATCTTTACAACAATCCTATGAGGTTAATTATTTTTCCTTATTTGTAGTATTATTTTTCCTTATTTCATAGATGAGAAAAACTGAAATTCCTAGAGGTTAATTGGCTAGTTAGTGGCAGCAGGGACTTAAACCCAGGTCTTTTGTCTCCAAAGCCAATACATTTTTAACTACACCATGCTGTTGTATCTAGCTGGTTTTCTTCATGTGCCTACATCAGTTATAGATGTTATTGTTTAGTCGTTTTTCAGTTGTGTCTGACTATAATCCCTTTTGGGATTTTCTTGGCAAAGAAACTGGAGTGGTTTGCCATTTCCTTCTTCAACTTATTTTACAGATGAGCAAACTGAGGGAAGCAGGGTTAAGTGACTTGCCCAGGGTCACATAGCTAGTAAGTGTCTGAGGCCAGATTTGAGCTGAGGAAGAGGAGTCTTTCTGACTCCAGGGCCTACATTCTATCCATTGTGACACCTAGCTGCCCCAGTTATGAATGTAGAGTTGGGCAATATGATGATAGCCAGAGAGCAAGTCCCGAATATGAGAGCATTCCTGCCCCAGACTCTGTTGGGGGTGGTGGTGGGAGAGTGCCTTACGTCTCCTTTTCCTTAAAATTTCCTGCATGGTTGCCACACACTCATATATCTGTTGACCTAAAAGCTAACTGTTGTTAATCCATTTTTTTCACTACTTTAAGCTGCTGACATTGCTCAGCTGATCAGGGCAGCAGGGTACCATGGCAGAAGTGGGTAGTGTAAGTGAGGGGAGATGTGTGTGTGTGTATGTGTGTGTGTGTGTGTGTGTGTGTGTGTATGTGTGTGTGAGGGCTTCATGAACAGGGTTATTGTACTACTCTGAAGCAGACCGTGTCCCTGTGAAGATACCCTGACCCATCTCTGGCACCTCAGCAAACTTAATGAATGTTACAGGATGATGGTACATCAACGTGCTCAGAGAATGCCACTGAATTGTGTAAGAAAAGAAATAAATGGCAAGCAGGGTTGTTACTTAGATCAAGATAATTCTTCCCTTTACTTCCCCCAACTCATTCTATGGTAGGAAAAAGAAAAATGGAACCACCCCATTCTTTGGGGAACTAACCCCATGTTACCTTTCCAGGAGTAAAATTCAACTATTTTCATTGCTAAGCCATTATATATACCACTCCCCTGCCTAGAAACCCCTCTCCTTGTCACAATCAAACTAAATTTCTTTTCATCTTTGAAACTCACTTCAAGATTCATCTCCAAGAAGCTACTCCGTGCTCACAGAATAATAAATCATATTTATATAGTGCTGTAAAGGTTACAAAGTACTTTCTTCATAATAGTTCTTGGCATAAGTACCATTTCTTCTTCTTTTTGTTCAGTCGTGTCTGACTCTTCATGACCCCATTTGGGGTTTTCTTGGCAAAGGTACTGGAGTGGTTTCCATTTCTGCCTACAGTTTATTTGACAGATGAGGAACTGAGGCAAATAGGGTTAAGTGACTTGCCCAAGGTCACACAGCTTATACATGTCTGAGACTGGATTTGAGCTCAGGACGAAGCATTTATTAAGCATCCACTTGGTCATATGCGCTGTGCTAGTACTTTAGGTGCCAGTTCCCTTCAACTTGAAAATTATTTTGTGTTTATCTGACGTATGATTTGAGTTTACTTGTCTGTGTTACCTTGTATGTATTTTTTAGTACTTATCTGTTTAAGTGCCTAGAATATAGGGTCTTTCTGTGTTCCTATGCCTAAAATACAGTGCCTGGAGTATAACAGGTGCTTAATAAATGTTTGTTGAATGAATGAATAAATGATGTTATTAGTGCATGTATTATTTTACTGATGAGACAACTGAAGCTCAAAGAAGTCAAATGACTTGCTTATGGTCACAAAATAAATAAATATTGACTCTAGAATTCAAACCCAGATCTCCTGATGCCAGGTTCACATCCACATCACCACTATAAAACTCTAATTATTTTTTAGCAGGTTTCGCTTTTCTTGATCCTTTTCTCAATGTTCCCCTTGTTCTGTTTGTACTTACTCAATTTTCACATCCTTATTTCCCATTGGGTGGTGAGCTCCTTGATCACAGGGGCTATGTCCTTTAATTTAGTTTTATTATTTTTCATGCCCACATAGCAACTAGTACAGTGTTCTGTATTGAATGGATGAATCATGGTTTCTCTCTCCATATGGTGCTTAATGTATGCTGAGTAAAAAGACTAGGGAGTGGTAATTCAGATTTAGTGGATAAGTAACTACCTCATCCTACTGAGCCAGACTGGATGAAAATGTCATTAACTTTGCCTAATACAGAGTGTTACAGAATTAAAGTATAATTCACTGCTGTATTTTAAGGGCCCCGTTTTTGCAAATGTGTAAGTAACGGTGACACTATAAAGCACAAAAGCCCTACCATCACCTCATTAATAAATATAGCATATACATAGCCATTTTGAAGAGAAGATGAAGGGAACCATGGCCTCCAAGCTGAATATCATACATGGGACAATCTCCTGGAATTCAATTAGGGACTGTAGCATTTTAAGTATTTCAACCACTTTAGTTTCATAACATTCAGTTGACTGCCACTGGCTTTAAAACTGCTTTTGTTGCTTCTGGAGAGAATAAACACCCATGGAAGCCCTGATAGGCCATGAATCCTGAAAAAGGATTGCAAAAAGTGTTTCAACTTACTTCTTTTACAAACCATTGACAAAAGGCAGGACCGATCCATTCTCTTGCATGAATACCACAGTCTATCCAGACAGCTCTTTTGTAAGCCCGGGATCTCCTGCCCAGCTGAAAACAGAGGTATTCATAACAACCATCTTAGGCTTTTTTGATTCAATGACCAACAGCAAGGTTTCAGAATCATTCTTCAGTATACCTTTATTTTGTTGAATAACCAACCAAAAAGGGAAATGAATTTGCTATCTGTCCAGGAAGTCTAGGCCTGCTTTATACAGAAGAGGAAAATCATAAGCTAGGTGATTTCCAATTCAATATCCAATATATAGCCCCTGACATGATATTCAGAGGTCTTAGCTATATCTAGCTTTTCAAAAGTTCATCTTAAACATTGAAGAAACATAATTTCCTAGACCATTAATTTTTCAAATGCATCAACTGAACAGGCTTTTCGAGAACTTTCAGTTGGGCAAAATAAGTTATAATTCAACAGCCTAATAGTAAAAATGTCCCCAGATTAGGAGTTGAGGTTGACTTTGAGAATATGTGAGAATTGTAGAGTCTTCCCCCCCCCCACCTCCAACCTCAATAAAAAGCCCTGTGACAAAGTGGAAAAATATGAATGTTTTGGTAAGTACTTCATCTGAAAAAAGTAGGCACAGTGCTTTCCATCGAACACAGAAATTTCTTATTTTTTTTTACCTTCAATATAAAAAGAGATCTTCCCTCATATGATTTTCCAATAGAAAACATGTGAACGAGGCCCGGGTGGGTTTTATTCAAATGATGCATCCAGTTTTGAATCTAAAATCACAAAAATAAAAAAAAATTGTCAGAATCAATTACAATTTTGGCAGAAAAGGAGAATGCCAGCAGGAACTATCACATGGAACATGACATACACAGAAAATCCCATTTTATGTACCCTGTACTTTAGGCAACCTATTTGATCCCATCTCTTTTTCTGCCTTTTTATTTTTAATAGTAGGATGCCTCTTTAGGTCTAGTTTTTAAAGCATTTATCCTGTCTGACATACTAATACTGTAGATCACTGATGTGTTAATGACAGTTTTGCTGTAGAGACAGCTATGCAGGAAAAATTAATCAAGCTGCACTGGATGTCTTTTGATGGGTAGAACTTTTTGATATATCTGCTCTCTTCAAAATGGGGAGGGGGTAAAAAGTAGAAATCAACTTTAGGAAAATGTGGATCCCAAAGATTTGAATATATTCATCTGTGTCATCATTTTTTCTTCAGAGGAAGGGTAGGTAGGATCTCATGGGACTAAAATTTCATAGGGAAGTCAGCCCTGGAGGGATAGGAATCTCTTACAAGTGAAATTCAGAAAACATGAAGAGATGAAATTCTGCTAAAGAGGGAAAACAGTAATTGACTTAAGAAACTAACATGAATACCTAAAGAACTAATCAACATAGATGTGTAGAACATGGAAGCAAGGGCAGGTAACGAAGATGAATAATTAATGAACAATGAATATCAGCATGGAATAGTCCTGTAAGAGAAATTTTAGAAGTGCTAAAGTTCAGAATATTGTAGAGCAGATTTTTGTTCAGGGGTTAATTGGACTAGGTGGACTTTGAGCTCCTTTCTGTGATTCTCATGTATTTAGGATTACTGCACCAAGCAGTCTTTTTTAAAATTTATTTTTAGTTTTCAACATTCACTTCCATAAGATTTTGAGTTTTAAAATTTTCTCTCCTTCCCTCCCCACCTCCTTCCCCAAGACCACGTGCAATCTGATATAGGCTCCACATATACATTCCTATTAAACATTTTCACATTAGTCATGTTGTAAGGAAGAATTAGAACCAATAGAAGGAACCACAAGAAAGATGAAATAAAACAAAACAAGGAAAAAAAAGAGCTAATAGTATGCTTTAATCTGCATCCAAACTCCATAGTTCTTTCTTTGGATGTGGATAGCATTTTCAATCATGAGACCTTTGGAGATGTCTTAGATCCTTGCATTGCTGAGAGGAGCTAAGTCTATCAAAGTTAGTCATCACACAATGTGACTGTTCCTGTGTGCAATGTTTTTCTGGTTCTGCTCACTTCACTCAGCATCAGTCCATACAAGTCTTTCCAGGTTTTTTTGAAGTCTGCCTGCTCATCATTTCTTATAGCACAATAGTATTCCATTACATTCATATACCACAACTTGCTCAGCCTTTCCCCAATTGATGGGCAGCCCCTCAATTTCCAATTCTTTGCCATCACAAAAAGAGCTGCTATAAATATTTTTGTACATGTGGGTCCTTTTCCCATTTGTATGATCTCTTTGGGATACAGCCCTAGAAATGCTATTGCTGGGTCAATGGGTATGCACAGTTTTATAGCCCTTTGGGCATAATTCCAAATTGCTCTCTAGAATGGTTGTATCATTTCACCACTCCACCAACAATGCATCAGTGTTCTAATTTCCCTACATCTTCTCCAACATTTATCATTTTCCTGTTTTGTCATGTTAGCCAATCTGATAGGTGTGATGTGGTATCTCAGAGTTGTTTTGATTAGCATTTCTCTAATCAATAGTGATTTAGAGCATTTTTCATATGACTATAGATAGCTTTAATTTCTTCATCTGAAAACTGCCTCTTCATACCCTTTGACCATTTATCAATTGAGGAATGGCTTGTATTCTTATAAATTTGACTTAGTTCTCTATGTATTTTAGAAATCAGGCCCTTATCAGAGACACTGGTTGTAAAAATTCTTTCCCAGTTTTCTGCTTCCCTCCTAATCTTGGGTGCATTGGCTTTGTTTGTGTAAAGACTTTTTTATTTAATATAATCAAAACTATTCATTTTGCATTTCATAATGTTCTCTATCTCTTGTTTGGTTATAAATTCTTCTGTTCTCCATAAATCTGATAGGTAAACTATTCTTTGCTCTCCCAGTTTGCTTATGGTATCAGCCTTTATATCCAAATCATGTACCTATTTTGCCTGTATTTTGGTATAGGTGCAACAAGCAGTCTTAAATAAAATTTATGGAACAAGAATTGCCTTACTCTAAACATATTTATCTATAAATTCAGTCATTTTTCAGTCATGTCCACCTCTTCATGACACCATTTGTAGTTTCCTTGACAATAATATTGGAGTAGTTTGCCATTTCCTTCTCCAGCTCATTTTATAGATGAGGAAACTGAGGCAAATGGGGCAAAGTGACTTGCCCAGGGTCACACAGCTAGTAAGTGTCTGAGATCAGATTGAACTAAGAAAGAGGAGTCTTCCTGATTCCTAGCCCAGTACTCTATCCACTGTGCCACCTAGCTGCCCCCATATTTATCTATGAATATCATAAACAAATTCCACGATATATGATTGCTGTCTTGGAGCTGAAGTTCAGTGAATATGTGTGTATATGTATATATATACATGTAATGATATTCAATGCACATATATGAAATAAAAACCCTCTTTTTGTTTACTTACTTCTTCTAAAGAGTGGTAAACTTCATAACTGTATCCTGGAAGGGATCTACGATTCCGCTGGGCCCTCAAGCTATTTCCTTTTTCCAATGTTTTTTGGAGATCTGCTATTAGGACCCTGGATTAGAAAAAAATAGTTGTTGATAAAGGATAAATTAAAATAAGGACAATTTCAACATGCAATAGACATTACAGATCTGCAGAGTGATGTAGAGCAGAGCCTGAATATGTATTTTTATTAAAGTATTTGAAATGATTTCCAGTTCAATGAAATGGAAACTGCCAAATAAATAGTGCAATTATTTTAAACACACACATATACATACCCCATTTTGTTTGCTCAGCACTTTAGGTGATCTATTTAATTCTATCTCATTCTCTGCCTTTTTTTTTTTTTTAAGCAGCACAACTCTTTAGGTTTAATCTCAGAGACTTTAAGACTCCAGGTAAGGATGGAATTTACTAGAAAGGGACAATTGCATTGATTGTTTTTGGGTTGCTGTGAATATTTTATGTTTCCTTTGCATTTTTCAAGGGGCGTTTTACAGACTATTTGGCACCTAATATATGTGTTGTTACCTTCAGTGATTGTGTGGGATTTAGGGATTCCTTTTCCTACGTCTGTGAAAACCTAAACACAAGCTACATTTCAGCTACATTCTGATATGTCCCAGAGCAACTCTGGGTAGGGGCAGAACAAGTCAAAGAGAGGAGTGATTTTGAAGGCAGCCTGAAAATTGAATCTTATTAATATAAATCCAGAGCTTGGGGTATTGGGGCATGTATTACATGAAATACGGTGATTTCTTTTTCTGTGAGTTAACGATCTTGTTAGTTCTAGAATGGGGCAAGTGAAGAAAGACTGCTTAAAAAAGGGGTTTTATTATTTATTTATTTATTCATTAATTCATTAAAAACAAATCTATTAAGTTCTTACTATGCACAAATTATGGTGCCAGGCAATGGGAGAGATACAAAGAAAACCAACACATGGTCCGTGAACTCCAGGAGTTTACATATCATAGGGTAGTTGAGCTATAGCTAGGATAGTTTAGATATAGAAAGATAATGTCACAGCGTAGTTGAGATATAGATAGAAAAAGAACTTTTTATGTAAATAACTAGTATACAAAATAGAATATGACAAGATTATATAGGTGACAGAGCTCTAGCCTTGACTTGAAATCAGGAAGCCGAGTTCTAATTCTTACAGAGACATTTACTAATTGTAACTCTGAGCATGTCACTGAACTTCTAGGAGCCTCAGTTTCATCATTTATAAAATAAGCATAATAATAACATCTACCTCACAAATATTATTGTGAGGATCAAATCAGATAGCATATGTAAAGCACTTTGAAAAATCTTAAAGAGCAATATAAATGCTAACTATTATAAGGATTAATTCTTAAATTATTTCTCCTTGATCTTTTTTAAAAAAAAGATCAGTTGTTTCTCTAATGAAATATTTCACTTTTTTTTTCTATTTTTTTCATTCTTTTGATTTTATTTTGTTATTTTGGTATCTCATGGTGTCATTAGCTTCCGCTTGCCCAATTTAAATTTTTAAGAAATTATTTTCTTCATTTGGCCAATTCTACTTTTTAAGGAGTTCTTCTGTTCAGTGAATTTTTATATATCTTTTTCCATGTGGCCAATTCTGCTTTTTAAGGAGTTCTTCTCTTTAGTGGATTTTTGTGCCTCTTTTACCATTTGGCCTATTCTGTTTTTTAAGGTGTTATTTTCTTTAGTATTTTTTTTTTTTGTGCCTCCTTTACCAAGCTGTTAACTTTTTTTCATTATTTTCTTCCCTCACTGTCATTTCTTTACCCAATCTTTCCTTTATCTCTCTTACTTGATTTTTAAAGTTCTTTTTGAACTCTTCCAGAACTCCCAAAAATATTATAGCCAAATTTCAGAGCTCCCAAGTAAAAGAGAAAATATTGCAAGCAGTCAGAAAGAAACCATTCAAATACTGTGGTGCCACAGTCAGGACCATATAAGATTTAGCAGCTAAAGAAGCAGAGGGGTTGGAATATGATATTCTGGAAGGTAAAAGAGTTAGGATTACAACCAAGTATAACCTATTCAGCAAAATGGAGCATAATCTTTCAGGGGTGGGGAGAAATGGATATTTAATGAAATAGAGGACTTTCAAGTTTTCCTGATTAAACTAGAGGTGTATAGAAAATACAAAATTGAAGAGAAATGTAAAAAGGTAAACAAGAGAAATCATAAGGGATTGAATCCATTTATATTCCCATATGTGAAGATGATATATGTAATTCCCAAGAACTTTATCATTATTAGAGCCATTAGAAGGATTCTACGTAGACAGAGTGAGTAAGTTATGTTGGGATGATCTAAAAAAATGGATGAGCAAGAAAGAGGGATGTATTTGGAGGAGTAAGGGAAAGGAGGAATGGGGAAAATAATCTCACATAAAAGAGGTGCACAAGGAAGAGCTTTTGCAGTAGAGGGGAAAATGGAAGAGACACACAATACTTGAACCTTATTCTCATCTGAATTGCTTCAAAGAGGGAAGAATGTATGTGTACTTACTCAATCTTATCTAACAAGGAAATAAGAAGGAAAGGGGATAAGAGATAGAGGAGAGTGATAAAAGGGAGAGTAGATTAAGAAAGGCAGTGGTCTGCTGAGTGAAGTGAGCAGAACCAAGAGAATGTTGTACACAATAACAGCCATGTTGTGTGATGACTAATATTGATAAACTTAACCCTTCTTGGCAATACAAGGATCTAAGACATCTCCAGAGGCCTTGTGATGGAAAATGCTATCCACACCCAAAGAAAGAACTACGGAAGCCGAATTGCTAATTTTTTCTCTTCTGTTGAGTTTTGTTTCCTCTTTCTGTTGGTTCATCCTATTGGTTTTAATTTCTACTTACAACATCATTATGTGAAAATATGTTTAATATGAATGTAAATGTATAGCTTATATCAGATTGTGTGCCGTCTTGGGGAGGGTGGTGGGGAGGAAGGGGGAGAAAAATTTTAAACTCAAAAGCATATGGAAGTGATTATTGATAAATCAAAATAAATTAATAAAAAAAGTTAAAAAAAAGAGAGGCAGTGGTCAGAAGTAAAACAGACTTTTGAGGAGGGACAGGGGAAAGAAAGAGAGAGAGAGAGAGAGAGAGAGAGGGAGAGAGAGAGAGAGAGAGACAGAGAGACAGAGAGAAGGAAGAAGAAGAAGAGGAAGAAGAAGGAGGAGGAGGAGGAGGAGAAGAAATAGAAGAAAATAGGATGGAAGGAAACACACAGTAATCATAACTGTGAATGTGAATGTGATGAACTCATTCATAAATGGAACTCACAGCAGATGGATTAGAAACTAGAATCCAACAATATGTTGTTTACAAGAAACACACTTGAAAAACAGATTTAAAATTGGGGTCTGGATTCTTCAACTGAGGTAAAAAAAGGCAGAGGTATCAATCATGAACTTGGACAAAGCAAAAGCAAAAATAGACCTAATTAAAAGATGTAACCAGGGAAACTATATCTTGTTAAAAGGTACCACAACAATGAAATAACATAAAATCTTTTTACAGCAAGTTTCTCTGATAAAGACCTCATTTTTCAGACATGTATGGAACTTATTCAAGTGTATAAAACTGAAAGCCATTCCCCATGTGATAAATGGTCAAAGGATATGAACACATAGCTTTCAGGAGAAGAATTCAAAACTATCTATATTCATATGAAAAAGTGCTCTAAATCACTACTGATTAAAGAAACAACTTTGAGGTATCACCTCATACCTATCAGATTGGCTAACATGACAGAAAAGGAAAATGACAATTGCCAGAGGGATGTGGAAAAATAGGGACACTAATGCACTGTTGGTGAATTGTGGATTTGTTGGAATTGTGAATTGGTCCAATCATTCTGGAGAACCATTTGGAGCTATGCTTAAAGGACTATAAAGCTGAAAGCCCTTTGACTCAGCAATATCACAACTAGGTCTGTATTCCAAATAGATCAAAGAAAAGGGAAAAGGAAAATATTTATAGAAGCTCTTTTGTGATATCAAAGAAGTAGAAATTGAGTTTTTCTGAAATCCAGGTTCTCTGAAAAGATTTACATGAATGGATACAAAGTGAAGTGAACCAAACCAGGCAATCATTGTACATAGTAATATTGTGATGATGATCAATTGTGAAAGACTTAGCTACTCTGATCAATACAATGATCCAAGACAATTCTGAAGGAGTTATGATGAAAAACTCTACCCGCTGCTAGACACACACCTACACACACACACACACACACACACACACACACACACACACACACACACACAGAACCGATGAACTCAGAGTGCAAATTGAATGATAATTTTTTCACTTTATTTTTCTTGCCTTTTCATTACATGGTTAATACTGAATTTTTTTTCACAATTTTTGCATGTGTAATTTACACATAATTTTACATGTGTAATTTATTCTATGTTGTTTGCCTTCTCAATAGGTGGGGAAGAGGTTAGAGTAAGGGAAAAATTTGGAATTTAAAATATTAAAAATGATAAAAATAAAGATAAATTTTTAAAAATTTTGAGAAGGGATCCATAAATCTTCCCAGACCACAAAGGGGTCCATGACAAAAAATGTTAAGAATATATTCTCTCTCTCTCTCTCTCTCTCTCTCTCTCTGTCTCCCTCCCTCCCTCCATAAATTCATAGGCTCCCATGGGTTTAACTATCATCTCCATGCAGATTATTGTCAGATCTACATATGAATCCCAGTCTATCTCTTAAACTTTAGTTCCTGTTCACCAATTACCAATTGAACATTTCAAACTGGATGTCCCAGAAACATCTTAAACTCAACACATCTAAACGTGAACTCATAATCTTTCACCCTAAATCCTCTCCTCTTCTAAACTTCTGTATTACGCTCTAACCCATAACAATTATTTCTGTGTTCCAAGTTCATAATTGTGGCATTACCTGGGCTCCTTACTCTCCCTCACCCCACATATCCCATCAATTTCCCCTTCTCTCCAGTCACACAGCTACCACTTTAATTCAGGTTCTCATGACCTTTCATCTATATTACTGCAATAGCCTCTTTAATTTTCCCCGTCTTAAGTCTCACCATTCCACTCCATCTGACAAATTTCTGCCAAAGTAATTTTCCTTAACTGCAGATCTGATCACATGTCTTTTCATTCAGTTAAATCCACCAGCTTCTTATTGATTCTAGGAAAAAATATGAACTCATTTCTTTATCTTTTAAATCCCTAAACAGCATGGTCCCAAACTACCTTTCTAGCCTCATTGGACATTATCCTCTTTATTGAAATTTGCCTTTCCTCTTTTTTTTTTCACTCATGACACCCTGTTTTCCATCTCTGTGCCTTAGAATTGGCTGTCCTACACTCCTGGTAATGTACTCCCTCCTTACATTTGCCTCATAGAGTTTCATTCTTCCTTTATGAGTCAGCTCTGATATCATCTTATACGTGATCCTTTCCTTACCCTCCCCCAAAAGTTCTATTTATCTACTTCCCTAACTATCTTGTCTTTGACTGCTTTGTGGGTATATGTGTGTACATTTATACACACATACACACACACCCTTACATGCATAAATTTTATATTTATGTTTAGGACATTTAAAAATTATTTGTGTCTGTATCTCCAGTGTCTAGCAGTGTCTGGCGTATAGTAGGAACTCAATAAATACTTATGGATTAATCAATCAAAAGATAGGAAGATCTGGATAGAGAGAAGGTAGAGAATAAGAAAATATGACTAACTAAGCAAATAGTGGAGAGAGATTCATTCTTAGTTATGTATCCTTATTTTTCTTTTCAGCAAGTCTTTTAAAAATCATTTTTTAATGAATTCTCTACATATTCATCTTTTTAGGTAGTTCTTCTCTTTCTTCTTTAGTGGAATTATTTCCACTTGTCACTTCAGAATTTTATTCTTGGGAGCTTCTGAAATTTCCTGGGTTAGCTCTCTTTGTAGAAATTTAAGCCACAGAATCCTATATATCAGAGCTCTGTGCTGCTTTCTCTGAGTATAGGGTACACATCAGGCTGTATCTGCTTTCCTCTTTGTCTATTACAAATTACAAGAAGGAACAGTTACCTCTCCCAAGGTTGCCATAATTTTACTGAAACCACTAGCTCCTCCCTGTTGGTAAGAATATTCATTTTCCTTGACATTTTTTCCAGCTTTTGAATAATGAAATTAAATTTTTGACAATGATGTTAGCTGCTCTGCTTTTGATGTGAGAACTACGGAGGATATCTAGATCACTAGATCACCCAACTATCATATCTCTGCACCAGGATTATGATATTTTTCTTCTGTCCAAGTAGTATGACATATATTTTTATGACGCTATCACTCCATTTATCCCTTTACTGCCATACATCCAAATGTTCCACCATGTTTTTGCATTATTTCCAGATTTTCTCATTTGAACTTATCTTTATAACAAGATATCTTTTTGTCTTTATCTATATGGTTTCTCCTTTTGCAGTAACAGTTAGTTCTTCAACCATTTTCCATTGATTGATACATGCCCAATTCCCCTTTCTTACATTATGATAGAATTGTAGAATATTAGAACTAAAAAGGATATAAAAATCACTTAGTACACTCCCTTCATTTTAATGGTGGAAATGCTGAAACCATTCAGTTTTTATTCAGTGTAGCTTCTTCTTCTTTTTTTAATACCTATGCTTTCAATTTTTTAGGTTATACATGTTCAATCATGCAAAACATATTACCATATTAGTCATGCTGTAAAAGAAGACACAGAATCAGAAGAAAAAACAAGAACAAAATGCAGAAATGAAAAATAGTATGCTTTGATCTGCATTCAGACTGTATCAGTTCTTTCTCTGGAGTTAGACAGCATTTTTCATCATTAGTTCTTTGGAATTGTCTTGGATCATTGTATTGTTGAGAACAGTTAAGTCTTGGTTTCTTTTAAATGAGCCATACCCTTCCTGATCAGTATTCAAACCGGAGCTCCCATCCCATATGTCAATGATACCAGTGGTTATCATCTGCTTCTTTGTGATAGGATCTCAAGTTTACTTTACTCGTTAACCATATTTCATACATTTGAACATAGACATCTGAAGCAATGTGTTTTATTGCTGGTCCCCATCTTGGATTTGTTTTCTGTGAATTACTGGGCTCCTCTATGTTATTCTTATTCCTACAGTATAGCTACTCTCCATGGTATGGTCTGTGTAGGTAGTTTACCTCTCTGCTGCCATTCTCTCACTTTTGATTAGCTTTGCTAGATTCTAGTCAAATACATTTTAACATCTTTTTAGCTAATGTTGCATCATCTGTATGACACAATCACTGTAGTTAGGCATAATAGATTATGAAACGCTTTTGGTTCTGAATCCATGTAGTCACAATTTCTGGTACATAGTAGGTTGCTTAATAAATTCTTGCTGATTTGACTTATTGACTTGGTCCATGGTTTTTCACTCTATCCATGGAAAGAGTAAAATTTTAAATTATCATTCAGAAACTCAAAAGGTGTCTTTTTTTTTGTTTTTACCAGCTATTTATTTCACAGATCTTTCTCACTCTTCTGAATTAAACCTTTGCCTTTAATTGGTAGTCATGATGAAAATATCATGTATGCTCATAGGATCTTCAATTTCTTGCTCAGAACTTTATAATCATTAGGAATATATTTTATGTTCATTTTGGTAGTTTAATTCACCCCCACATGGATCACTAGATAAGTGCAGGAGTAAACAGGTTTGACAAATATTTGGAGGAATTCTATCACATCCTGAATATATGATTAAAGGAGATAGCTAAGGGCTGAGGAGAGTGTAGTCATGCATACAAATAAGTATAATGGCAAGTAGGTTGTGACATGGGCAAAAGAAAAAGCCAGACAAAGTGCTAACTTTAAAAATGTTGTTTAATTAATTAATTGTTATTATTTTTAACAAACTCCCCATGAGGGAAGGTTGCCAGATCTCAAGGAACACACCATGTCCATCTGAACATCTATACTTGCAGTTGGAAGCTATCTTTCTTTCTTCTGTGATATTCTTTAGTGTTGGGAGATGGCTCAGGAACCTTTTAGAAGACTGAATACTTGCTCAGGTTCCTTATTTTGAACTCTCCTTATCTCACTCTTTTTCTCTTCTTTTCTTCTCCAAAAATCCCACTGATCACTTTTGTGTTTTGGGATTAGTAACAGATCCCCCAGTGCTGTTTCAGGTTTGCAGGTTGAGGCTAAGGGTACTTCTCTGGTCCATAGTTCTTCTAGTGCATAGAACAGGCTTGGGGGTTTCCCTCATAGGCATTTTATTTCTCTGGTAACAAATTCTTTCAGGAGTTATACTCTGGTTCCTAGTTCACTTTAGGTCTCCTGAAACTACCTGAAATGTCAAGAGGGCTATAGAACAGATAACACAATTCTAGTGTGACCTTGTTATTCTAGAGGCTCTAGAATCAACCTGTCCCTACAGGATTCAGCACCTGAGACAGCTCATAGCTGATTGCTCCTAACTAAAGGAAGTGCATTATATAAGACTGTGCAGCACTGCCTTCTGTATACATGCATTTGGCAGTTTATTAAATATACAATTGCTCCTTGGGGAGAGGGAGAGAGGAAAAGGCTGAGTTAATTCACTCAGTGCTAAGATATTTCAGGGACCTGGGTCATTGGAGGAAGACAGCCACAGATCCTTACAATATTTTAAACTAAAAGCAAAAAGAAAATCTCATTTCTAGTTGCTCCTATCCACCATTCACTCAGCTGTCAAATTGTATGCCTAAAGCATATGTCTTACCATGTCACTATTCTGCTTAAAATGCTTTGGTGGCTCCCTATTGCCTCAGCTGTTAGAGCTTTCTCCACCTCCATCAAGAATACTGACTTACATTTATATAATACTTTAGGTTACTAGGCATATATTTTGTATTTACTTATCTGGTACATATTGATTCTCTTTAGTAGAATATATGTTTCTGGAAGGCAAGGGTTATTTTCATTTTTGTCTTTGGATCCCCAGCACCTAACCTAGTGCTTGGCATATAATAAGTGGTTAATAAATACTTGTTGAACTGAAATTGAAAAACAACACAAAAAGGAAATTGTACTAGATCTGTAAAATATATGCTCCTGCTTTTATCCTGTGAGGATATAGGATAGTATGAGTCAAGGGGTGTCATTATCATGCTTTAGCATCAGAAGGAAAGAAAGAACTTTCTGAACATCCAAAACAAGCAGTTCTTGCTTCTTTTTGGTTTGTATTTAGAACTTACTTTATATTTTCCCAGTAAAAGTTTGTTTACCATCCCACTACCAAGCAGCAAGATAGAGCAATGGATAGAATGCTGGACTCGGTCAAAAAGTCCTGAGTTTGAATTCAGCCTTGGACACTTACTAGCTGTGTGATTCTAGACAAGTCAGTTTACTTTTCTATGCCTCAGTTTCCTCATCTGAAAAATGAGGGTATTGTACTTGATAGCTTCCAAGGTCTCTTCCAACTCAAAATCTATGTTCTTACGTACTACTAAGACTCTAGGTATGCTTCCTTCAGAAATCTGAGATTCAAGGTTTATTTATAAACAGATATGCCTTAAGGATATTTTGTTCATAAGTAAACTAATAAAGGATTCTCAGAGAAGAGAAAAACAGGGAGGTAAGAAGGGAGAGTTCATAATAAGAAACCTGAGCAGGTACTCAGTCTTTTGAAGGGCTACTGAGCTGTCTGTCAACACCAAAGAATGTTATAGAAGAAAGAAAGCTGACTTCCAACTTTAGGTATAGATGTTTTCCTTGTCAATTACAGAAATACACATTTTAATTTTAAGGCACATTTAATGCATCAATTCAACTAGGAAAAATACGTAAAAGTAATACAATGAAATGTTGGTGGGTTTATGAAGAAACAAAGCTATGCTCTTCAGTTGGGCACTATACGTTGATTCAGTCTTTTAGAGAAGAGAATCATAAGATTCTAATACAAATAATAGTACACACCTGGCGGCATAGCATAGTGGCTTAAAGGGACCTGGCCCCAGATTCAGAGTAGCCTGGGTCCAAGTTTTGGCTCTGACACATATTAGCTGTTTCGATGCTGGGCAAGTCACTTAACTGCTCATTGCCTCAGGCAACTCTCTGAGACTATTAGTTGCAGAATTATTGCCTATGTGCAATAGTGGAGGAGGTTTCCTCAGCAAGGATCTCCCTACCCTCAGGAAATCACAGGTCAGTACCCTAAACCACGAAGCACATATTTACAAAATGTTTTCTAATTTAAAGTATTTTTCTCACAGCCACTTCACAAGGGAAGGAATTGCTTTATTATTGTTCTTGATTTACAGATGAGCAAACCAATGCTTAGGAAGGTTGAAAGTCTTGTCCAGGTCACACAGCCCTGAACACAGGTTTTACAACCATAAATCTGGTGTTCTTTCAATGACAATATACCTTCTCACAGAATATTTGAATATTAAAGCTGAAAGGTACTCTAGAGGTTATATAGTTGAAACTTCTTATTTTATAAGATGAAGAAACTGAGGCTTGTCCTCCTTCCCCATCAAGATTGTGTCCCATCTAAGTCAGCAATATGTCAAAAGAATTACAAGACAAACCCTAATCCTTTGACCTGGTAAATCAGCTTTGAAAAAATTCCCTAAAAAACCCCCAAAAGAAAAAAATGTAAAATACTCAAAAAAGATGTTCATAGTAGCATCAATTATCATGGAAAAAATTGGAAAAAATCCAAATGTCCCTGTGCCCAACAGAGGAATGGTTAAGAAAACCTTGGTATATGAATGCAAAGGAGTAATATATAGTTATTAGAAATTTTAAATGTGTGGACGGTGTCAATACTTGACAAGGTATGATAAAATGTTTAAAAAGGAGAACACAAAAATATATAACCACTAATCATTACTAAATAAAAATTTATTTTGTACATTGAATTAGGAAGACCTTCAAGTGGTATAGTGTCCAGTATACATAGTTTTCTTTTGTACATGTTGTTTGTTTACAAGAAAAGAAGTTATATATTAAAAAAGCTCAAATCTTGATATTTTGAAAAGTGCTAATATTAGTTTATCGTACAATGACATTGATCTGACCTTAAAACTGAGCAATAAAAATCCTAATGTTACATTGGAAGCCACTTGGCAGTATGTAGCTGTTATACTCCTCTCACCTTCTCCCTTAATCAAGGTATCCATGAAATAATGGGGCAACTCAATCATTTGAAATATTTAAAGATGCTAAGAGGTCCCTCAGTGATATTCTCTGGGTTTGGCAGGTGGCTAAAAAGCTTTGCTTTTGTAAGTCATTTTCAAGAAACAACTGTCATGTTAGTAGGTTTTGTGCCGTAAAATAACACTTAACAGCACCCATAAGTTACTTTCAAATGACTGTAATTGCTTAGCGTAATAAACATAGTTAGTGTGATACAGGCAACTCAATCATTCATGCAATGGGGATTGGGATGTGCCAAGAGTACACAATCCAAAAATCTTTTATGCTATATTTGCCTTTGCAATGCATTGTGGCTTTTAAAAAATATTTATATCCCTCATTATGTTTCTCCTAGTCTAACATTAAAAAGAAATGTATGGAAGACAAAATAAGGGAAGCTAATGGAAGAAGAACACAAAAGACTGGCTTGGTTCAATCAGTCAATCAATCAATAAGCATTCATGATGTGTCTCCTATATATGTGCCCTGAAGATACAAAGGTAAAAAGAAAACTCTCTCTGCCCTTGAGGAGCTTCCATTCTACTGAAGGAAACAACATATAAGTCAACATAAAAATATATAAGCTATTATTTAAATGGGAGGAGAGAATTACTGGTAATAAGAGTCAGGAAAGGCTTCATATAGAAGGTAGCACTTGAAATGATTTCTGTTGGAAGATAGGGATTTTAAGAGGTAGAGATGAGGAGGGAAAGTTTTCTAGGTAGAAGGAATAGTGAAGACAGTTTTATAAGAATAGTGGTCAAGAGTACTAAAGTCCAAAATGATCTGAGGCTGGTGACAAATGCTGAGGTCAATTAAAAATATTTTTTGAGATCTTATCTCAAGGTAGAAGGGAACGCATTCTAGGAATATATGGGCAGTGTGTTTGAAGGTAGAGAGTTGGGCAATGGAATGTAGGTTAATTTGACTGGAATAGCAAATGTGTAAAGGAGAGTAATGTGAAAAATACTGGGAATATTGGAAATTCCAAAATTTGGGAGTACTCAGTATGAGTCATATAGTGGAAGGTTTTAAATGCCAGGTTGAAGATTTTAAAATTTTATCTTAGAGACAATCATGAACCACTGAAGATTTCTAAGTAGCAGGGAAAAATGGACAGGTCCATACTTTAAAAATATCTATCTGGCAGCTATATGGAAGCTGGATTAATATAGAGAGCTAATTCAATCAAGGAGACTAATAAGAAGAATTGCCTAGGGTCACAAAGCTACTAAATGGTGAAGCTGTGATTTAAATTCATGTCTCCTATCTCCAATTCCTTAATTCTTTCCACTACAACATGCTGTCTCTACGGTCAAAGAAGTGAACTCTCTGATTTTGGCTTAAAGAGTTTTCTCTTAAAGACTCTTAAACAGTCATTCTGAATCTAGTCAAATTTGGCTAAATTCTCACCTTAACATGTGAGAATTTTAATTCTTTGCTTCCCAATCTGTAAGTTTTTGCAAATAAAGAAAAGTTAGGGTAGTAAAATGTAAGGACGCAGATTCTGTAGGTGCCTGGTTCAAAGCGCAGGTAGTAAATTGTGAATGTGACATCTAAGGCTGGTAGTTTCAATCTAGTTTGGGAAAATGGTTTTTTTAAACCCTCAGAGAATTTACTGAAGTTTTGATAATATCGGTATCATATTCAAGGATAATTAACTTGTTCCTGTATCAGCTTATTTTGGGAGAATGTGAGCCAATTGGTTGATGTTTCTGGTGCAATGCAGCAGGTTAGGAAAAATATAGACTTCCTAGCCCACGGCTGTTTGTAAATGGGTCATATGCTTATAAACAGTTCCAATGGAATTCCTGAAGCCACAGTCAGAGAAGCTTCCCCAACTTACCATATTTCCTCCCCCTCTTTCATTCTTCTAAACACTTAACTAAAAATTCCCATCAGTTTATCAGAGTGTAAACTGCCCCAGAGTGTCCCATTAGTCTCCCCAAAGAAAAGTCGAAATGCCTAGGCTCTCAAGTATCCAGCTTTCAAAAGTTTGAAATTTTTTTCTCTTTTAAAAAATTGAGCTATGACTTAATATTACCATTATCTGCTGGGTATCATAGCCACAGGACTGAACTCAAATGGACCAGCTGCTCTGTTCTAAAATGTTTGTGCTTCAGGCCCTTGTTTGGTTTTCAGCTCTCAGTATGAGGGTTGCCTCTTTGATTTGCCAGTGCTTGGCCCTGGTGCAGTTTGTCTGCCTTCATGTAATGTTAGCCAAACAAATCTTTTACTCTTCAGAAGCAGGCCTTTGTACCAAAAATCACATGAAGCAAGCAATGTTTTGTCATTAACTATTTTTTTTTTACAATTAACTGATAATTTTGCATCTAATACAACAGTATCACAGATTCATAGAATTATTATAGATGGAATGGCCATCTGATTCAATCCATATCTGTAACATATAGTTAAGTTAGTATCTTGCTTCAATATCTTCAATATCTGACTCTACTTGAAGTAGTTATCTATCTCTACTTAAAGACTTCCAAAGAGGAAGAACCTACTTCTTGCGGCAGTACATGCCACTTTTGGACAGCTCTAATTATTAGGGGCAGCTATGTGGTGCAGTGGATAGAGCACCATGCTCAAAATTGGGAAGACTCCTCTTCCTGAGTTCAAATCTGGCCTCAGACACTTATTAGCTGTGCGATCCTGGACAAGTTGCTTAACCCTCAGAAGGCAATGACAAATCACTCCAGTATCTTTGTCAAGAAAATCCCAAATTGGGTCACAAAGAGTCAGACACAACTGAAAAACAACTGAACAAAACCAGAAAAAGTAATTAGGAAATTCTTCCTGATCTCAAGCCTAAAGCTACCTCTTTACCACTCCTAATCATTGCTGCTATTGTGACCTCCTGAGGCCAAACCAGTCTACTTCCTCTTCCATGGAAGTATTTGAGGACATTTATCATGACATCTCCCAGCCTTGTCACCAAGTCTTTTCTTTTCTAGGCCTAACATCCCCAGTGCCTTCATTTGAACTAATATGGTATAGACTCAAGGCGCTTCATCATCTTGGTTGAACTCTTTTGGGATCTCCCCACTTACAAATATGTTTTAAATTGAGATGCCCAGAACTTTATATCTGGTCTGACTAAACTAGGAATGGATAAATTAACATTATCTATGTTGTATTAGGTAAGATAAAGAAAGGGTAGAGTGTAGTCAGAGAGGAAGTAATAGATTGTGAAAGAATTGAGGGTGGAGAAAATGGAAATCACAATGAGGACAAGGAGCAAGGTAAGGGATTAGAAGACATAGGGTAAAATAAAGGAATTTCAGAACTTGTGAATATAAAAGTGGATCACTTGTGGGTGATGGCAAGATGAAGGGTATGATTATCTATGTGTATCTGAGGTATGGTGAAGGAGCAGGTCATGAGAGTTGAGTGGATTGAGGAACTAGGAAGTTAAGGTATTAGAGGAGCATCAGTATTTATGTTCAAGCCACTTAATATTAGGGGAGAAGTTGGGGTAGACAGACTATGAGCCAGGGACTGAACTAATCCAGCAAGGAGGGAGAATGTCCTGGGAGTTTGAAAGATAATGGTCTCATTGTATACAGTACAGCAATATTGTCAAGATAATCAACTGTGAAAGACTTAGCTACTCTGATCAATGATCCAAGATAATTCCAAAGGATTCATGGTGAAAAAAATGCTATCCACCTCCAGAGGCAACTGATGAACTCTGAGTGCAAATTGAAATATAATTTTATCACTTTATTTTCTTTCTTTTTTGTGACATGGCTGATATGGAAATGTTTTGCATGATTTCACATGTATAATTGATATATTACTTTCCTTCTGAAAAGGTTGGTAGGAAGGAGATAATTTGGAACTCAAAATTTAAAAAAAGAAGGTCCAAAATAAATTAATAATAAATATAAAAAAAAACAGAAAAAGGCAAATGTTTCTCCAAATTATGAAAAAAAGAAAGATAATGGCCATCAGTATCTGTAATGGGTGCTAAATTTGGATAATGTGAACCTCAAAGGAGATGAGTGATGGTAGTAGAGAGAGAATCTGGAGACGGCATTGGGGAAATGGGTTTGCACATTGCAAATCAGAGATTCAGAATCATTTAAATGGAGACAGTATAAAAGGATAGGAATATGGTAACTCTTAAAGAAATGAGTCCAGGCAGAATCAGTCATTGGAGAGAGGTCTGTTGATGGTGCTGTTTTTTGGGTGTTTTGTATCATTTCATTCTGTTGGACGATTCCCCTAATCCAGGGGTGGGGAAATGTGGCCTTCTAGGTCCTCGGGTGTGGCCTTTTGACTGAATCCAAACTTCACAGAACAAATCTCCTTAATAAAAGGATTTGTTCTGTAAAATTTGGACTCAGTCAAAAGGCCACACCCGAGGACCTAGAGGGCCACATGTGGCCTTGCAGCCACAGGTTCCCCACCCTTGCCGTAATCTATGAAATGAGAAGCAATTTCCCTCCCTCTTAAGTTAGTTAGATAAAAAGTGAATTTTAGGACTTTACTTACCTGTAACTTCCTCTTCTCTTACCTGTCTAATTCAACCAGGAAACTTTTGTGACAAGTATGGAAAATCTGTGTAACTCAAACAGGTTTGGGCAGATTTTGAGTAAGTTTTTGGCATTCTGAAGAACTGTTTGATTACTGTAGATTGGGTAACTAACAAACCTCAGTCATCCTGGAAGCTGGCTGGTGGGCAAATAGGCTAAGCGTTTTCTTAGGATTGCATATATGTGCCCAAAACTATCACATTAAAGAATACAAACTAAAAGAACAGATAATACTATTAAGCATTGTCTAGAAGAACAAACAATTCTACTTTAGCATGCACACTTTAAACTGTTGACAGGAAGATAATAGGAACTTGTTTAAGCCTGGGCAAATGTCTTATTCCTATTTTTGTGTAGGCAAGCTCTAAGTAACAAAAGATTCACATTTTTTTAAAGCACTCCAATATTTACAAAGCACTTTCCTCACAATCTTGTGAGTAGGTAGTATAAATATAATTATACCCACACACATATAATAATGTTTTACAGACCAGGAAGCTGAGGTGAAATGAAAACTAAGGTCACAACATGAGGAACTATAGGATCTAGAGCTTGAATCCAGACCTCCTAAGTCCCATATTTAACACCGCAACACATTATTATTCTGAGAGGTGACATGTCTATTTTCAAAATGAGCACTTGGTAAACAGAAAGACATATTAATAGATATAATTTCCATCTATTTCTTAAGGACCCTAAAAAACCAAATTTTGATAGCTATGACCTACTTCTCATTGATATAGCCAAGGAATTAGTAGAAGAATAAATACTAGATTGTAATACAGGCATTTTTTATCTGGATTCTATGAACTTAAAAACCTTTTTTTAAAAAATTGATTATTCCCCAATTGCCTGTAAAAACAATTTTTAACATTCCTTTTTAAAAATTTTTGAGTTCTCACTCTTCCACTCCCCCCATCAAGAAAGTAACTAATTTGTTATAGCTTATACATGTGCTGTTATGCAATACATATTTCCATATTAGACATATTGTGAAAGAAAACACAGACCAAAAAACCCCCCCAAAAACCCAAACCAAAAAATAAAGTGAAAAGTAGCATGTTTTGATCTGCATTCAGACTCCATTAGTTCTTTCTCTGGAGGTGGGTAGCATTTTTTTTTTTTTTTAAATTGTGAGTCCTTTGGAATTATCTTGAATCACTGTATTGTTGAGAATAGCTAAGTCATTCGTAATTGATCATTGTACAATATTGCTGTCCTGTATAAAATAGTGTTCTTATTCTGTTCACTTCACTTTGCATCAGTGCATGTAAATCTTTCCAAGTTTTCTGAAACCATCCTGCTTGTCATTTCTTATAGCACAATAGTATTATAGCACAATTGTACAGATCGTTGGCAAGCACAATCCTGCACTGCAACTTGTTTAGACATTCTCCAATTGATGGGTATCTCCTCAATGTTCAGTTCTCTGCCACCACTACAAGAGCTGCTATAAATATTTTTGTACAAATAAGTTCTTCCCCCTGCCCTCTGCTTTTTTTTTTTAATCTCTTTGGGATGCAGACCTAGTAGTGGTATTACTGGGTCAAAGGGTATGCACAGTTCTATAGCCCTTTGGGTATAGATCAGAGTTAACCCTCCAGAATGGTTGGATAAGTTCACAACTCCACCAGCAGTGCATTAGTGTCCCAATTTTCCCACATCCCTCCAACACTTATAATTTCCTTTTCTGTCATATTAGCTAATATGATACATATAAGGTGGTACCTCAGAGTTGTTTTAATTTGCATTTCTCTAATCAATAGTAATTTAGAGCATTTTTCATATGACTATAGATAGCTTTGATTTCTTCATCTGAAAAATGCCTGCTCATGTCTTTTGACCACTAATCAATTGGGGAATGATTTGTATTCTTATAAATTTGACTCAGTTTTCTATATATTGAGAAATGACATCTTTATCAGAGACTCTTGCTGCAAAATTTCCCTCCCAGCTTTCTGCTTTCCTTCTAATCTAGACTGCATTGGTTTTGTTTATGCAAAAATTTTAAAATTTAATGTTATCAAAATTATCCATTTTATATCTCGTAATGCTCCTTATCTCTTGTTTGGTCATAAATTCTTCCCTTACGCATAGATCTGACAGGTACTATTCTATGTGCCCCTAATTTGTCCATGACATCACCCTTTGTGTCTAAATCATATACCCATTTTGACCTTTTCTTGGTATACAGTGTGAGATATTGGTCTATACCTAGTTTCTGCCAAACTTTTCCAGTTTTCCCAGAGGTTTCTGTCAAATAATGAGTTCTTGTCTCAAAAGCTGGGATCTTTACAGTTATCAAACACAATGTTACTTTGGTCATTTACTAATGTGTATTGCATACCTAATTTATTCCACTGATCCACCACTCTATTTCTTAGCCAGTGTCAGATTATTTTGATGATTAATGCTTTATAATGCAGTTTGAGATCTGATATGGCTAGGCTACTTTTCTTCATTTTTTTTGTATTAATTCCCTTGATATTCTTGACCTTTTGGTCTTCCAGATGAAGTTTGCTGTTATTTTTCCTAGTTTTATAAAATAATTTTTTGGTATTTTCATTGGTATGATACTGAATAAATAAATTAAGCTAGGTAGAATTGTCATTTTTTATTATATTGGCTTGGCCTACCCATGAGTAATTAATATTTTTCCAGTTGTTTAGATCTAACTTTATTTGTAATTCTGTCCCTATAGTTCTTGGGTTTGTCTTGGCAGGTAGACTCCCAAGTATTTTATATTGTCTACAGTTCCTTAAATGGAATTTCTCTTTCTGTCTCTTGCTGCTGGACTTTCTTGGTAATATATA
Source organism: Vombatus ursinus (assembly GCF_900497805.2). Taxonomy (NCBI): domain Eukaryota; kingdom Metazoa; phylum Chordata; class Mammalia; order Diprotodontia; family Vombatidae; genus Vombatus; species Vombatus ursinus. The sequence continues at coordinate 89,605,009 of NW_020954590.1, forward strand.
GAAATGTGATGATTTATGTGAGTTTATTTTATATCCTGCAACTTTGCTAAAGTTGCTAATTATTTCAACTAGTTTTTTAGTTGATTCTCTAGTATTTATGTATGCCATCATTTCATTTGCAAAGGAGTGATAGTTTCGTTTGCTCATTGCCTTTCTAATTCCTTCAATTATTTTCTTCTCTTATTGCTATAGCTAGTATTTATAGCACACTATTGAATAATAATAGTGACAATGGGCATCCTTGCTTTACCCTGATCTTATTGTGAAGGTATTGAGCCTATCCCCATTACAGATAATGCTTGATGATGGTTTTAGATAGATACTATATTTTTTATAATTACATTTCAATATAATTGGTTTCCTTTGTACATGTATTCATATATTTTGTTTTATGCTTTAAAAACAAAGTTCTGAGAAGGTGTCCATAAACTTCACCAGATTGCCAAGGGGTCTGAGCTAAAGGCTAAGAATTTTTGTTCTAGTGGAAAAGGAAGTTAGAATTGGAGACATTAAAACTTAGCCATCAGCGGTGGGATGCTAGGCAAGTCACAACTTCTCAAGACTCCACTTTTTTCATCTATAAAATAGAGTAGATGGGGCAATTGATCTCTAAGGTCCCTTCTACTTCCAACATTCTATGATTTTGGCAATGGAGCAGTGAAATGAAGGTTATGCTGGTCTAGTGAGAAGAGTACCGAATTTGGAGTGAGAAGACCTGAGTTTTTACCCTTAGATCTGTCACTTATTACCTATGTGACCACTTTATCTTTCTGGGCCTCTCCTCTGTAAAAAGTAAGGGAGTTGGGCAAGATAATCTCCAAGGTCCTTCCTAGCTCCAAATCCTATGATCAATTATGGATTTCCTTCTGCACTTTGGTGGCTACTGCCCCTAACTCAACTCTGTGCCCTTCTCCATCCCATGACCACACCAGTGATTCTCCTTTGTGCATTCCTCAATACTCACTGGCTTTCCCTATGACCCCAAGTCCTGATGGGAAAGTGAAGAAAGGAGGAAGGCCTATTAATTTAAAGTTACATAAAATGCTAATTTAATCCTGAAAATCAGTAAAAAAGAACCTTTTACAGCAGTAAAGTGAAATATCTCTCATCTCATATAGAGGTAGTACCTGCTGTCTGGGGTCTAGCCATATGGGGTCACATTAATTTGAGCCCAAGAAAATGAATATGGCTATTCGTGAAATACAGTTCTACAGATCACAGGATAATCCTACTTTTTGAAAATACCCAAGACAGAAATAACAGAAGTCTATTGAAATCATCTCCTGCTACTAAACCTGTAAGACTTAATTGACTTTTATGTGTTATTATCTTGGGACTTGCAAAATGAATAATTCTAAGTGATTTTAACTCCATAAGGAGAAAACTGTGATTTAAAAACACTTCTTAGTGTTTATTAGTTTTTTTTCCCAAACTCTGTTCTCTGGGATATAAAGTGAGATATTTTATGCTCCATCTGTTCTACCTGACCTATATTCACTTACAGGAAATCATCTCTTGTTACACAAACAGGTCTATTCTTTTATATTATGCTATAATTAATGAAGCATGCAAAACCTCTCAATTACAGCGTGCTGATAAGAGTAACAACCTTTCCCCTTCCTGCCAGGTAGACATATAATCACCACAGATCACCAGACCTGCAGCAGTAACCACAGTAACTAATAGCAACTATAACTTTATGTACTTGAGTGATTCCAGTTAGGCCTAGGAACTCAATTAACATGTCTTCCTGCAGATTGCACATCCTTGTTGCCTCTCTGTCATCTTCATTCTTTCACTTATTTTCCATCTTTCCCTCTCTACTGGCTCATTTCCTACTCCCTACAAATATCCCTATATTTCCTCTGTCTTGAAAAAACCTTAATTTGACCCTTCCATTCACACTAACTATTGTCCTATATCTCTTCCGCTTTTTTTTTTAGCTTCTATAGCTCTTCTGTCTTTTTTTTTTTTAGCTAAACTGTAGTTAAAAGGTGGTCTACAATAGGCGTCTCTGCTTTCCTCTCATTGTCTTCTTAACCCCTTAAAATCCAACTTCCAATCTTATCAGTCCACTGAAACTACTCTCTCTTTAAATTTACAAATGATCTCTAAATTGATAAATCCAGTGGTCTTTTCTCAATCCTCATTTATGTAACCTTTGACACTATTGACCACCCTTTCCTCTCTTTTCTCTAGGTTTTCAGGACACCCCTCTCTCCTGCTTTTCCTCTTACTTATCTGACCTCTTTCCCTTTTGCTGGATTTTCCTCCAGATCATGGCCTCTAACTGTAGGTGTCCCTCAGGATTCTGTTCTGAGTCCTCTTTTCTTCCACTTGGTGATTTCATCATCTCCCATGCATTTAATTTCCATCTCTAAGCTAATGTTTCTCAAATTGACTTTTCCTGCCCCAACCTCTCTGTTGAACTCTAATCTGGACTCTCCAACTGCCTTTCAGACATCTTAAGCTGGATATGCAGTAGACATCTTAAATTCAATTTATCCAAATGAGAACTCATTATCTTTACCCCTAAACCCTCCTTACTTCTTACTTTCCTTACTACTATAGAGGACAACACCATCCTCCCAGTCATTCAGGCTCGCATGTGAGGAGTCATCCTAGATCCCTACTATCCAAGCTATTGCTAAAGCCTGAAGATTTTGCCTTGTCTTGAATACCTCCCCCCTTCTCTTGTCTGATACTGCCATCACTCTAGTGCAAGCCCTCATCACCTCATGCCTTATTTTTGCAATAGCCTGTTCATGTGTCTGTCTGCCTGAAGTCTCTCCCCACTGCAATTCACCCTCCTTTCAGCTACTAAAGTGATTTTCCTAAAATGTAGGTTTGATCATGTCACACCCTCCACCTCCTCCTTCTCCCGTTACCCCTCAGTAAACTTCAGTGGCTTCTAGGAACAAATTCAAATGTTCTATATGCCACTCAAAGCTCTTCACAACCTAGCCCCTTCCTACCTTTCTGGTCTTCTTATACCTTATTCCTTGGCACATACTTTTTGATCCAGTGATATTGGTCTCCTGGCTGTTCCATGAACAAGACACTCCATTTATTGTCTCTGGGCATTTTTTCTGTCTGTCCCATGTGCCCAGAATGCTTTCCTTCCCTTGCTCTACCTACTGACATCACTAGCTTCCTTAAGTTGCTACTAACAACCCACCATCTGTAGGAAGCCTTCCCCAATTCTTCTAATTCTAGTGCCTTCTCTCTATTAAATATTTCCTATTTATCTTTGCTTTGCATATATTTGCTTGTATGTTGTCTCCCCTAAGAAATTATTAGCTCCTTGAGGGACTGTCTTTTGCTTCTTTTTATATCTCTGGTGCTTAGCATGGTGCCTGGCACATACTAGAAACTTAATAAATGTGTATTGATTGATTGATCATATGCTTATAAAATCTGAGTCTATAAATAAAAAATTATACAATTATCATTATTATCATCATCATTATAACAGATTTTTTATAGGGCTTTAAGGTTTATAAGCACTTTACATAGATTATTTTCTTTGATCTTTACAACAACCCTGAGGTAGGTTCTATTATTATTCCCATTTTACAGAAGAAATAACTGAGACTCAAGGAGATCATGTGACTTGCCCAAGGTCATATAAATAGTAAGTGTCAGGGACAGTATTTGAACTTATGTCCTCTAACTACAGAGACAATGACAATTGTATCTTACTGCCTCCTGTCTTAAGTGACTAGTCCAGGATAACACAGTTAGTAAATATTTGAGGTGGAAGGAAAGAAAAAAGCAAATAGGTATTTACTAAATACTTACTATGTGCCAAGTACTGTGCTAAGTAAATTACAATACCCATAACAACCCTGCGAGTTAGATATTATTACTATCCCCATTTTATAGTTGAGGAAAATAAGACAGACAGATTAAGTCCAACAGCTAGCAAGTATCTGAGGCTGGATTTGAACTTCCTGATTCTAGCTCTATCCACTGTACCACCTAGTTACACAGGTGGGATTCAAACCCAGATTTTCCTGACTTCAAGTCAAATGTCCTATCCACTGCCCTACACAGATTCAAACAGATTCAGGTCAGCATTAGATGGTAGATCCCACCAAAAGTTTTCATAGAAAGGAAAAAGGAAGCTTACGTGTACTGGATGTTGGCTTGCTGTAAGAAGGCTAACAGGATTTGAGAGCCATTTTGGGGAATATGGACATCTGTAACAGTTCCTTCCGAGACATAGGAGATGCTGCTGGGCTGCCATAGGTCCACCTGTAGTGCAGGAACTAACCTGTAATTCATATTCAATGTAGGTGGGGAAAAATCCATGTCATAATGTCAAACATGTATCTTGTTTATATATCATAATAAATAAAACATTGAATTTAGACATTGTCCTTGGATCTGAGGCTAAAGCCCATTTTTTTTTAATCTTAAGAAATTTCAGCCAGTGAGACATTTCAACTACTGAATCTTTCTCTAATTGTTTAAGAGGCTCCAAATTATGTCATGTTATATTACAGCAGGTAGGTGGCTCAGCAGATAGAACGCTGGCCTGAGGTCAGGAAAAATTCATCCTCCTCAGTTCAAATCTGGTCTCAGATAACTGTGTGACCTAGGGAAATCACTTAACCCAGTTTGCCTCAGTTTCCTCATTCATAAAATGAGTTGGAGAAGGAAATGGCAAACCACTTCAGTATCTTTGCCAAGAAAACCCCAAATGGGGTCATGGAGAGTTGGCCGTGACTGAACAACAACAAGAAATTATGTTATCTCCATAAAATAGTTAATCATAGCATGATAATATCTTTAAGATTGGGATTCTGAGGCCACATGATAAATGTTAAGAAAAATAGTTTTTTTTTTTTGTAATAACAGGAGATGACCTGAAAATGTTTCTTTAACTTAAAATGATGGGAAATAATAACCCTCTTTATTTTGCAAAGAGTTCATTCCTTAGGTCATGCTCAGTCTAAGTAAAATTGTGAAGCAAACAAATCTTTCTTTCCTTTTCCCTCTCTAGCTGCCTGGCCAGATTCCCAAAGTGGATCTTGATCTCTGCTAAAATATAAGTTAATAGGACTTTAGGTGTTATACCTCTTCTAGCGATATTTCTATTTTTAGGATACTTTTGAAGACTGAAAACCCTTTTAGTTTGACTTTTTTTGGAGGCAATTGGGGTTAAGTGACTTGCCCAGGGTCACACAGCTAGTAAGTGTCTGAGGTCAGATTTGAACTCAGGTCCTTTTGACTCCAGAGCTGGTACTCTATCCACTAGGCACCACCTAGCTGCCCCCTGAAAACCCTTTTTAGATCCAAGGAAATTAATCTTTACCAATGACATTTCAGTTTGATGAGGGAAATATTATGGGCAGAAATATCCTTTCTCTAATTAAAGTTGCACAATATTTAACTGCCTATGTGAAGTCAATGAATTGATCCATTCAAATTGTTAATCTAACCATAATAGAAAATCATAGAATTGTAGGCCTGGAAGAAATTTTTGCAAAGTGATTTGGTGCATCTAATAGTTTCGGACAGAAATGCATCTAAGATTGAGTCTATCTTAGTCTATTATAGCTATAGTGATTACAGTTATTGTTTTTATTATTATCTCATTTTTGAACATTCCTAAAGGAGGAAATCTCATAATACTCCTATGTGTTTATCTTTATACATAAAAATTTTCAGAAAAATTTTCCAAACATATACAGTGTTTCAAGTCTTTTGTGATCATATCATGATTCCATGGTTTTTCTTGTTCTTCTCATCACTGGAAAAAAATCGATTTCTGGCATATGATAATTGAATGCTAATATTAAATTCTACCTCAGATTTTTTTTATCTTTGAGTGAAGTAATCTCAATCCATTTCATCTTTCCTTTCATATCCATTTCCCTAACCCTTTGATTATTTTAGTGACTCTTCTCTAAATTTATTTCACTGATTTTTTTCTCTTATAAATACATGGATTGTTTTCAATAATGGGCAATGGGTTCTAGAAAATAGTGGTTACGATCATACCTAAATTCAAATGGAAAGAAGAAAGATGGTGCTATAGTTGGTGAAAAGCTCTTAGTCCTCAGAGTAAGATGAACCTACGAATAGAGAACTGAGTCTATTGATTCACTTGATAAATATTTATTAAGAACTTGAAACATGCATGACTAGAACCAAGGGAGATATGAAACTAAGTGAGACACCATTCCTAACTCAAGGGATTTATGATCTGGTATATCATCAAGTTCTTTCTAATCCTTATGATAGAAGCTTATTAAACATATAAAGCATGTGTAATATGACCCTGGAGAAGGTTGTCTGCTGGTTGGGATAAGGCAGGGGTGGGGAACCTTCAGCTTCGAGATCATATGTGGCCTTCTAGGTCCTTGGGTGTGGCCTCTTGACTGAGTCCAAGTTTTACAGAACAAATCTTTTTACTAAGAGGATTTGCTTTGTGAAGTTTGGATTCAGTCAAAAGGCCGCACTTGAGGACCTAAATGGCTACATATGGCCTCAAGGCACCCCTGGGCTAAAGGCTTCTTGTGTTTCCCTGCAGTAATTGCCCCAAAGAGATCTTTGGCCTGGCCTTAAGACATGAGGGTCTAATTCTGAATGACAAGATAACTCCTTCCAGGTTAAAGGACAATGGGGAGGTATAAAGAAGAAGCCACTTGAGCTAGAGAAGGGATGCCAGGGTAAAGCTGGAGACAAGAGCTTTCAAGAGCCAGAGAGATGGGAAATAGTAGAGAATGATATCTGCCATTAGGAAGGGGCATTGTGATTTAGGACTGAGGCATGTCAGATAGATCTTTTGCTGCTGAAAATTCCATTTGGTCTTCAGATGAAGTTTGGAAATTCTTCCCCCTCCCCCGCCAACTTTTCCTTTGTTTTTTGAGTTCATGCCTTTTTGAGTCTAATGCCTCCCCTTCTACTCTACTTTCTGTTAAAAGTATACTCTGCCTCTTAAGGTGGCTAAACTATGTGTGTATTTTGAGAATGCGAGGCAGAAATTTAGAGGTGCTTCCTCGGGAAAAGGATAGAGACTTAAAACTATAGTATTTTGCCAGAACTTGATCTTAGGTTGGGGGCTCAGAGCTATAGAAGAGAGTTGTTGATTTATTTTTTTTTACAACTTTCCCAGGCAGAAAAAAATATACTGGGCAGCCCTAGGCAATGAGTCATCAGTATTGGTGACTGTGACTAGCTGGGCTGCTAATGTGGTGGGGTCACTGAAGTATTCTTTCACATTTTTTTCCCCCTGAAGTCCATTTTGAAAGGAAATTCATTTCGATAGAAGGGGAAGAGCTCAGAAAGTAGCTGGAGGTGGGTGGAAAAGGGAAGTTATGTCTCAACCCACAAAATAGAGGAGATGAATTAAGGGTGACTAACAGCCTTAACTAACTGCTTTTCGTTTATAGGAAAATAGCCCAGAAAAAAATCCATCCTAAAATATGATTTGGAAATGGCTTTCCGGTGAGATCTTGGCACCTTTCTAATAAAATTTTAGATGGTACATTCTCAGGAAGGAGCCATTCTACAATGGAATCAATGAAAAAATAACCTCAAGAATTATAACATGTTTTGTAAAAGCGTGCTGAAATGCAGAGAGAAGATAAATGCTAAGTACGAGAGAAAGGGCGGCAGTTTTTAGGTAACAAAAGTAAAAGAAGGTTGGTGCATAAACATTTGTCAGTGTTTTTCCAACACTATTTTGAAGAGATTGTGCTCTGACAGAGAGACATGAGTATTCTGGTCTGTTGGGCAGATATATGAAGACATGTACACACGGGGAGAAAGGTAAGCTACTAGGCTATCACAGACTGATGAAACTATCCTTTGAGGATACATAACTCCCCTCTTTTTTCCCTCTAAAATCCCATGCTTACTGAGCAGTATTCTAGTTACTGAGTAGACTTGGCAGGTGCTTTGATAAGGGATACCCTGTTCAGCTATCAAGAGTATCTATTCTAGGCTTTTGTAGCAGATAGTTTTCAGAGTAAATTGACGTACTGACAGAATTACAGAATCTCAGAATTGGAAATGAACTCAGCTTAACTACTCAGTCTCTGCTTGAGACCTCGCAACAGGAAAACCACTGCCTCTGAAGATAGCCCTTCACATTTTGGAATAGTGGTAATTACTAGGAGTTATTTGCATAAAGTCTAAAGCTGCCTTATTCAACTTTCACCCATTGTTTTTGATTCTATCTCATGGGGCCAGATGGAACAAGTATAACTCCTCATCTACAAACAGTCCTTCTAACACTTGCACATAAATATCAGGTTTCCCTTGAGTCATTTCAGGATATATACCCATAATTCCTTCCATTGAGTCTAATATAGCAAGGTCCCTACTCCTCTCAACATCTCAGTTGCCTTCTACTGGATGTGTTCAACTTGATCAAAGTTCTCTTTAAAATGGAGTGTTTAGAACTGACCAAAATGGACATGATCTGACTGAGGTAGCATAGAACAGTACCATTACATCCTTCATTCTGGACGCTGTCTCTCTCTCTCTCTCTCTTATTTTTTCTATTTGATAGGCAATTTGGGTTAAGTGACTTGCCCAGGGTTGCACAGCTAGTAAGTGTTGTGTGTTGTGTGTTTGAGGTCGGATTTGAACTCAGGTCCTCCTGACTCCAAGGTCAGAGCTCTATCCACTGAGCCACCTAGCTGCCCCCACTGTGTCTGTCTTGATGCCATCTATGTTTGTAGTAGCTTTTTTTTTGACTATCCTATTACTCTGTTGATTTGATGTGGCATTTCTCAGCATAAATTAACAAAATTTGTTTTATAAATCAATCTCTTGAGAATTTGGTTAGCGTAAGTCAATTGTCCAGGACTGGATCACCTTGGGGTGAGCTGATAAAATTGAGTTTTTGAACCCACATATGCCACTACCGAATGAGCATCTGCCTAAAACAGCTTGCTGGCTACATATGCATCTAATAATATTCCACTGGAAAAAATTCTCCTTTCAAAGCATTCGAGGTTTGTTCTTAATCTTCAGTGATTGTTTAAACATCCTGTTTCCCCAATATAATCATCATGTACTTATATTCAAATATGTTTTTCAGTAGGGAAATAAAGGATAAGAAAAAATAAAGAATAAGACTTCTGATTCTATTTTTTCTTCCTGGGTTGATGAGGAGAATGCTTAAATTGTTTCATTATATTGTGAACTTAAGATAAAATAAATTGGATTTAGGGAAATACTCCCATAAGACTATGGGCAATAAATATTTTTAAATGAATAAGGAGACTGAGGAATGAATTGGCACAGAAGCCAGATTCCTTTACAATTAGATTGATAATCATTTCTTAGAAATAAGTGAAAATTTCTCCTTAGGATTCATTTAGACTTGAGTTTCTGAGTATTTGTACTTCTCTACAATGTATACACTTTTGTGTGATGTCTTATGGGCACTCAGAACCACTTTTATTAAGCAGAGGAATAATAATACTTCTGATACAGACATCACAGGAGGGGTATAATAAATAAAATAGAGCAACTGTCCTGGAGGGCCTATGTTTTAGATGTGGTAGGGAACTTTGGGGACTCATACAATTTGGTAACAGATGGTCTGCCTTTCAGCTGCCTGAGACAACACAGAAATCTACACTAGGATTGTGCTGTTTTCTATTTATTTTTATGTTAACTTGTAAAAACAGTTCTTAGATAGACCACTAAGGTGCAGTGGATAAGGGGATTCCTTTTTTCTAGAAGAAAATTGTGAGGCCTTACCTTAATCCTCCCTTCCCATAGATGTATAAATATAAAATGTACAGACATTAAAATGTACCCTGCCTAATCAGTCTCTAAAATTAGGTTTTTGGTCTGCTCTCACCCTATCTCAGTGGGCCCACTTCTTAGATTTCCTGGCTGCAGATTTGCCTTTCTGGTTTCTTCATCTTATTCTTATTCAGGCAGAGTATTTCAAAGTGGCATTTCAAATATTCTCATATCTTAGGGTCCCTGGGTATGTGAATGTACCCAAAAGAACAGGTGAGGATTCAAATTGTGATCATGATTGACCTCTGGGGACCACTAACTTGGGAGTGGTGAGCTTGAGTCAACTTTCTTATTTCATTATCTTAGCAGGCAGCTTGAAATCTGAAGCTTTATATACATGGTTGTTTATTTTATTGCCTCAAGAATGGCAGCATTTCATTAATTTTCACACTTCACTGAAGTAAGAACTCTATACTGTCAACCAGATGCCGTGATCTCATCAGAGATTTAGGCAAGGAAGTTGAAAGACCTCTTGTTACTTTACAAAAGACACAAAAATGCATTGACTAGCAAGCCACAGTGGGATAAATTAATCATTAATATTAGCACAAGTCCAAAGATGAAATAATACTAAGTCAGTCCAAAGGAAAAATTCTCTGGTAATATAAGTTTCAGTAAAATGGAATTATTATCCTTAGCAATGGTTTTATCCTGTTATAGACTACTTATTCTCACTGTCAGAAATATCTCATCACTAGGATGTTGAGTAAGTATGGGAGGATCTGATAGATTTTGTTTATTTATTCAACAAGTATTAATTAAATACCTACCATATATGAAGCACTCTATTAGGTTTTGAGGATAGAAAGAAAAAAAGCACAATAATTCTTACCCTCAAGAAATTTATTATCTCCTGGGGGAAAATAATATTAAACACTTCAGGCCTTAGTTTACTATCTATAAAATGATGGTGTTGAAATGGATGACCTCTTCTAGTTCTAAATTCATTATTTCTGAGCACTTAGCACAGAAGTCAACAGTTCTTTTTATGTGGCTACCAAGTTTATACTTATTATTTCCTTGGGAATGATGGTTGGGGAGGCAACAGGGACTCTTGTGGGGAAAATGGTGGTGTTTCAATGCCAAAGACAGCTGGCTACTTCATAGTTTTGCCTGGGGCTGTCTCTGGCCCCCTCCAATGTATGCCTTTCTCCTCAACTCCAGCCTCTATGACACTGATTATCATCTCGAGTGCCACCATATATGGCATAGATTGCCAACTCTTGGGCTATAATGCTATTCATCACAATGTGGTGGTACTTTTACTTGTGAATTTTCACTACTAAATCCATAGAGCTAAAAAGTAGAGGAAATGTCAAGGTTTTTTTTTTTTTAAGAAATATGATCTGTTTGAAAAAATGGGGTTTATTATTAAGTATGGCAAGCAGGCATATGTACACGCTGTGTTTCCTTGTCCTGTGTACATAGAAAAGTAGACATAAAATATATATGAAATACATACAGTGTACTTTTGTGGGGCATGTAGCACTAAAACATGGAAAGATCAAGAAAGGCCTGAAGTAGATGACATTTGGGCAGAGATCCTTGAATGGATCTTGGGATTCTAAAAGCTGAAGATGCAGAGGGAGTGAATCACAGGCATGGGGTCCAGCCTGTACAAAGGCATGGAGGTGGGAGATGGAATATCTGACATGGATGAACAAGAAGTAGGATAGCTTGACTAGAACACAGAGTACACAGAGAGGAGTAATATGAGATCAGTCTGAGAAGATAGATTGGAGCAGACAAAGGACTTTGCAATTAAACCAAGAAAAAAGATTCTTAATGTTCTTTGTATCATGTACTCCTTTGACAGTCTGCTGAAATACGATTTTGTGTCTTAGTTTACCTTAATTTTAATCGTGATAAACCTATGGACCCATTCTTAGGTTAATGTTTTTAAATCTGTGAGATAAAATGCATACAATTGCAAAGGAAACCAATTATATTAAAACACAGTTATCAATATATTAAAAAAGTTCATAGACCTCTAGGTTAAGAATTCCCATTCTAGAGGTTAGGCATTGAAATTTGTTGAGTGGATGGGTGACAATTAGACCTATGCTTCAGGAACATCACTTTGGCAGCTGTTTGGAGGATACATGGGATATGGGAGAAAATAGAGACAAAGAAGGCAGTTATAGGAGGCCATTACAATGTTTCAAGGGTAGAGATAATGAGAGCCTTAGTTGGGGGAATGGTTGTGTGAATGGATAGAATGAGATGATTACTGGTGCAACAGATGTCATGAAAATAGATTTGACAAAAGTTGACAATTGATTGGCTATGGGAGGGGGTAAGTGAGGAATCAAGGATGTCTTTAAAGTTATGAACTTGGGTATCTTGATAGATGATGGAGCCCTTGATAAGAATTGGGAAGCTAGAAAGAGAGGTTTTTGAGGAAAGATAAAGAATCCACTTTGAACATGTTTTGGCTTCTAATTTAGGATTCCATTTTTCTTCAAGGTGTGCTTGTCATAATTAATGGTAAATCCCATTTTTCAAAACAATAACAACAATAAACAAGTAACAAAGTACACTTTGTAAAAAAAAAAAGCCTTCACATTTTCCCCACTTGTTAGTTCTGTGGATTTAGTGATCCACAAGCAAAAGAAACATTGTATTGTGATAAACAGCATGGTGGCCCAGAGGTTGGCAAACAACAGCATATGCAGTGGCACTCAGGATGATTATCAGTGACACTGAACTGGGGTTGTGGGAAGAGATCTGTATGAGTGCCAGGGAAAGCTTTAGGCAAAGCTGTGAATAGCCAATTCTACCTTTGGCATCTAAATGCCATCTATTCTCCAAAAGAAGACCTATTGCCTCCCTAACTCCCATTTCCAGGAAGAGAATAAATAAATAAAAATCTGGTAGCCCCATGAGAAAACTGTTGACACTCTTGTGCTAGGTGTCAGAAAACATATAGCAATGGGATTAATCTATGCTTAGAGACTTTACATTTTTCCCAAGTAGAGTGAGTAAAAAGAATTGTGAATTTTTAGAAGAGTTTTGAGCAAGAAAAAGAAAATGGCCATTGGAAAGGGCATGGGAAGACATTACAGATGTAAGGTATAACCTGGTAGGGAACAAGTAGCATACTAAATAGATTGGGGAATATACTGACTTAATTTAAACACTGAAATATGGAACTAAAGTGACAATTTATTTAATGGAATAGTTGCCATTTATTTAATTCCCTCATCTTGTAAAATGAGTGACCTGGCTTAAATGGCATGTCAGATTACTGGCTCTAAACTTCTGTGATTTTATTTTGGGAAAAGAGCTATAAATGTCACATTAAATGAGTTTTTCTTCTGCTGGATATTAGGTTCTAAAAATTTATTGAGTTTACTTATTTAAAAAAAAATCTTTTAACAATGAAGATCAGCCATTTCCTCGCATCCTCTTTTAATAAAATTAATCTAATAACTGTTGAAAGGAATGATGTGCATAGATTTATAATTTTTATAATTGTCCTTAAAAACTACAACTATTTCCTTCATGCTTTAACACATGGTAATGAGACTCTTTAAGTAAGCTTTCATTAAGAGGAATTTGGGTTGATGATGTCAAAAGTGAACTGCTTGGGCTTTAGGAACTCAGCGATGTCTGTGTTCATAGGCCTTAGAGTTGAAAAGCATCTTAGAGATGTATTTGAATCCCCTTATTTTACAGTCAACTGAAGCTCCAAGAGATGAAGTGATTGCTGTAAGATCTGGGACTTGAAACAATTATTTTACTCTAAAATCCAATGTTCTTTCCACTACATATTACTTTCTTCCTCTCTTCTTCCTCTTTTTCCATTCTTCCTTTCTCCTTCCTCCTCTTCCTCCCTCCCTGCCCCTAATATTTGAGTACTATACCTACAGTATGAAAGGCACTAGGTAGTAGAAAATATTATTAGTCTATTCTCCTTAAGACCTCATCTGCCTTAAACTTATCAAAAGTATATCTAAATTTTCTTTTTCCATTTCAAATGGACCAATAGTGAAGTCACCTGTCACCCAGCATCCCCTTATCAAATATCACAGGGGAAAAAATATTTCTTTATTATTTCCATAAGTGAAAATGAATTCTACCAGTTCTTGAGGGGGGGGTGGTATCATAATTCAAATTGCCAATTTAAGTTAGTGAACTTGTAAGTAAATTATTTTGTTTTATATATTTTTAAACTTCACAAAATACAAATATCCATAAGATTTTTAAAGAATAATTAATCTCATGCTTTAATAAAAAATAAATTACCAATTAGACTATGATTCAATGGGATTTGTGGTATGAGTGACTTCTTCATGGAATCTGTAATTTTATTGGCTATTACTGTCATGAGGGCAAATCACAAACCCTACATGCCTATCCTTGTCCATGTCTTTCCATAAATTTTCAACAGAGCATCCATCATGATGGATCCCTTCCTCTGATTCTACTTATATTTTATGTGTAGCTGTGAACAGTCTGGTGCATTTGCTACACAGAATCATAGGATTTCAGACTTCAGAGATCTAAGGGATCTTAGAGGTCATCTCTTTGCAATTATTATTTTATATTATAATTATTTTTTATTTTATTTCACAGATGAGAAAACTGAGGAACAGAGTGGGAAAGTGACTTGTCTATTGTGGTAGAAAGGGAGGGAAGGATGGATGAGAATAAGCACTTATATAGTTCCCACCACATGCCAAGCACTTTGCTAATGACTTTACAAATATTATCTCATTTGATCCTCACAACAACCCTGGGGGAGAGTAGGTTTATTATCACCATTTTACAGTTGAGGAAATTCAGGCAAACAAAGGGTGAGGCTTGCCAGGGTCATACAGCTATTTTCTGAGGCCAGAATTGAACTAAGGTCTTTCTGACTCCAGGCTCAGCATTCTATCCACTGTGCCACCTAACTGCCTCATAGTATCTATGCTATTGTAAGTGCCCAAGATCACACAGGTATTAAGTGAAAGATGGTTAATCCACCTTCTTTTCCTGTCAGACATATTCTTGATAATGTCACATACCACTTTTTACCAAAATAATCTTCTTAAGGTATAGGTCTGACTTTGATGATCCACCATTTGAAAACTTCAATGGCTCCCTCTGGTATAAAATATAAGCTCCCTGTCATTTTAAGCCCTCCATGATATGCCTCTGTCCTCTCATTCCAGATATTTCATTTTCCTCCTCATTATACATTGCACATTCTGATCAACTGGACTAGTTGTTCCTTGAGCTCTATGTTCAATCTTCCATCTCTATGCTATCGTACATGCTGCATTACTCTCAAACACACTCCCCTTTCTCTTTTCCCTAATCTCAAATTCATTCAAGACTCAAGTCATGTGCTATCATCTCTGTCAAGCTTTTACCTTATATAATCAGTTTTTGAGGACCTTCCCCTTCTCAAATTACCTTGGATTTACTTATCTGTGAATATTCAACTTAATTCAATCAATTAATGATACAGTTCTTCAGATGCTCCTATTTGCAAATAAATGCATGCATTTGCAGATTGCATTGATGGCGTGGAGTCTTGGAATATTACAGTCCTCTTCAGTGAGATCCACACAAGGCTTATCAAACCTGCTCACCTGGCTTCCTATACCACTCCTTTGCTCTATCTAAATTCTTCTCTGGAAGGTCACTTATAATCTATTAAGTGCTGAATATGATAGCATCTTCTTAGTCCTCATCCTGCTTAGACAGGGTTGACCTGCTTTCTCTTGCTCCTCATACTTGTCTGAATCTTCCTTATTTAGTCTTCTTCCTGGGACATGTGTTCCTCCTTACTTCTATGTGTGTGTATGCGTGTATGCATATAAGCATGTATGGGTATGTGCATGTATATGTGTGTGTGTGTTCTAAGTCTTTGTCCTTAGTTCTCTCCTTTCTTTTCAGCTTTTTGGGGAGGCAGTGTGGTAAAGTGAAAAGAGTGTCAGCTCTGGAATAAAAGGATGAAAGTTCAAATCCCAAATCTGATAGTTATTACCCACGAGACCTTGGGCAAGTCAGTCAACCTCCCTGGGTCTCAGTCTCCTAAAATGAATGGGTTGGATCAGATGGCCTCTGAGTTCCTTTCTGGATCGATAATCTTATGTCCTATTTCTATTCTCTACCTCGGTGATTTCATGTATTCTTACAGGTTCAATTTTACCTCTATATAGATGACTCCAAAGTCTGGACATTTATAAACTAGAAGGATATCTTTTCCCCAAGTCTCAGTCTTGCATTTTCTTCTTTTAGTCATTTACAACAATATTAATAAAAACAGATAAGATTTGTATATCACTTTAAGGTTTGCAAAGCACTTTTACATATATTATCTCTTCTTATCCTCAAAATAACACTGAAGTAGGTGATATTATCTCTATATTTTTTAGATCAGGAAACGGAGACAGGCAGAGGTTAGGTGATTTGCCCAAGGTGTCTGAGGCAGACTTTGAATTCAGGTCTTCCTGGCTCCAAGGCCAGTGCTCTAACTACTGGGCCACCCAGCTGCCTAGATTTTCTACAATGGGATACAGAATTTAGCCACGCAAGCTCAATCTGTCTAAAACTGAACTGTCAATCTTTTCCTTTCTTCTTTTTACTACCTCCCAACTTTTATAGATGGTACCACCACCCCCTTAGTCACCCTAGCTGGAGACTTTGGACTCACATTTGACTCTTGCATCTCCCTCAGCTTATACGTCCAATCATTTGCCACATCCTGTAAACTACACTATCCTTCTAACATCTTTTGGGGTCCCCCCTCTGTACCTGAATTGTCCTTCTAGTTTAGACCCTTGTCACCTGCTGCTTTAAGTATTTGGTTAGTCACCTGGCCACTCTCCTTGCTCCCTGTTTCTGTAATTCTTCCTTCATACAGTTTGTATGTAGAACAAACATTTTTGTGATAAGCACTCAATAAGTATCTATCAAACTGAATTCACAAAGGAAAAACCACGTGGATTAAGAATGCGTGGATCCCTGATTACCCACATGCTGTTTGATGGGCAGTCTATTGAATAAGTGCTATAGACATTAATGTACTAGTCTCAGACTTCAGTCTAAGCAGGATAATGAGCCTGGGCTGAACTTGGGAAATTACACAGTGCTTTCGTCATTCCAAGAGGTTCTTGCTACAAAATAAACATAAAACAAAATAATATCATTTTTCTAGATAGAAAAGTAAAGCATTTGCCAAGTGTTTATTAGGTATCAGGCACTGTACTAAGTGCTGGGAATACAGATGCAAGGAAGTAAACAAGTACCTTCCCCAGAGGAGCTTACATTCAGCTAGGGAAAGACCACCTTAAGAGACATGGAGGATTGATTCTGGACAAACTAAAGTGAAAGCTCACTTATCAGGGCCTAGGGAGGTTCTCAGGTGGGAGTCCACGTTTTAGGGGGGTAGGAGCTGGGGATGAAGACTGGAGAGAAAGCTACATGGTTTGGAACTGGTGACACTAGCATTTTCTTATTAATGCTCTATTTATCTCTACCTTTAATACAGTGGAAACAATTCTGGGCAGAAATTTGGGTAACCTGTGTCATAGTACTAACTTGGTGACTATATCTGTGTCATGGGGCAACTGACTTCACCCCCCTAGTTTTTAGTTTTCTCCTCTGTGAAATGAAGGGGTTGGATGAATTATTATGATTTTTCTTTTGGGCAGTTGGGGTTAAGTGACCTGCCCAGGGGCACACAGCTAGTGTCAAGTGTTTGGTCTGAGGCCAGATTTGAACTCAGGTCCTCTTGACTTCAGGGCTGGTGCTCTATCCACTGTGCCACCTAGATGCCCTGGATGAATTATTTTCTAAGGTGACTTTCAGCTTTAACGTTAAAAGAAGATGATTCTATCTTACTTTGCTTCCCGATGTTTTCTATGTAAATATCAATCCTTCCCCCAGGAATTCTCTCAAGCTCATCTATACTTTTTCTTCAAATTTGTGATCCTGGTTGAATTCGAGAGGGGGAATTTGCTCAGCTGAAAAAAAAAATCAACAACCAAACTCTGTTGATGAACTCTTAGAAGTTAAAATGAAATTTAGCACCGTGCTGACAATGGTAATCCACACACATTCCTAAGCCTGAAATTTATTATTCACTTTAAATTATTTCACTGCAAACCTTTTATCCAATCTGATAACAAGTGTGGAATATATTGATTTCAATTTCATCTCTTTTCTACTTCATACTTTGTTACAGGAGGTTCTTAAATGGGAGCAGTCAGAGGAAGAAGAGAATTGGGTAATCAATTGGATAATGAACCAGACTTTGAATGATCAAGGGAAGATTGTCCTGCCCCTTGGTTAGTTATGAGATCAGTCTACTTGCCTCAAAAATCATTCAGAGGCCATACAATTCACAATTAATGATCTTCAGTGGCTTCCTGTAATTCTTACCCCCTCTTCAAATTCTACCAACTCAAATATTTTGCAAAGATTGTTGCTTTGTCTACATCATATTTCTTCTTTTCCTTCAGAAACTTCTAGTTTCAGAGGGCTCCTATCTTAAAGAATGGGCTCTTCCCTACTGAAACTATTTCCAGGGTCATATAGGATACTGTAGGTAATTTTATTAGGTTTCCTGTCTTTTAGTGGCTCTCACTATCCATTAATCCATGGATATTTTCCCTCCATTTCCTCCTCTCTGTTATTAAGCTTTAAAAGCTTTGTTTCCTGTGTTCCCACTTTAATAAACCAGACCCAATTTTGAATTTCCCTTTTCCTCATTGATATGAGCTGTTTTAGGCTGGGTAGTGATTTGGCTTCAGCTGCTAGCATTTTAGTGAATTGGCAGTGTGACTGGTATCTTTGCAGTTTGCTGATCCCACACTGTTGGACTCAATGCATTCAATATTTCAGTGGAGTTCAATTCAATTCAACAAACATGCATGAAATGGTTCCACTGTGCAAGACACTATACCAAACCAGGGGAAGCAAACATAGATATGGCAGTTTTTGCCTTCAAGGAATTTGTAGTCTAGCAGGGGGATTAAGCCTGGCCCACACACTAATATAAAATAGAAGACAATAAGTGCATGGGGGTGGGGAAGTACAAAGTGTTGTGAAAGACTGAGGAAAAGAGGTACCACATTGGTAAAGAAATGAGAGATGCCTGAAGAACAAAGTGATGCTAGAACTGAACCAGACTTCCAAATGCAGGAATGAGGGCACGTGAAAGGAAAAGGAGGGCTGCAATTCAGGCACTGGGACAGCAGGATAAACTAATTCGTAGAGGTGGGAGTGTGTTCAGAAGGTATTAGGTTTTTGGGAGAGGTAGCCTTAGTTATACAATCACAGCTTAGAAGACAATGGTACTTTTCATACGCTGAGAAGTTCTCAGAGACCTCAATATCTAACTACTTAGTAAGCAGCTAGGGGGCGTAGTTCATTGAGTTCTGAAGTTGGGAGGCAGAAGAACCAGAACTCCAATACTGCCTCAGATACTTGCTTAGCTGGGTGACCCTGGGCAAAATCCTCTTCTGCAGAACGAGGGCAAAAATTACATCTACCTTACAAGGTTGCCGTGAAGGCTGAAGATAACGTATGTAACGTGATCTGTATGTCTATAAGTGCTATATCAAGGTTTTTGACATTTTTTTTTTTTATGTCATGCACCTCTTTGGTAGTCTGGTAAAGTTTATGAACTTCTTCTCAGAATAATTTTTGTTGCTTATATTCCTAAGGTAAAGAAATGCTAAATTACAGTCAGAAGTTAGTGAAAATAAAGATGTAGTTTTTTCCCATCCAAGTTTACAGACCCCCTGAAATCTATCCATGGATTCAGGGTCTACATGGATTCATGGGGTCTACAGACCCCAGTTTGAGAACTTTTATGCTATATAAAGGTTACTACTACTAGTACCACCACCACCACCATTACTATTACTACTACTACTACTACTCCTACCATTACTACTACTACTACTTTCATTTCTCCAGGGAAGATTTGGGAAAGAACAAATGTAGCAATGGTTTCAGAAAAAAAGCATTCTATTCCCAGCATTGAGCAAGGGGACAATATGGAGAAATTCAAGAGTTTTCTAAAATCTCTTAAGTCATTTCTTTCTAGTGGGGCCTTACCATTTTGATTAGATTGAACCCTTAGAAAATTTAATAGAACTCTATTACAATGTAAATACAAACACATTCTAAAACCAAAAGTAAATTATTTTAAAATTAAGTTTTTTTTTTCTGGATCATCCATATCTTTGCTCTACCCCATAAGTAGCAATATGGAAGAATTGACTATACTTGGCTTTATTTGGATTTTGGGTCACTGAGAATTTTCTTTTCTCCACAAGATCAAAGAATTTTTGTTTATAAATAATATACTTTTTGGCCATAATGGATACACAATTCCTCTTTTAACCAGATCTCATGTCATTCTGTTATATCTTTCAGGCATCAGTAGAATATGATACTCAATATAAGTTGGGAAAACACAAGGCTAAGGCCTGAGGGGACAAAGGCCAGAAACCCCACAATAACAACGTTGTTTAAACAAACTCAGAATGGCATAGTGGAATATAAGCATTAGGTTGGGGAAAAGAGAGAAGGAGAACTTTTTTTAGGAGGGACTTTAAAATCACAGATATGTGTTCATTTCTGGCTCAGATTTGTCTTTGATTTATATAGAAACATATTTAATTTACAAAAGTTTCATTTCAGTTTAACAAATTTTTATTAAATACATACTATGAGCAAGGTGCAAAGGATATAAAGAAGAAAAATAACATAGTCCTTTCCCACAATCTGAAGGAGGAGGGTGTTAAGAAAGATACCCAATGATACAAGGTAGACTTTGATGAGAAAAAAAGTTATGTATGTGGGAGGCCTAAAAGTAATATAAGAAAATTTGATAAGAGAGAGATTGCTTTCAACTGGCTGAAATCCAAGAAGGCTCTGTGGGGGAGGTGATACCTCATCTGAGTCCTTGAGGAATAAAGATTCTGATAGGTAGAGATGAGAAGGTACTATATTCCTGGCATGGGGAACTGGTTTATGCAAATACATGGAGACAGGATAGGACGAGAAGAGATCAGGGAATAATTACTAGTCCAGTTTGGCCAGAAAGTGGAATGTGAAATGCAGGAGAGGTAAATAAAGCTGGAAAAGTAGGTTGGAATCAGATTGTGGAGAGCTTGAAATGCTAGGTTAAGGAGTCTGCATGTTAACACATAGGCAATGAAGAGCTGTGGAAGGATTTTGATTAGGGGAGACATATGATTAGTCTATACTTAGGAAGATTATTTTGGTAATTATGTGATGTGTTGATTGGATAGAGGAGAGACTGGAGGTAGGGAGACTAGCTAAGATATGATGAAAGCCTGGATTAGGTACAGCAAATAGAGAGAAAGGGAGAGTAGATGGTTACAAGGGATATTACTAACTTAGAACTGACAGGACTTGACAATTGACTGGATGTGAGGATTATCAAATCTATCTATCCTGCCCCAAACTCTCTGCTGACCTCCAATCTCTCATCTCCAACTGCCTTTCAGATGTCTCAAACTAGATGTCCAGTAGACATCTTACATTCAGTATGTCCAAAAAGGGAACTCTTATCTGTTCTGTTAAGCCCTACTCCCCATCCCTGCCCTCCGTTCCCTCTTCCTTCCACCTTGTATTACTGGAGAGGGCAACACCATACTCTTAGTTCCTCAGGCTTACAACGTAGGAATCATCCTGGATTCCTCACTACCTCTCAATGCTCCCTCCCCCCAATCTTCAATCTGTTCCCAAGGCCTGTCATTTTTACCTTTGCAACATCTCTCAAATACTGCCCCTTCTTTCTTTTGACACTACCGCCACTTGAGTGCAGGGCCTCATCACCTCACATTGGGATCATTGTAACAGCCTGCTGGTGGGTCTGCCTGCTTCAGGTCTTTTCCCATTCCAATCCATCCTCCATTCAGCCACTAAAGTGATTTTCCTAAAGTGCAGGTCTGATCGTATCACACCCATACTCCAGAGGCTTCCTTATTGCCTCTAGGAACAAATACAAAATATTCTCTTTGACGTTCAAAGACCTTCATAACCCAGTTCCCTCCTACCTTTCCAGTCTTCTTACACTTTACTGACATATATTCTTTGATTCTGCCCTCCTGGCTGTTCCACAAACACTGGCTTGCCCCCATACCTAGAACACTCTTACTGCTCTGCTCCCCCTACTGATCTCCTTGGCTTCCTTTAAGTCCCAACTAAAACCCCACTTTCTAGAGGTAGCCTTCTCCATCCCCTCTTAATTTTAATGACTTCCCTCTGTTACTTATCTCCTATTCATCCTGCCTGTGTAGCTTTCTTTGTATATATTTGTTTGTATATTGTCTTCTCCATTACATTGTAAGGTCTTTGAGGGCAAGGACTATCTTTTGACTTTTTGTATCCCTTAGCACTTAGCACAATGCTTTGCACATATTAGGAGCTTAATAAATGTTTATTGATTGATTGATTGATTGATTGAGGAGATGGGGTGGAAGAGGAAGTATATGATAACTTAATGTTTAGGAAATATACAATAACCTAAAGTTTCAAGCCTGAGAGGATGGAAGGATAGGGCACCATCAAAAGAAAGTGGAAAAGGAGGTATGTTGTGGGGACAAGATTAAGAGTTCAGTTTTAGAATTGTTGAGTTTGAGGTTTTAGAGGGACACAGAACTGAAAGTATGAGAGTGCAGTTCAGGGCTGAGATCACAATTTAACATGTAGATTTGGGAAGCAAATGTGTATTGATGAGAGTTGAAGTTATGCTATTAGATGGGATGATTGAAGAAGTTTAGAGGAAAAAAGACAAGTGAGGTCAGGGCTTAAGAGGTACCTGTGTTTAGGAGGCAGGAGAAAAACAATGACGAATTAAATGAGCATGAGAAGGAATAGTCAGGTAGAAGAAAAACCAATAGAAAGCACTGTCAAAGGTGGAGAGATTATCAATAAAGAGGCAAGGGGATCAAGGAGTGAGAAAAGGTTACAAAGGGATTTTTTTATGCCTTTTGGATTTGTTAGGACACAAAAACCCTAAGCAGGTGACAACCCTATGAAGATCCAAAAAAAGTTTAGAGTTAGCCTCTCTCTGACTTACACAATTGTTAAAAATTCAAAGAATTAAAGACATTAATTTTTGCATTTAAAAAAAAACCAGAACAACTGAGGACTCATTTCCAAACATAAGGGACAGCGTTATTATTATGATAGACTGCCAGAAACACAGTTCTATAAACCTCTAATTTGCTGAGGAGTGCTCCTTGGCTCATATCCAGGCTGTTGTGAGGATTTTTCACTGGAATACAGACATGTCCTCTAGCTCTTTTATATCATGTTATCACGGAAGTACTATCACCTAGTGAATAGACTGGATAAAGGGCCGTAGCCTCTGACTTAGTCATCTTGAAATAAAACTTGAGTTATGACATATACTCATGTAGTTAATAAAACCAGATGTAGTCTTTGATCCTCTGGGAGATGATTCTTTCTGGATAATCTCACAGAAATCCCTCAGGGATATCTAGATGACCTTTTCCTTTAGACTTCATGATGTCTTGTGCTTAGATAAGTGCCTAAATTAGATAATTTCATCATCTAATTAAATCTATTTACTGCATTTTATGTGAATTATCAAATGAGTCCCAGTGATTTCTCATGGAGATTTCTTCTATGTAAGGCCTAATTTACCAATTCTTTCTATCTCATATGACCCGCATCTAAGGGACACTTTGAGTCTCCCAGTCTTGGTGCAGTTTGGGAAGTCATTTAAAGGCTGCAACATACAAATTCTTTAAGCAGCTCTTTTGTAAGGAAGATGGTGCCAAATATTTTAAACACAGCTTAGACCTTAATATTTCCCCAGAAATATTCACCTTTGCCTTGGTGCTTAAATGAGGCTACCTATTTATTGAAGAGAAGTAGTAAGAATTATAGGGAGATACAGGACTTAATGAATAAACACAAATAAAACAACTGGAAATAGGGACTTCATTATAAGAGCAATTCATTAATATGGCATCTATCAGCTTACAAAGCTTTTTCCTCACACCATCCCTATGAGGTAGGTAGTGGAAATGTTACTATAGCTTCTAAGTGTCAATTGTCAAATGTAGGTTTTGATCCCAGCTTGTTTTTGTCCAAGGCCAGTATAGTACCCATAATGCTATATCTCTAAATAATAGATGCTAATGTAACTATGTTTCAGAATTTAAAGCCTTTAACCATAGGGTGGCATTTTAAACTAGAATTTTTTATTCTTTTTAGAAGGACACATGTCAGAATTATATTTACAAGATGCGAAGACTAGAGTATGAAATAATCATTGTACCACATTCAGTTATAGAAGCTCCAACTTCACCCATTTCAATCAACTGCTAAAGTCAAGACATCAGAAATGGATAATGAAAAAGGTACTGACTCTATCATCATTTCTCTTATAAATCTATGAGGAGTCTTAAGGAAAACAGTCCAGAAACTTTAACAGCCAATAAATATTTGATATCCTTGTCAAATGAAGAAACAAAGCAATCAAAGGCAATACTAGTGTAGAGTACAAACTCACTTGAAAAGCTTGCAAAAAAGGATGATGAGAGCTTATAAGCAGCATCATAGCCAAAAACAGTAATAAGTGAAGGAGGGGGAAATGAGGTGTCAATGTTCTGCATAGATTCAACTAAGCAAAAGATTATCACAACAGCAACTATAGAAGAAACTAAAAGGAGAACAAATAAACTAAAAATGTAACATTTTTACCAGCATTTTCATAGTAAACTATGTTCATCTTTGATAACAGTGGATCCACCACTTTTGGGTTCTATTATCTTAGTCCCTGATACATTTTATGAGAAAATTGTAGCACCATCCCCTTAGGGATGTGTGATGAGGGGCCCTTTACTTCAGAACAGGCAAGGATATTTCCCTATTGCTTCTAGTCTGCCTTGAGGACACTTTTGATTGGCTACTTAAGTTCAGTGTAAGACAGTAGGGGAAGGAAGTCCTTCCTACCAGTCCTAGCTCCCAAGTACATGGCAAGACTGTGCTGAGATGAAGTCATCACCTGTTTGTGTCTTCTTTTCTTTCATACAAGACCTTGTACGATCTCCAGAGGCATTGACTGGGCTATATTCACTGGACATGAAATATAAAATAGTTTATGATCAGTCCTGTTGTAATTGTTCCTATAGGTCTTGTAGACTGTCCTTTCAATGGATTATAATAATCCTATGATTCTTTATTCTTTATTCTTTAACATTCCATTTCAGAACCCTGTAGTTCTAGTTGAAGATTAAGTGACTTTTATTTTAGAATGTTCACCTAAAACTTTTTGAGTTAGCCCCCAAAACATAATATTTTAATATATTATGATTTTTTTTTCCTTCAATATTCCTATAAATGTTACCAAAAATTGCCTTGGTGTAAAGAGATATCTGAAGACATGACAGGTGGGGAGAGGAGAGGAGAAATCATGCCAGTTTGGGCACTTTCTAAGTTAGAAGTGTTTGGATATTAATTTTAAATTAAATAAAATTATTTCTGGCAAAAGTGCCTAAAAAAAACATTCCTTCTCAGTGTAGGAGTAAAACTGCCTGTTCCATACCTGATTTATGTCTGTACTCTGTGGGCTTTTTTTGCTTTCTCCCCCTATCCCTTATGCTGGGGAGGATCCCTTAGACTAGAGCTAAAAATAGAATTATTCCTCAGGAATGTGAGGTGGGAGTGGAACTGAACTACTAGAAGCCTTGTTCCCCTACTGAGGAGACAAGCAACCTCAGTGCAATGAAGCCAGGGTAAACTGAGAAGGCAGGGAAAGGGCAGGGATTGGCAAAAGTTATTAGTCCCTGTGGTATCACAGTGATGCTTGGTTAGCCACTGTGCTAGAAAGTCACAACAGAATAAATAAATGCAGTTTGGAAGAGCATACATAAGAAATTTATACTAGAGGTGACATTATTTTGAAATCAATTGATCAATCAATCAACAAGAATTTATTGAACATCCACTGGGTGCCAGGCATTGATGGGAATATAAAACGAAAAGAAAAACAATCCCTGACCTCAATGAACTTATATTCTAATGGAGTATATAAATGTGTACATATATAATGATTGAACTAGGGACTAGATCTCTGATTTAATTGGGAGAGGGAAATCCAGGTAAGTAAATTCTTTCTACCAATTCAGGTCAGCTGCTTTTCTTCAACTTACAATCTTAGAGAGTTGCCTTGACCACTAGGAAGCTAAATAACTTGCCCAGGGTCACATTGTCAGTATGTATTAGAGGTATCAATTATGGAGATACCTATTGCACTCTGCTATTGATATATTGATTCTACTTTTATAACACCTCACATATTCACCCCCCCCCCCCCCTTCCC
Organism: Vombatus ursinus; assembly: GCF_900497805.2. Classification (NCBI taxonomy): domain Eukaryota; kingdom Metazoa; phylum Chordata; class Mammalia; order Diprotodontia; family Vombatidae; genus Vombatus; species Vombatus ursinus. The sequence continues at coordinate 89,631,122 of NW_020954590.1, forward strand.
TTATTCCCTTCACATGGCCATTATCTGTGGTCAAATTCTTATCACCTCTCCCCTGGACTATTGCAATAGCTTCCTAATTGATTTCCCAGCCTCAAGGTTCTACAGTACTGTCTCCAACCTACCCTCCACAAAGCTGCCATACTAATACTGCCAAAGCACAGATCTTACTAAGTCATTCCTTTGCTCAAAAGACAAACAAGCAACCAACTTGAGTGTTTCCCATTTGCCTGTAGGAGAAAATAAAGACTCTCTGTTTTGATTTTTAAAGTCCTTCACAGCCTGGCTCCAGCCTCCCTTTCCAGTCTTATTACACATTACTCCCTATCACAAACTCTTCATTCCAGCCAAGCTGGCTACTTATTGTTCCTTATACACGATAATTCATCTCTAATCTTCAAGCATTTGTATAAGCTCCATACCTGTAATGTACAACATTCTTGCCTCTACATATTAGAATCACAAACTTCTTTCAAAACTCATCTTTTGTCATTTCCTATATGAGACCTTTCCCAATCTCAGTCAGCTGCTATTGCCTTCTTCCTCAAATTATCTTTAAAAAAAACTATATGTTTTGTATATACTCATATTTATCCTATTTTTCTAGCTTAATGCTTGCCACATTGTAGATGCTAAATAAATACAGATTGTTGAGGAAAAAAATAATAAATCATATAATTATTTCTAAAAGATGAGTATATCAGTAACTACCAATCAATGTGCCCATTTTCTAATCCTTATAAAGTATTTATGAGAATAATTTATCAACACACAATTTATTGGCAGGAGTACAGAGTCCAAGATCCTATTGGGTTTATTATTTAAGTACAAAAAATGTTTTTAATTCAGTAGAGCAAACTAAATTCCTCAAGGCCCCCCAACAAGTGGTCTTTAATACCTATGTTAGGATTGTACATGATTTCTTGACACCATAGCAATCACTTTATTCAATGAGCCTCTGATTATCAAAAGTAGCAAAATTTAGGAGAATGTCTATTTGCCAATGTTCATCACTCTCATGGAGGATGCCCAGTGTGGAGTTCAAATCCAAGTGGGATTTCTTCCACAAGGTGAGGTTTGAGGATGACATAGTATTGACTACATCAGCACTAAAATATTACAAGGGTCTATTCTGTAAGAGCTACTAGGAGAGGCAGTATGGTACTGGGGGAAAAGTGCTGGATTTGGAGCCAGAGGACCCAGATGACTCTACTACCTATCTGATCTTTAGCAAGTCAGGCAATCTTCTGGACCTCTTTCTATATTTATGAAATTAAGAATAGGACTTAATGACTATTAAGATACCTTCTGATTCCAATGCTATTCTTCTATGTTTGATTCAGTACCATTAAAAATAAAATCAGTCTGACAAACCACATAGGAAAAAAATACAATTGTTTCCCATCTGTCATGAACTACCCCTAATATTTATTAGGGGTAATAATATTTAATAATTACTTTAATAATTAATATTTAATAATAAATAATAATATTTATCTACTGGAATCCATGGCTCCAAGTTTAGAGCCCCTGATCCAATCAATTTTGCATGGATTGTTCATTTTAAGAACAGCAAAATGTTCAGAAATAGGGACTTGATAATTCTGTTGTACTCTGGCCTAAGCAGACCACATTTGAAGTATTGCATTCAGTTCTTGGCCCAACATTTTAGGAAGGACCACTATTTGGAATAGATGGGACAATGATAATGAACTATAGAAAGAAGATAGAGCTACTCAATTTTTATTTTGCCTGTTTGTTCTGCCAGTGAGAATTGTCTTTGGACTGGAAAGGACAGAACAAAATTTATTAACAGGAAATTTATTTGCAAGGTAAGTAAAGAGACAGTAAGAAAGCAAGTGGATGCCCTCGATCAGTTAAGGTGATGTAGTGCAGATGAACTACATCCTAGGGAACTGAGATCCAGAAGTTGATTTCAGTGTCGCTGGTGGTGATATTTGAAAGATAACATAGAACAGGAAGAAGTGATACCAGTCTGGAGGAGGCCAAATGTGCTGATAGCAGCAAATGTTCTTAAACTATTTTACAAAGTCACTCATGCTATCTTATGCAATAAGATGGAGAGATACAGGCTAGATGATATTCTGGTTTGGTGGATTCAGAACTATTTGAGTTGCTGAATCCAAAGAGTAGTCATCTCTTTGGTTCATCTGATTCCTTTGGAATATCTGGTTCAATGTCAGTTTGGCAGGTAGTGTCTAGTGGAATGACCCAGGGTTCCGTGCTTGATCCTGTGCCATTCACTATTTTTGTCAATGATGTAGATAAAGTCTTTCATGACATTCATATCAAACATGGAAATTATAAAAACAAAACAATACAAAACCCCAAACTGGAAGAGTTACACAAAGATCCCCAAAGATCTCAACAGGTTAAAACATTAGAATAAATGTATTCAGATTTATTAAGGATAGATGTAAAATTTTATACTTGAATGTGAGCTTTTTGAGGGCAGGGGGCTATTTTTGTCTTCTTTTTTTTTGTCATTTTTTTGGGTCATTTTTGTCTTTTTCTCACTAGCACCCAACACAGTGCCTGGCCTATAGCTGGTACTTAAATGCTCATTGAAGACTCAACAAGGATTCTTCTGAAAAAGATTTGGTAGTTTTAGTAGACTCTTTAAGATCAACAGGGGACAATAGTGTGATAGGGCAACCCAAAAAGCAAAAGATGAAGAGTTTCCAGATTATTCCAAATCAGTTGAAGGAAATGGGGATGTTTAGTTTGGAAGACTAAAGACAGGCTGGACTTGGAAACTGTCTTTAAGTGTTTGAAGGATTGTCCTGTGGAAGAGAGATTAGACTTGTTTTGCTTCACCCATAGAGCAGGACAAGGAACAATGGGTGGAGGTTGGGTAGAGATTTAGTTTTGGATTGGGAGGCAGGGAAGGAAGGGAATTTCTTACCGCTGAGCACTGTGGGAAAGTGCATAGGCATGTCTAAAGTATTGATGGGTCTCCCTTTACCAGGGGACTTCACACAAAGCCTAGATGATCCTCTGCTGGGCATATTGAGGAGGAGATTCTTATTCTGGTATGGGTCTTTGACATGGTCTTTGAGGTCCTTTCTAAACCTGAGGTTCTGTAATTCTGTTTTAGAAAGAAGGAGCCCATTGGACATGTGCATGGTGGTAGTGATGGTGGAGGCACAGCTTGTTTTATCTTGTTAACCACACAGTACCTTCTTTATTTTGATCAAAGAACCTGTGATTTCATGATTCAAATCTGACTTCTCCCTTAAAAAGTCTCCAAATGGAGCCTATCAGGCACAGGGCTTAGATGGCCAAAGAAATGGTTAGTTTTCTAGTTCTCAGAGTAAACCTTTGGAGACACTAGCAAGAAGGAGGGCAATTTGTTACAGGCTTTCTTGCATATTACCTGGCTGAATTCAACTAGCAGGAAGGATACAAGGAATAACAAATAATTTGTTTTTTTCTTATTTTCTTGTGACTAGACCAGAGGCTCAGTGCTGTCTGTCTCTGTCTCTGTCTCTGTCTCTGTCTCTCTCTGTGTCTCTGTTTCCCAGATCAGGTTGTATCTTGTTTTCTTGAGGTTAGGCCAGGCTATATTTTATTGCTTCCCTCTCAGTTAGGCCATTGCCCCAGAGTTGGTGTCTGTCTCTGTATCTACACCTGTTTCTACCTTTCTCTCCCTCCCAGGCTATTAACAAAGCCATTTTTTTTAACTTTTTGAAATTTTTTATTTTTAACATATGTTTTTAAAACTTTGGGTGACAAAATTTCCCCTTCCTCCCTCCCCACCCACCCTCATTGAAAAGGCAAGCATCTCGATACAGATTATAGATGTGTAGTCATGTAAAACACTTTCATTGTAGTCATGTTGTGAAAAACTAAGTATATTTCCCTTCATCCTATCCTATCCCTATTTATTCTATTCTCTCTTTTGACCCTGTCCCTCCTCAGAAGTGTTTGATTTTGACCATCTCCTCCCCCAATCTGCCCTCCCCTTTATCAACCCCCTGCTCTCTTGTCCCCTTCCCCCCTTATTTTCCTGTAGGGTAAGATAGATTTCCATACCCCATTGTGAAAATAAGATTCACTCATTCCCTCTCACCTTCCCCCATTTCCCCTCCACTGTAAAAGCCTTTTCTTAACAAAGCCATTTCACAAGCTCTCTCTCTCTCTGCTTTTCTTTTCCTCCTTTCTTTTTGTCATGGTGTTTACAGCTGCAAGGTCACAGGACATCACATCAAGTAAGATCCATAGGACACTAGGAGAGGTACTGATTTATAATCTTATATCCTCCTTGCTAGAGCATGTGTATACCTAGATCTTTAGGGTTACTGGTTAAAAAAAAACCCACAAAGAAAAACAAACATATAAAATACTATACCAAATATTCTTAATTTATTAAAGTAATTTTGGTAATTTTTTTTGAGGGAAAGGGATAGGTCAGAGCTGTGATTTTATCAGTGTAGAAAACTCCTGGTGAGAAAACTCCCTTTGGCAATGCAGATTGACAATGTTTCTGTAATTTATAGTCTTAGAGAGTGCCAGAGGCCCCAGCAGATTAAGCACAGGCCGAAAAACCAATATGTGTCAGAAGCAGGACTTTCTAACACAAATTTTTCTGACTCTAAAAGCCAGCTCTATATACACTATGCCATGCTGCCTGGTGGATAGATATTTATATTTATTTATACTTAGAATATATATATATATATATATATGTATGTATATTTCCCCTGTTTTTATTATGCTAGAAATTTCCTTGCTAGTCTATATATATCCTACTTTGATATTTATTTTGGTGGTGATATCAGTACACGGATACATTAATGATTCAGTGACAGCCCATCCATACCCTTACATCCTCTGCAAGTCTTGTCCACCTTCTCCCAAGAGCTCTTCACTGGGTGTTCAAAGATGTTTGTCATTGTCTGGAGGGTATATGATGCAGAACACAGATTGAAGAGGAGTTCCCTAAAGTCGGTAAGTTCTCCCACATGCTCCCATGTGCTGACTACATCAAAGTCTAGAATATCGAAGAGCCATATAAATGAGATCCATGGATACTCAAAAGAGTTGGCCTAACTATCCACACAGAAAAAGTCAAGTGGATGAGGAATATAGTATGCAGTTAGAAGTAAACTACAGAGTTAGTCCATGAGTACAAATGCCTTGGTCTGACACTACAAATAGACTATGAACCACTGAACACTGAATAAAAGGAAAGGAGTGAAGTGTATTTCCTTTCTTCCTGAAATAAAAGGCCAATTTAAAACTGTGTTACTCTTCTGATAATGCCATACAGCTGTGAGATATGGAGCACTACAGTCTCTGAAGAATCAAATTTGTTAGTCAGCCACAGGGTAATAGAGAGGTCTACGGTGGGCACGAGGAGGCTGTAATATATTACCAATGAATTCTACAAAAGAAACCAGGTGAAGAATGCCATCAGAAAGATGTACTGTATTTCAGAAAAGAAGATGGGCCAGTTACATAACAAGAGTGAGAGATAACCAATGGGTAGGTTATATTTCCATATTTCACTAGTACAAGTGAAATGTCAAGAGATCTAAATGATATCCCTATCATGTTGAGTAGATACCTTTATCTTTCTTAAGGATTTTAAGGAAAGTCACATATACTTTATTTAGTGAGATACAGGTCACCAAAAATTTTATTGGCCAAGGACTCAAATATAAATTCATTTGTTTGACATCTAAAGCTCTTTACCACCTACCCCAAACCCAACTATTAAACATTATTACACAGTAATCACCTTCACTCACACTATGGTCTAGTCAAACTGACCTTCTCACTATTCCTTATACACAACACTCCATCTTCCATTTCTGTCTTTGCCCTGAGCATCACTCATACCTATAACTCACTCCCTCCTCAGCTCTGCCTAGTTTCCTTCAGGACTCAACTCAAGTATCACCTTCTACATGAAGCCTTTCCTGATCCTCCCTCTTGCTGACACCCTCCCCTATACTCCCCCACCTCAAATCATCTTGAATTTATTTTCTAACTACCTATCTATGTAAATGTTGTCAATGCCCCACTCAACCTCAGAATTATAAATTCCTTGAGAGCAAGGACTATCTTATTTTTGTCTGCCTAGCACCTAGCACAGAGCTTGACATATAAGCTCCATGCTTAATGAATGTTTGTTAATTGATTGATAATGATAGTTGTTGGCTAGAAAGGAAATTATTTTTAGGAAAAGAGTTTGTAACACTTAACAAAAAAATTCTCCATTAAATTAACTATAATTTTTAAAACTCTGCTTTGCTCTCATGTTAATTATACATTTGTTTCCATCTAAGGATAGTAAGTAGTCATAACTTCCTCTCTCTCAGCCTCTTAAAAAACCTGAAAAAATCTGAATAACTTTGAACAGACTTTAAAAATATTACTTGTCTAGGGAATGAAATACACTGTCAGGGATATAATAACACTTCCATCTTGTTGACATCTGTTGAAATGACCCAGTATAGACCTTGACTTAGTACTTGTGATCTTCTGATATTAAGAATGTTTTCATAAAATATGAACATCACTCTTTCTTTCAAATTTAGGTTTTCTTTTCCCTTTTATACAAATATTTTATTTATAGATAGTTACAAACACATTTGAAAGAATCCTATCAGTTTTCATTCTGCAAAATCTTTCAAGGCAAAAAGAGTTTGTAAAAATTGTTTTAATGTAGCATTTGACACCATAGACCACTCCTACCTCTTAAGTACTCTTTCCTCCTTTGACTTCTCTTGACACTGCTTCTCTTTTTACCTATCTTATTGCTCCTTCACTGTTCTCCTTCAGGGGTTCATTACCCCTCTAACCTCTAAGTATGGATGTCATCCAATCTTCTGCCCTTAGTGCTGTTCACTTCATCCTCTTTCCATTTGCTTTGTGAAATCTATTATTGCTTCTGTTAGGATGGTACTTAAATCCATATATGTATCCCCAATATGTCCCCTGAGGACCAGTTTTACATTACTGGTGTAATATAATGTAAGTAAAATAATTACTTGCATATTCTACTATTATCTCAAACTCAACATATTCAAAATGAACTCACCATCTTCCCACAAAATCTACCTTTCCTCCCAACTTCCCTATTTTCTGTTGATGTTGCTACCGTGTTTCTAGTCAGCCCATGTTCAAAATCTCAGTTATCTCTGGTTCTTCTCTTTTCCTAACTACTCCAACTGAATAGTTCCCAAGTTTCACAAATTCTAACTTTATAATGCTTCTTGTGTCAGTCCCCTCCTCTCTACTCAAACTGCCTGTTCAGGTGTTCATAATTTTTCACTTGGACTATTGCCACAAATAGCCTCTTAAATGGTTTTGATGCATCTAGTGTCTTCTTTTCTCTAACTAATCTTCAATTTTTCACTATTTATTGGCTCCTTCCTTGTTGCTTACAAACATGCCCAAGTTTCACCTATCTTTAAAAAATGTTTACTAGACTCTATCATCTCAAAGTATTCTATGTCTTTTCTCCCTTTCTCAGCCAAACTCACAGAGGAAAAAAAAGTTCCATTCTATTGTCTCCATTTAAATGCCTCTCAATCATTTCTCAAAATTGTGTAATTTGTCTTCTGATCTCTTCACTCAACTGAAACCTCACTTTCCCAAGTTACTAGACAATTTTTTAAATGCTAAATTTCATGGCCTTTTCTCAATGTTCATCCTTATTGACCCCTGCAGAATTTGACACTGCCAATCACCCTCTCCATGGATATTCTCTCCTCTGTGGGTTTTTGTGACGCTTTTTTCTCTTGGTTGTTCTTCTATCTGTTTGATAGAGGATAGATTCTCATTCTGCAAAACCTTTCAATGCAAAACAAGTTTGTAAAAATTATTTTAATGCAGCATTTGACACGTAGACCACTCCCACCTCTTACATACTCTTTACTCCCTTGACTTCTCTTGGAACTGCTTCTCTTTTTACCTATTTTATTGCTCCTTCACTGTTCTGTCCCAGTTTTTTTTTCCCTAGATCATCATTCATGTCAATCTTTTAACTGAGTCTACCTCAAATTTCTGTCTGGGGCCCTCTCTATTTCCTCTCTGGGTGACCTCATCAGCTTCTGTGGGCTTAATTATTATCTCTAAGCTGATGACTGCCAGATATATACATACATACATATATACATACATACATATATATAAAATGAATGTATGTGTGTGTATGTATCCTGAGCTCCTACATCATGGACTGTCTACAAGACATTTTCAACTAGATAATCTATAAATTTAAGCTGAACATGTCCAAAATAAACATTATTTGTTATCCATAATTTGGCCCTCTTCCAAACTTTCCTAGCAGTGTTGGGGGCACCACCATCCTTCTGGTTAGTCACTTCCAGATCAGATCCAAATCAGATTTGTATTTCCATAAAATCTCTCTTACACTTTCCCTTGCATTCCCTCACACAACTACCATCCTAGATCAGGCTTTCATAAATTCTTGCCTGGACTATTACAATAAGGTCCCTACTAGCTGCTTGCCTCAAATCTTTACCTTTTCTAATCTACCCTCTATGTCACTGACAGATGTCATGATCATGTTATTCCTACTCAATGAACTCTAGTGGTTCCCTATTCCTTCAAGGACCAAATGCAAACTCCACTGTCATTAAAAACCTTTCATGACCTTGACCCTACATACCTTTCCAGTCTTGTTGCCCATTATTCCCCTTCACATACACGCAGATTGAGACAAACTGGTCTTATTAATATTAGAGCACTCCACAGGGTACTCCAGTTCCTATCTCTATGCCTTTATACTGGACGTGCCCTATGCCTGGAATGTACTCCCTCCTCACCGAAGCCTCTGAGTGTTACTAGCTCCTTCTAGGCTCAGTTCAAGCCCCATCTTCTGCATGAGGGGCTAGTGCTTGCCCTCCTCCCCATCATCTTGTATGTATTTTGTGTCTATAATAATAGAGGAGTGGCCAATGAAAGCCGAGTCTTGGGAGCACTTGGATGTTTGGTGAACCTGTTTTGGGGCATGCATAATGGAGGGCCCTGCTCTCCATTTTGGAACATTGATAGGTATTCTATGACTGTTTCTGCACTGCCTACTGTGGGCCTTTTTGATTGACTGCCAAACCAATGCCTATCACTGAATGTGCATTCAAAATGTCACTAAACAGAAAAGTACTCCTCCTCCACCCCAGTGAATTTGAGTAAAGTGGCAATAACTGCTGTAAGCCTCTGGGTGGGGAAAGAAGTAGCACCAGGACCCCATTGTCCCCACCTAGAATAATATGAAGCTATGAGCATCTAGTCACGATGTGACTCTGTTTCTTGCTCTTAGGTGAATGAATATTGGAGATGGCTGTGACCTTGTAAGCTTTGAAAAGTTGGGAGAATGAGTTGCCAGAGGTCCAAGGATTGGATTTCGTGCTAGAGTTTGCTAGAAGCCTAGCTTATGAAGAGTGGCCTTCAGTACCTAGCACCAGCAGTCCATTAGATTGGGCAAATGAGATGTCATCTTTTGGAACAACTTGATTCATTGACCGTTTCACATTTGCATGTGAACTTGGTGGCAAATGCTCTTATTTTTTTAGCAACTACTTTAAATTTGAATCCATGTTTTCCAGGAACTGAGTGAGTTGGTATAAGGGTGAATATGCTTCTAGTTCAAAGACATGTTTTGTTCTTCTGTTCTTGCTATATATTTTCAGTAAATATCCCTTTTGTGGAAGCTAATTAGTGATTATTAAAAATGATATTGTGGTGCTAACTAATGATATTGATAATACTGAAGCAATATTAACTGGCACTGCAGATTAATATTGGGGAGAACACATTGGAATGGGGAATTGAGCCAGCAGCATTAGAAGAAATACAACCCAAATCCCTCAGGGATACCTCTGAAATCCTGAAGGGGAGATGCAGTCAGTTATCCTCTAGGTAGTGTGAGACGGGGCATAGATAAAGACCCCTAGAGTCTATATATGTCACACAATTTTTATATACATACATACATGTCTGTATATACATATACATACATACACATATGTATATATACATGTTGTTTACCTTGTCTATATTGTAAGCTTCTTGAGGGTAGGGAATATTTTGCTTTTGCCTTTGTATCCCTAGAACCTAGCATAGCGTCTGGAACACAGTAGATGCTTAATAAACATTTGCTTATTGATTCCTTTTCATATCTATTCTTTTTTTGTCCCCTCTCCCTCCAGTCCCTTGTAGTTGCTAAAATAATATTTATAATGCCAGCAAATCATGTTACTTTCCTGCTTAATAATCTTTAGTAACTCCCTGTATTAACTATTGGCATTGAGGGTTAACACAGTCTAGTTCCAATGTATTTTTCCACCTTAGTTCACACACTCACTTCAAGCACTATTTCCTTCAGCCAAACTGGACTGCCAGTTATTCACAGTCTACATCTTTTACGTCTGATCATTGACATAGGCTAGTCCTCCACTCTTCATTTCTTCCTGCTTAAATTTCTCTTTCTTCAAGAAAGTACAGGTGCCACCTCTTCCACAAAGCTTTTTCTGATCCCAGCCAGGCTGAAAATGTTTTTCTCTTCTCAGATTTTCTGAAGACTGATTTGCCTCAGTCCTTTCCTTTGCTTGTATTATACATGCATTTATTAATGTGTATTATACCTATTTATGCACATATTTGCTATCCCACTAGAATGTAAGTTCCTTGAAAGCAGAGATTATTTTTGCTTTTTCTTTCTATCCCCAGCACTTAACATGGTTCCAGGAACATAGAAAATGCCTAATAAATGCTTGTTGATTGCATGATTGTTGCTATATATATATACACATATATATATATACACATATATATACATATATGTATATATGTATATATATCATACCTGACCTAATGTATTCTAAGATCCTTGAGGGCCAGGATTTTGTTGTTTACTTTATTTGTTTATTTATTTGGCCTTAGCATAGTGGATGGAGTGCTGGCCCTGGAGTCAGGAGGACCTGAGTTCAAATCTGACCTCAGACATTTACTAGCTGTGTGACCCTGGGCAAGTTATTTAACCCTGTTCCCTCAGTTTCCTCACCTGTAAAATGAGCTGGAGAAAACATGACAAACCACTCCAACATCCTTGCCAAGAAAATTCCAATTTATGTCTAATGGCCATCTCTAGGGTAGGGATTGGGGAGGGAGAGGGGAAGAAAAAAAGAAAAAAGAAATTTACATGATAGCTTTATTATATATTTAAGAGGAATGGCAAGTTGTATATAATAGATTGGCAGTTTCAGGTACAATCATCTTTTTTATTCTACTATGTTATGGAAATGATTGTTTTATTTCATAAACTAAAAATAAAATAAATAAAATTTAAAAAACTCAATGGGGTCATGAAGAGTTAGACATGACTGAGAAATGACTGAAATCTCAAGGATTCAGTAAAGTTTCTTACTAAGGGAAAGGAGTTAATAAATTTGTTGAATTGAATTATTTAATTCCCAGATGCGATTTCTCTATTCATTATTATGGACAAGTTTCTAAGTACTGAATTTAGAAAAACCTAAGAAGGAATACATAGAAATTATTTTATAGAAAGTATTCTGAAGTTCATAAATGGCATACAACACAGCATTCCCTCAAGTGGGTACAAGTGCTCACCTCTAGTAGATGCTACAGGCCTTTGCCTTTGGCTGAGGACCATTGGGTCACAGTTTTAGTGTAGAAAAGGACTTCAGAAGTCACTGAGGCCAGCCATATCATTTATACACAAGGAAGAAAACTTAGATCAGAAGATTACTTGCTTAAGGTCCTATGGGTCATAGTAGAGCCAGAATTTGAATGTCAGTCCTATGAATCCAAATCTAACAATTATTGTGCTTGAGATTTTTATCATATATTCTGTGACTTGGATGATATAATGGACTTCAAATTTCCAAGTGACCAAGTACAAATCTAGTTAATTTAATATTAACTTGAAGACGGCCTGAAAATAGACAATCTGATGCCAATGTAGAATACATTACAGTATTTTGTTTTTGCTTCTCTGGAGCTTATAGTGTAAAGCTCTCATAGCCAAACTTAAAGGAACAGGATGGTTTCAGAAGAACCTGGAAAGACTTACATGAGCTGATGCAAAGTGAAATGAACAGAACCAGGAGAACATTGTACACAGCAACTGCCATACTGTATGATGTTCAACTGTGAATGACTTAGCTATTCTCAGCAATACCATGATCCAACACAATTCTGAAGGATTTATGATGAAAAATGCTATCCCACTCCAGAGAAAGAACTGATGGAGTCTGACTGGAGCTCAAAACATACTATTTTTCACATTTTTTCATATTTTTTCATATTTTTTTGGTCTATGTTTTCTTTTACAACATGACTAATATGGAAACATGTTTTACATGCTTGCACATGTATAATCTGCATCAAATTGCTTATCATCTCAGGGAGGGGGAAAGAGAGGACGGAAGAGAGAGAATTTGGAATCTAAAATTTAAAGAAAATGAATGTTAAAAATTGTTTTATGTGTAATTTGGAAAAATAACATATTATTCATAGAAAAAAGAAAAGAAAAAAGACAAAAACAGAACAGAAAAAAATAAAGGTGCTCAAATTTTGAATTAGAATAGAACGCTGTTAATGGGGAAATTGGAGTATAAAAAAAACAACAACACTAAAACTACTTGTGCAGTATCCTAAATTTCAAAAGGGACCCTCAGTAACAACTAAGTTGACTGGGTAGTCATCTCAGCTTCTTCAATAAGGTGTTTTGTCATTTTTCAACTTGGAAATATTTAGAGTTTCTTTCTCAAAGGACATCTATGAGGAAACAATGAAAAGTAATTAAAACAACCAAGGGGGCTAAATATAGCAACTATATAGAGCTGCACACACAATCTGTGCTCCCCAAATGTTGCTAGGTGAATAGTACCAACTGTGTGATTGTGCTTCCATTGGCAGAAACAAGAATGCTGTACTTTTTATTGTTTTATATCACAGACTTTATTTACAGATAGGTTATGTGCTACTAATCTCAGTTACTTTTGTGCATTTTATAGAGAAGGAAAGGAAGTTTATAGAGGGCTAAGTGATTTGTTTGGGGCTGTATACCAATAAGTGGTAGATGCTGTACTGGATCCTAGATCCAGTTCTCTTATTATCAAATGAGATAATATTTGAAAAGCACTTATCATATTAAGCTCAGAATAGGTGCTTAATAAATGCTTATTCCCTTTATTCTTTTCATTACATTATGATGGGGAGACATCATAGCAGGAATCATAATACAGTTGCTTTATTTTAATCATAATCTAGTTGTTTTTCATAGTTCCAGATTTGTTATGTTGTAGTCCATATCATAATACAGTCCAAATTTGGTGTCCTATGGACCTAAGTTCATAGCTCTATTCTTCTATTTTCCATCTATGTGACCATAGGCAATTCACTCAACCTCTTTAGATCTGAGCTTTCTTTTCAACAGTGCTGTGAGATGAGTAATTTAAATATTATCATCCTTGTCTTATAGATGAGTAAACTGAGGCTCTGAGAAATTAAGTGACTTGATCATGGAAACACAGCAAAAAAGTGTCTGAGATGGAATTTGAACATAGGTCTTCTGCCCCCAAGACTAACTTTCTTTTCACTATGCTTTATTGCCTCAAGAATATAGTTCTGGTGGGCTCCCCCTTATACATAGGAACAATTTCAAATCTGTGAAATTGCTATTTGAGTCCTTTCAAAATTTGCCCTCACTTTACCTTTCTGAATACTCCCAAGTGGAAAGTAAGTTTCCGAAGGACAGAGACTATTTTGTCTTTGTTTTTGTGTCCCCAGCACCTAGCAAAGTGCCTTTCCTAAGTAGGAATTTAAAAAATCATTGTTAAACTGAACTGAATTCCTCTATGCTTTCACAAGAACCTGACTCTTCACTGTCATGTTCATTCTCAACTTTGTACTAATACCTACCTGAAAAGTAAGTCCTTTACCCTTCCAAATAGTCAAAATATAATTATACAAAATATAAGCTTAGAGACATTAAAAGAGTTTCGTGATTTCCCAAGAAATCGGGGTATTTAAATACTTCAGTGGATCTCAGATCTCACTGAATTATATGTTCCCTTCAACAATGCATATCTTAAGCCCATCCATGCCTGCCCATTTTGACAGACTTTTGTCCCCATTCACCCATTACTTGCCCCAAGGGATCCACCCAACATGCAGGGGGCCTTCCTTTCTTTCTTTTGCCTTTATGGTGATTATCAGGGGAGCACACAGGCTACCCATTGCTTATTCCTAGCTCTTAATAGCTCATTTTCTTTTTTTCAATCATGCATTTGCTTGCTGACATCCTTTCATCTAGTTGTTTTTAATAGCTCCTCGTTTATTGTGTTGTATCCTGCTCACACCTATAAGATGTCTCTCTATTGCCCTCCAAGTGATATTCCAAATCCTCCTGTTTGCAGATCTAACGGTGAAGCTTTCATCAAGTCCCAGAACTCTAGAGGGCCTCCTAGATGAGATCCATAGAGTTTGACCTGACTATCCACACAGGAAAATCAAGTGGATGAAGAAGAATGCCTATTGTTCATATTATAACATTCAGTTGGGCAACCTATGGAGCTTGTCCTTCCCAACATATATCCTTGGGAAACACTACAAATGAGCAAAGATTTGATCTCTGAATTAAAAACGAGGAGGAAAGTAGACTGTATTTTTTTTATACTACAGAGCCTCTTTAATATCCCTGGACTTATCCTCAAAACAAAGGCCTATTTTATAATAAAAATATCCTATGGGTTCTGAATAGTGGAACACTAGTCTCTGAAGATTAAAAAAATGTATATTATTGCTACCATCCATCCTATAAAGTTTTTCTGAACTACTTTAGCCCATGATGGATTCTTCCTTCTTATTTCTATAGAATTTATTATGGATTTCCAAATATGTGGTTTAGATAATTATATATTTATTCTTGCACTGTCTTCTTACTTTTAACTCCTCAAAATTTTTACTTTCTGGTGGTAAACTTTCTGGCAATAAACATCTCCAGAATGAGTTAGGTTGGTTCTCAGAACACAGGCACAGAATCCATTGATAATCCTATGTTTAGTTTTTCTAGCACTTCTCAGAACCTGAGGGTTACTCCAGAGCCCAAGGTCAACATCCCACTTCCTCCACACCACCCATTTTCTATAAAAGATTTTGGTGGAGGAGGTATAAAAGGATAAAATCTTTTTTCAAGTCAGAGACAATGCAAAGAATGCAGTCCACTGTTTTGATTTCTTCTAGATGCACCAAAGCTAGTAAACGAATGATTACTTTGATTTTGGAGAACCAACAACATGATTTAGCAAGACATCTGGTTTGAAGGGCTCAGCAACAAGGGGGTTAAGCAGAATTCTGATGGGATTTCAATTGCCAGATATTCAAACTGTTCACCGATATGTTTAATCCTGGCAAACGAGCATCACAAATCTTACAGGCTTTCGGCTGCTCATCCCATCTGGTCATACTTCATTATGTGCATAAAAGGTGCCCATAAACAAGTATTGAAAATGGAGTCAAAATGAAGAACAATCTTGTTAAGTAAGCAAAAAGCCCAAACTGGGCCAATGTCTGGAGTAGGCAAAGTTGATGAAATTTTAATTTGACAAAGTTGTATTAATCTTACTCATCAGCTATATGCTCACTAGTGCTTCTTAACCTTAGTAATGTCATAATGTCATGCTTCTGAGGTCTGAGAGTGTTAAAAAACTCAAGGAATCCTCATTCAGGTACTTACTACTATGTCACTTTGGGCCTCAGTTTCTTCATGTATAATAAGACCGTTCTCATAATTTGACTGTAGAGTACTTTTCCAGACTTGCACATTACTCTCCTTTATTCACTCTATGCTCAAGCCAAATTGGCCTTCCTGCTGTTCCTCATGCTCGATACTCCATTTCCTGTCTCTGTTTCTTTACATAGGCTATCCTTGAATCCTCTCAGCACGTATGGTTCTTAGGATCCCTAGCTTCCTTCCAAGCTTAGCTCAGACTATGAGGTCTTTCTTTATTCTCTCATTTGCTAGTATCTTCCTCCTCATTCTCAGAAATTACTTTGTAATCTAGTCTGTATATACTTGCAAAGATAATTTCTCTTTATTATTTAACTTTTCTATTCTCCCCTTTAAATTTTCTTGCTTAAAATAAATTCAAGCACATTGGAAGCAACGAGCTATTTAATTTTTGTCTTCGTATCCCCCAGAGCCTAGCATGGTGCCTAACACATAATAGGTGCGTAAATAAATGCTTGTTAATTGATTAGCTAAAATATAAGCTGATATGATCAAACCTAGATTTTTCAGAAGTCGATTTTCTAAGTGGTGGCTTGCTCAAGTCTTCTACTTTACCAGCTGAAAGGGTTCGTTTTTTGTGTGCCTTCATTTTTCATTAGAACCTTCATGAAAGAGTGGGAAAAGGAAGGAAAAGAATAAAAAGCTCTTGTTAAACCAAATAGGTTTCTGACTCTTAGAAAGTATAAAGGAAGTGGTCTCAGAACTTAAAGCTATGAAGGGATCATCTAGGTTAACTTCCTCATTTTACAGATGATGAAACTGAGTATTAGAGAGGTAAAATTATTTATCTGTGATCACCCAGCTAGTCATTGGTAGAATATAGACTCTAAACCAGGTTTCCTCATTTTTAGTTCTATGTTCTTTCTCTTAAGACTCAATCACCTTCAGTTGTCTACTGGTCAACTCTACTGGAAAGCCAGATGTCTCTTCTAGTTTATCACATCGCGAACATGGATTTATACATTAAAGCTGGAAGGGATATTAGAGACAGTCTAATAACCTTTCTTATTTTTCATATGAAAGAACTGAAAACTCAGAGAAGTCATGCAATCTGCCCAACTTCATATACTTGGAGGCAGAGCTGGGGTGTGAACCAGTATTTTCTGACTTCAAGATTTTTGCCCTTTTCATTATACCATATATCTTCCTTGACAAATTGGCTACTATTTCAAAATAGGTTTCTTCAGGAAGGCTTATCTTTTTACTAATCTCCATCTACATTTATTTTCAATTGTACTTCCATTTCTCCATGTTCAAAACATTACTTCTGCTTATTGTAGACTACTCATTCTCTGGATTCTTTCACATTCTGTCACTAAAAATTGTTGATTTTTCTTTCGGTGTTTCTAGAGTACATCCCTTCTTCTCCACTCATCATGCTAATTTAAGACCTCATTACTGTGTCCCTGAATTAAAACAAGATCTCTTTTCTGCTTCAATACATCTCACACATAAATGCCAGATTAATAACTCTATGATAACACTTTTGTAATAGTGAAAGGCAGTAGAGTGTAGTAGATAGAGGGCTGGCTTCAGAGCCAGGAATATCAGTCTTTTCTCTGACTCGTACTGACTGACTCTGGGTAAGTTACTTGAATTGAGTGCCCAAGGCAACCCTCTAAGACTGTAAGTTACAAAAAGTTGCTGACCTAAATTAGTAGATGGAGTTTATTTCACCAGGAATTCTGTCTACCAATGATAACATAGGTCCTGTCCCGATCCTTAATAGTTTAAAAATTTTAAGGCAGTGTGAGACCTAGATCACAGAACTGGGCTTTAAGAATCTTGAATTCTAGTTCAATCTCTGCCACTGTTGAAATGTGCACCCTAGAGCAGTGGTTCCCACCATTTTTTTGTTTTGGATCCTCCAACAACAAAAATATGTTGTGAGCCCCCACAATGATTTAAAATACCACTCATAATATTCTTTTAGATTTCTTTAACAATGATGAATTTTGTCAAAAATCTCCAAATTAAAATTAAATTATGTAACTGTAATTATAAAACCAAATTATAAATACAATTATGAAATCAAATTTTACTCAATGTGCAATTATAATATAAAATTTTAATGCTATAATTATAAAATAATTATGAATATTATATGTAGGACATTCTATAAGAATTAAAAATAATTCATAAAGACCTCATATGCTTGCTATTATCTATAAGACTTTATGTTAAATTTCTTTATTTTATACATTTTTGAATTATAAATAACATTTTTAAGGAAATAAATTATAAGTTAGAAGATATTTGATATTCATATATAAATTTAATTTTGATGTTGGACTTTTTTATTTGAAAAAAGGTTTGCAATATGTGACTCAACACAAGACAAATAGTCTTGAATCTAGTTTTACATTGAGCTTATTTCTGTATATTAATTTACATCAGGAATAAAATGAAAATGCTCACTCATATAAACATGTGCTAGAAAATGGGAGAAGAATTTTACAAGTTGCTTTGTTAAGAGATGGAAATCAATTTTTTATTTTTAGTCCTCTAACCCTATCAGTGAAAATTAATAGCTAATCACGTGTATTGCTTTGCTTTTTAAAGGCGTTTACATACACATGAACCTTTGTAAGGACAAAATCTGTTCAGGTCTGACTTTCGTATCTTCTACCAGTGGCATACCAGCTATACTTTTTTTTTGGTGAGGTAATTGGGGTTAAGTGACTTGCCCAGGGTGACACAGCTAGTAAGTGTCAAGCGTCTGGTCTGAGACCAGAGTTGAACTCAGGTCCTCTTGACTCCAGGGCCGGTGCTCTATCCACTGTGCCATTTAGCTGCCCCACCAGCTATATTTTCACAGAAACTCTACTGACAGACTAACCAGTGTTGTCAACCAGTTCATTTGAAAATCCACTAAATAGAAGAATAGTAAAATTAACTGGTAAGTTTAAATCAGAAAATAGCCTTACTACTGCAATGAGAGGCAATAGAAGCTTCATTTTTGTAGAGTATTTGTCATAGTCCCTGATGGTGTCAGGATGGCTTTGTAATGCACATGCTCAGTGATCATGGTTTTCAAACAGGCTGACATTTACATGGAAGGAATGCAAACATTTATAACATCTTAATCACTTGATTACACGGTTGACGTAGTATGATTACAGGGTAACAGAGGGGAATGAAGGAGCTATTCTGATGCAGTGTTCAGAATGAAAATACACGCGAGTCTGACCATTGGTGGGATACTAGTATGCTTGCACGCCAAACCTTTGTGGTAGTTCAGAAACAATTTGATGATAGGTTGAGAAACTACCAGAACGTACTGAATTTAGTCAGAAGTGGTCAGAATTTGATGTAATCCTTGCACTAACACCAAAATCATTGTGTGCTTGATGGTTTTGAATCTCTGCAGAAACTAGCTATTTATAATGCTCCAAACTTGCTTCGTGCTTGTTGTCACAGAAGGAAAACATATTTGTAACACAATTTGGCAATTATTTATTGTTTAAGGTACCATTAAATACTTTTTAGCACAAAGCCTTTGGACGATTGTGACTATTGTCACAAACTTCTGAGGGATTAACAAAGCATTATATGGGAACCATTTACCTAGAACAGGCCTACCCAACCTGTAGCTTGCCGAAGGATTTCAGGAGGTCCACATGGGCCGCCCGAAGCCGCAGGTTGTACAGGCTTGACCTGGAATAAAACACTTTATCTTTCTGGGCCTTTTTCTCTCCTCTTAATGAAAGGGTTAAAGCAGATAATTGTGAAGGTCCCATCTAGACCTCAGATTGGATCATTCAATGTCTCTATTGTGTTTAAAAATCTATGATTAAGTCCAAACTACCAAGTCAAATAGCGCATATCAATTGTATTCATTTTCTTCAAATAGACCTTTATATAGACTCTAAACGTTCTTTGTATCAGGAAGAATAAGAAATAAAATATGTATTTTCACTCCCCTCTACATCATGCCTTTCTTTCTCTATTCTTTTATTGATGATTTCCCTCTTGAAATAGACTGCTTTCTCCTCTCTAGCAATCCGATTGTCCTCTTCCTTTCTAGACACCAGACCATTACCTCAAAGAAACAGCCCAGAGCCAGAGTCAGATACCAGACCTCTTGCTTCCAGAACTTGGTAACAAGAGGCTCAATCTTCCTTCTTTCCTGATACTTGAAAGAGAACTGATATAAACCTTTGCCATTAACAGGACTTTGGGGGCAGGATCCCCAGTCAAAAGGTTTTACTGCTCTGTCTGCACAGCTGGCAAACTCCTACTTCTTACATTCTGATTGCAGTGGGGTAGAATACCTGATTGTCCAAGTGAAAAACAGTCCCATTACTGCCACGACTTATCGTCCTCTCAGTACTATCCACCTCAGTCCTATTCCTTCTATGTGCCAACACAGCTCTGCCTACCTGTTCCATTTTGTCCTCTGAAATCAGGAGGAGGGGTCAGCAATTCTTTTTTCCCCATCACTACTTCCAGATCAATTCTCTACTGCCATCACTGAGCAACTTCTTTTCTTTTGAGGTTCATTCTATCCATACATATCACCCTTTCTCAGTCCTTTTAGTGGTTATTTCCTGGACCCTATATTATTTGTCCTCCTTTCTCAGAGTTTGGTAGTTAATACAGTTTTCTTCTCCATATCAATCCCTGCCATTATACTAAGTGATATTGACACACATGTTGGTATTCTTTTAAACACCACTGTTAAACCTTAAAGGTAAACCTTTAAAGCTCACCTTTCAGTCTTCTCAAATTTTGTGACCTATACCTTAATTCTACCTCAGATACATGGATGATCATGCTCTTAATCTCATTATTGCTCACAACTATTCTACTTTCGTTATTAAGAATTCTTAAAATTCACTATTTGACCTCTTATTCTATCTCTCCTTCTACACTGCTCTTCCTAAATCTATTTTCCATCGATAATGATCCTATTCCTCTAACCCTCTTGTTCCTTCACCCAGCAATGCTTTCCTGATCACACCCCTGCTCTTCTTTCACTTTCCTAGTCAGTCAATCTTGATGCTGTAGTTAACTGGTTCAATGTTATACTATCTTCTCTTGAATCCTTTAAAGGTCCCCTTGTTCTATTGATGCTCAGGCTTTGCCCAACTACAACCCAAGGTTAGTCTCCACAATGTTTCTCTTCCACTTATATTCACCTGATATTGGAGCTCTGAAAGATATTAAAACGCTGTGCTAACTGGGTCCACTAAGAACATGTTTTTTAATTTCACCTGGATCCCTGTGGTAGCTTGTACATTCCCCACAGCAGCTGTTCCAGACCTTCTCTTCTCTCTTTAAGCTTCCCATGCCATCCCCTGCCCTCTTCCTCTCAGCACATGGCCTTGAATAGTTTTACTAATAGAAGTCATTTGCCTCAAAGCTCTTTTGATATCATACCATATTCTTTTCTCTTTTGCTCCAGAGGAAGAGGCAGCCCTTTTCCTTGCCAAAGCCAACCCCTCTACTTGTATCCTTTATCTCATCTCCCCTCACAGATCACCACCTCCCAATCATTCCCTCTCCCAAATCTTTAATATTTCCTTGTATATTTATACCTTTCCTGATTCCTACAAATAGGACCAGGTTTCCCCTATCTTGAAAAAAAAGCACAAACCCTAGCTTGAAGCTATTGTGCTAGCTATCCCTTAGCTCTTTTTCACAGCCAAACTCCTAGAAAAATCTGTCTATTCATTGTTACCAATTTTTTAGGCAGTCGGGGTCAAGTGACTTGCCCAGGGTCACACAGCTAATAAGTGCCAAGCATTTGGTCTAAGGCTGGATTTGAACTCAGGTTCTCCTGACTTCAGGGTTGGTGCTCTATCCACTACACCACCTAAATGCCCCATTTTCTCTTTTCTCACATACTTCTCAACCATTTATAATCTGGCTTTTGACCTCATGACTCAACTGAAATTTCTCTCTCTGAAGTTGCCAGTGCTCTATTAATTGCCAAATACAATGACCTTTTCTTTGCTCTCATGCTTCTGTAATATTTGGCACTGTTGACCAATCTCTCCTGGGTTCTCTTTACTCTGTGAGTTTTTGTGGCAAAGGACTCTTTTCTACCTATATACCCTATTTCTCTGGCTGGACCATGATCCATACCTTATTTCCCAAATGCAGGTGTACCTCAAGACTCTGTCTTGGGCCCTCCTCTTTTTTCTTTTATGTTTTTCTTTTTATGTTCCTATGCTCTTATGGATTCAACTATCATCTATATTCAGGTGACTTTTGAATTTATATACCTACCCCTTATGTCTCTCCTGAGCTTGAGTCCCATATCATGGACTCTCTTGACTATTTTGAGCAAACTCAACATGAAGAAACTCATTATCTTGCTTTGCAAGATAATGAACTTTCCCTTTCTGTCAAGAGCACCACAGTACTTCCCATTACCCAGATTGTATACTTTGGAATTAACTTTAATTCCACATTGTCCTTCAACTCCCAATGTCCAAACTGTTACCAAGTTTTATTTTTTATTTTATCTGCATAAGATTTCTTACATCTATCTTAATTCCCTTCTTTCCACTCACCTGGCCACCATCCTAGTCCAGGCCCAACCTTACCTCTCACTCCACCTATTTCTAATTGGTATCCCTACCTCCAGTCTCTCCCCTCTTCAATACAATCCATACACTTGCCATATGTATGACTCTAGACTACCTCTCTAGATCCATTAAACATTATTCACCTTCATGTACTCTACATTCCAACAAACACTTCCTATTCCTTTGTCTTTGTATAATTTGTTTTCCATGCCTGGAATGTACTACATCCTCAGTACCAACTCTTAAAGTCCTAGCTTCCTTCAAAAATCCAGTTAATCACTATATCTCATATAAGGTTTTTATTATGGTCTCCCCATTTACTAGTACCTATCTCTACTGACATAATCTTGTATTTGCTTTATATGTATGTATGTGTATATGTATGTATGTATCCTTTATATGTATATATTTGTATATATCATGTACTTATTTATGTGTACTTTCAACTTATTTACTTATATGTGTATATGCTCTCTCCTCTTATAGATATAAGCTCCCCCCAGGCAGGGACTGTTTTGTATTTTGGAAGCCTAGTCCAGGGCATGTGGCATGTAATAAGGAGGTGCTTAATAAATGCTGGCTGATTCATTGCTTCTTCTCTTTAAGCCTGCTTTTGACTTTCATTTTCCTTGGCTTTTGTCTGAATAGAAATGCTCAGTGAAAGTGTGATTTTCCCCAGGTTATGCTTGTGAAAACAGTTCCTCTGTGGAATAAAGCAGAATAGAATGTGCAGAGAGACAGAAAAGAAATGTTACCCCTTAGGATGCTGGGATGCTGCCTTAGAATTTCACTTTCTGGCTCCAGGATTTAGTCGGCTGTTTGACAGCTGTGGATGTTGATCAGTTGAGTTGAGGGGACCTTTCTAGGTGACAGGTTTACCTGCCTCTTCCATGGTATAGACAACATTTTTTAAACCCAGATTCACCTTAAATAAATTATGTATGAAATAAATATAAGGGAATACTAAATCAAATATATGATTCTTTTTCTCTACTTCTTCCTTTTTTTTAAAAGTATATATAAAGAAAGAGACAAAGGGAGGCTCTAAGAAAACTCAGGCAGTGAGGGCACAGAAGAGGACTGTGGTTCTCTAAAAATGTTAGCTTGCCTTCTCCCATTCTCTGAAGCCTCCACATCACAAAATCACAAAATTTATTATTTTTTTCCCCATTCAACTGAAGCCTTCTCAAAGAAGCTTCTCTTCTTTGTTATTCTAAGATGAGACCTGACCAGCTGGCATAAAAGCCACCTCACCAGGGGTGGTCTTTGATGTACTGAACATAAAGAGCTGCACCTAAGGTGTAAGCTTATTTCATTCAGACGTCCTACAAGTATCATCAAGGAGGCATCCTCTTACAAAAGTAAATAATCTTCTTATGACAGTGAATTTTCTAGTAATAGACAATATGACAGGAAAGGGAGGGTCAACTAACTGGCCTTGTGATTGTTAAATCTATTCAAAGGTCATGTCCTTTCAATGTAGAAAGGCTTGTAAGAAGTGATGTATGGCTACAGATCAACTTCTCTTTTTGAATTATATGAATTTACTAATTTTTAAAAAGGCAGGACTTTTTTGCACTGAGCAATTATCATATTTTAAACTATGTGTTGTTATAATAATAGCTCGAATTTATAGAGCATTTTCTCTTTCACAAAGTGTTTTCCTTGTAAAAATGATGGGTAGTAAAAGTATTATTAACTTCTTAAAAAAAAAACCAGATTAGAAAGCTAAGGCTCAGAGAAATTAAATGAATTTCCCATAGTTAAGTTAGTGTTTGAGCTAGGGGCTTGAATTCAGGCCTTTTGATACTAAATTCATTGCTTTTTCTACTATATGATATTTTTAGCTTTAAATACTCTTGTTTTTATTGGTCTTTTCTATCGTCATTTCCAAATATATCTCTCCCCCAGTCTCCAACTCATTACGAAGATGAAAAAAGAAAGTGTTTCCCATGTCACACAATCAATTCCAAAGTTCTTTTTTTTTTTTAATTCCAAAGTTCTTAAAAGAGACCTTGAGAGTGTCCTTGTTTCACTTCTTTTGGCCACCATGTGAACGCTTGCCCTGTGTGAGTTCTCCATAAAATAATCTTTTTGGGAAGTATATGTTTTGCATTTGAACAATGTGGCCAGCCCATTGGAGTTGCGCTCTCTGAAGCAGAGTTTGAATGTTTGGCAGTTTCGTTTGAGAAAGGACCTCAGTGTCTCGTATCTTATCCTGCCAGGTGATCTTCAGAATCTTCCTAATACAATTCAAATGAAAGCAATTCAGTTTCCTGGCATGGAGCTGGTATACTGTTCAGGTTTCACAGGCATACAACAATGAGGTCAGCACAACGTCTCTGTAAACCTTCACTTTAGTAGTCAGTCTAATACCTACTCTCTCCTGTACTTTCCTTCAGAGCCTGTCAAACACTGAGCCAGCAACGTGTGTATCAATGTACATCCCTGGAAAGTACACTACCAAGGGAAGTGAATTTATGCATAGCATTCAAAACGTCTCCATTTGCTATAACTGATGGTTCCATGTATGGATGGTATGGTGGTGGCTGATGGAGCATCTGTTTTCTTGGTGTTAATTGTTAGGCCAAAATTAGCACAAGCAGCAGAAAATCAATCCATACTTTGTTGCATCTCAGCTTCAGAGGCTGCATTGTTGCACAATCATCTGCAAACAGAAAATCATGCATCAACACTCTCTCCACTTTGATCTTGGCTTGTAGTTTTTTCAAGTTGAGGAATTTACCATCAGTGCGGTAGCTGACCTTGATGTCGTATTCATCCTCATTGAAAGCATTTGACAACATGACTGAAAACATCATGCTAAAAAGCATGGGATTGGCAAGCACAGAGCTTTGTTTCACTCTATTGGTAACTGGAAAAGCACTAGAGCATTGTCCATTATCCACACATCCATATCCATATTATACATATATGTATGTGCATATATCTATACATGTACATATATGTATATACATACATACACACATACACATATATGTTTATTGTCTCCCTTGTTAGATCAAAAGCTCCTGGAGAGCAGGGATTGTTTCATTCTTTGTATTTGTATTCCCAGTGCCCAGCATGGTGCCTGCCACTTGTAGGTGCTTAGTAAATACTTGTTAATGGATTAATTTGGTTTTGATTTAGCATTATTACCTATTAAATAATTTAATATGCAAAATTTGATGATATCAGTTATGTCATTTGGATTAAAGAGAAGTTGGCTGTCCAAGTCTGATTAACCCTAAAACAAAGATTCTGGGCAATAGCAAGCAGTTCTGGGGATCATATGCATGTTTTGGAGTGAATCTTCCTCCCTCATTTGGTAGCTATAAACTACTACAAAGCACCTAACCTTCCAAACCACATGCTGAGGTTTTGTAGAAACCAATACTTCATAACATTTTTTGTGCCATAGTCTCCTCTGGCAGTCTGGTAAAACCCACAGATCCATTTTCAGAAGAATGTTTGTTGCCTACATTCATAATTGAAGGAAATGTTAAATTTCAGTTAGGAGTTAGTGAAATTAAAGAAGTAATTTTTTTCCTATCCAAGTTTATGAAACCTCGGAAATCTATGCCCAGGCCCTTTGGAGGTCCATGGATTCCAGATTAAGAACCCTTAGTATAAACTCTTCATTAGTGGTAGGCTGGAAAGATGATGGGATTTGGAATCAGAAGGTCAAAATAAGGCTGATGGCCTGTCGGTAGATGTCGTGATCAAATCTTGTCCTGGACTAGAACATTATGTTTATTTCTAAAATAGATACATAGTTTTGAACTCTATACTGTTATAAGGCTTGAAGAGACTCTTTTTACTGATGACATGATATATCAAAGGAAGCATTCCTGAACTTTGTACCAGATACTAGAGGTTACAGAAATATAATGATGAATAACTAATGGATGAAATTTAGCCTAAGACTTTCACAAGTAGTGCTTTCATTTTGGGGTCTCAAAGAGAGCCTTTGGGAATGCAAGTTCTATGGTGGATAGTTTTCCAGTCACTATTAGTTTTTCCAAGAAAGGATGGAAAACCATTTTTCGCAGCTAATTAGTTGGTATTGATTAAGTTGCATAATGCTAATGTAGTGTTGACTCGTGGGCAGCTATACTCATATATCTCAGAGGTCACCCACTAAGGAAAACTATGGCCTGATTGGAAACACAGGTTTACTTTGTATTTCTCAGCCCTGGCCCAAAGGTTTCCTCTCTTTCTTACCAAGGTTTGTAAAGAGTGCCTGGGTCCTAGTGTGCCACTCTGAAAAAGGCCTCCTGTAAATACTCAGACAATAAGGGTCACCCAACAAATGAACCTTTTGTTTGCTGTAGTCAAGACAAAATTAAATCTTTCTCAGAGTAATTCCCTGGTAAATAGTTCCAGCTGATTCATGATGTCTATTCTTTTGCCAGATACCCTGATTGCATTTGAAGAGCTTTCAAAAGGTGAAACCAAATCCCAACCTCAGGATAGATGGATAGGATGCCAAAGGAAGATAAAATCCAATTTTCTTCAGTTCTCTGGTTCTCATGTGGGTCACACCAGGTCCTTTACGTGCGCTCGTGCACTCGCACTCACACACACACACACACACACACACACATACACACATCATTTTTTTAAGTAATAGGTTTTTCTACCATGGATTTAACACAAGGCAGTACAAGTTTCAGGAGAAGAGAAGTACTCTATGAAAATAGAAAGAGCAGAGAACCAAATGCCTGGCATAATAACGCTCTTGTGTCCAGTGTATCTCCCATGAGAGCTTGTCACAGTTTCCTCTTTCACCTATGAAGGGAAGTCAGGGTATGGAAAGTTCTCCATATTTAGGGAATGATTCAGCCTGTGGAACAGAATGGGAAATAAGCAGTTGGGCTGTAATAGAGGGGAGGAGGATGCTGGAAGAATTCACCTTTAGTTCTGACGGACTGTTATTAAGCTTTCCCCTGCAAACTTCAATACATAATAGAACTCAAGGCATGTGTCTCCCTTATTTCTCAACTAGCCACTCTAGATCAGGCTGTGCAAATAGAAATAATAGATTTTGAGAGGGAAGAGAGTCTTTTAAATTTTAATTTAAAAAAGTTTTGTCGATGCTTTTTGTGTTTATACCACAGTCATTTCCTGATAAATTGTCCCATTCCCACTCCCACAAATCTGTCTTATAACAAAGGAAAAACAATTAAGCAAAATCAACCAACAGAAACCATATCTGGCAATGAATGAAGCATTCCATGTCTGTAGTCCCTCCCTCACCTCTCTGAATGGGAAAAGTATCTTTCAGAATTTCTTATTCCTCGTCAAGTTTGGTTATTACAATTAATTAGAATTTGGCTACCTTTTAATGTTGTTTTTTATTACATTATTGTGGCCACAGTATATACTATTCTCCTGGATCTTACTGTGCTCTGCATTAGTTTGTATGTGTAAATGAAGAGTCTCTCATACTGTCTGTAGACATCAAAGATATTAGTGGCAATGGCTCCATTTGCTATGTTAGGCATTTGAAAGAAGAAGCAACCAGGAGACAGATATTAAAGTAATTCTAACACCTATCATATCCAGGGTTTTGTGGTAGGAGAGGGAGAACTACAAAAGCAGAAAATACAATCCACGCTCTCATGGAATGAATGTACCAGGGAGATAAGACCCAGAATGGGGTGGTGAAGTGGCAAGAATGTTTATCCGATTAGAAGAGAATGCTAATGAGGTCGTGGTTAGGGGTTCAATTTCCACATGGGCTACTTAACATCAAACTGCTTGGCTTAATTGTTACCCTAGATCTAACAAATTTTTGCTCTAGTCCTAAGGGTACTAGAAGGTGAATGTGAATGAACAAGTACAAACTAATTCTCATTACTGGAAAAACATGCTCTTTTAGAAAGTAAGTCAAGGTCACATCTACAAAAAAACAGTATCTTTAATCAATGTGAAGAAGTAGTATTCAAGAGAATTTAATCTATATCACTATCCATATCTTATTTCCTAACTATGAACTTACTCCAGGGCTCTATTTATTTTCTTCTTTATACTCTCCATGATGATTTCATAAGCTCCCGTTGGTTCTATCATCCCTAAGCAAATGACTCCCAGATCTTTAATCCAGCCTTTGTCTTCTCCTGAGCTCTACTTCCACAAAATCAGCTCTCTATTGGATGTTTCCAACTGGATGTCCTGTATGTATCTCAAATTAAAGAAGTCTAAAACAGAGCTCATTATCTCTCCCACCTCCAAACAACATTCCATATGGCATATTCTTCCACCATTACATATTTCTGTTAAAGTTAACCTCATCCTTTCACTCATCCAAGTTCACAAACTGAGTCACCACCGATTCTTTCTTTCTCCCATTACCCTCATGTCCAATGTAAGACTTGTTGCTTCCACTTTCATAGTATCTCTTTCACATCTTAATCCTTACCTCTCCTTATGCTGCCACCACTGTAGTGAAGGCCTTCATCATCCCTGGCTTGAAAAATGTCAATAACCTCCTATTTGGTTTTCCTGTCTCCATTCTTTCCCCTTTTCAATCCATTCTCTGAACAACTGCCAAAAAAATGACCTTGACATAGGCTGTCCCCAAATTATTAGTTCTTCTGCCTATTATTTTGAATTTATTTTCCGTGTACATGTTGTCTCATCCAATAGAATATGAGATCCTTAAGGGCAGGGTTGCTTTATTTTTGTCTTTCTATATCCCGAACCTAGTGACAATGCCTGGCACACAATAATCACGAACAGTAGCTGAGACACATTCAATAAATGCTTGCTAAATGAATGAATGAACAGTAGTGGCATAATTGGTAGAGGACTGGCCTTAGAGTCAGAAAGATCTGAGTTCTGGTCTTTTCTCTAACACACACTAACTGAATGACTGTGAACCAGTGTCTCCAGGCAATTCTCTAAAACTTACACTTTAATTACTAACCTGCATTGGTAGAGAGTATTTCCTCACTGAAAATTCCTTACACTAATTAAATCTTTGGTGTGTAGGTCACCCTCCTCTCTCCCTACTCAATTCAACACAAAATTCAGAAAAAGTTGATTAAACTTAGCATTGATGTAACTTGAAGGAATCAATTCTTGTGTTCTATTGCATCATCAGTATGGTGCCAACTAAATCACATATTTAAAACATTTAATATTTTTTGGGGAGCTAGGCAGTGGGGTTAAGCTACTTGCCCAGGGTCACACAGCTAATAAGTGTTATGTGTCTGAGGCTGGATTTGAACTCAGGTCCTCCTGAATCCAGAGCCGGTGCTCTATCCACTGTGCCACCTAGTTGCCCCAGTAAAACATTTAATAATAATCAAGAAAGAACTTATGTCCTTTGAGATAAGATAAAAATGTAAACACTAATCAAAGATGGACTCTGTTAATTCCATATAACCCTACATTCTAAATGATACTCTAAGTTGGGACTAAACTATTTGGTCTAGGATAGGACAAAGTTCTAATTTCTTCTTTGTTTTTGGGAAGCATGTGGAAGAGATATTGGAAATGTTTCCATTTTCCTTACTTGGGGTCCAGCATTTTCCTTGTTGAGATACTCTGTAATGGCTTAAAAGGATAAGGGTGATCCCTGACAGGTTATGGAATTAGGGTATAGAGTGAGAAATACATATTTTGGGTGAGAGAAATGTAGGAATTTGTTTTGCTTGACTATGCATATTTGCTGTAAGTTTTTTTTTCTTTTCAGTGGTGGGGGGAGTTAGAGGAGAAAGTTACAGAGGAGAAATGGAAATAATAGATTAGAGAGAAATTAGATTATAATAGAAAATGTTTTTAATTGAAAATAAATGCATACAATTCAGAAAAAATATTTTAAAAAGATAGGAGAAGGAGAATTTTTTGGTAGGTGGGAGTAGAGAGACAAGGATAAAGGGAAAAATGGAGTTCCATTTTTTCCAAAAGGAAAAAAAAACCAGTTTAAAAAAGACTAACTCCTTTCCCCCCCAAAAAAAACAAAACCTTACCCCACTTCTTCCAAATAATCAGTCTAACACGAAAGCATGAGAAGAATTCTATTGTAGCTCTCACCCTGGCAGGGTCTTCAACAATGGTGTTAAAATAGCTCTGTATTTTTAAAAGACAGCTGCTATCATGAATGGGCAGCTCAAAAATGTTAACTGAAATTAAAAACTATTCTCAAAAAGGAGTCAGAGCAGTTTGCTCATTTGGAGTGTTGAGTGTTTCTTACCTTTTGAACTTTTATTTGGCTCAGCCTGAAAGTGTGCCTTATTTTTTAATGTCATGAATTACATGAAGTCAGCTGTAGGATAGGGACAGCTGTTGGAATGTCATGTTGCTACCAGAGAATTCTTGCACAGAGCCTGAAGGTATGACAGCTAAAGCTAATAGTGTTGGCTCTGTCATGCTTTACACATTTTGGTTTAGCATATTGAAAATTCTCATTTTGAAGTTTAAAAACAACATCACAAGGGCAAATTATTCAAGACAACATAGCACTTCCCGTCATCAAAGGGCTTTAGGAGAATTAGATAATCAACTTGCTAATGAACAAGGCATTACTGAGAAATAGCTTTAAAGGCTCCTGGGAATTTCAAAGTGGAGTATGACCAAATCTTGGGGAGAGGGCTTGGGGAGTAAGAATACAGAGGAAAACTTACTGTAAAGGCTTAGTCACAGCTACTGTTCTCATCCCTTACGGCTTCTGTGGACCTAGGAAAGTATGGGTCACTCCAAAATAAAGGGTAGGACATTTCTGGAGGATGAGCTAGGGAGACAGCCTTATGCAAAACATGAACATTTAAGTTTCCCTATTATATAAAGGAATGTTTTGAATATGAAATAATATTTGAGATTAGGTTAATTCATTAGATTAATAATTTGAAGGTTTTATAATGAATGAAGAAATTATATTTTTTCCTCCTAAGTTCCAGTTCTACCATTTACTGTCTTGGTAACCTGAGAAAAGTGACTTTATTTTTCTGGACTTCAAGTTCCTCATCTGTAAAACGGGGATAATTCATGCTTCCCTTCACCTCAAAGGGTTGTTGTGAAGAAGGACACCAGAGAAAAATGAGCTATATGTGAACTCTATGACTTTGTTAACTTTATTGGTCATCCAGAGTCAGCCAGTTAAAAATAAGTAGTTTTGGTAGTCTGCTTATTGATACAAGGGAATATTTCCAGGATTTCTTCTTCTGGGGTATTGAAGGGGGAAGGGAACCAGTATTTATTAGCCATCAACTTTGTGCCAGGCACTGTGCTATTCACTTTACAAATATCTCATTCGATTCTTACAATGGCCCTTACAATGTGCTCTTATGATTCCCATTTTACAGTTGAGGAAACTGAGGCAGAGGTTAACTGATTTGCCCAGGGTCACACAACTAGTAAGTGTTTGAGGCTGTATTTGAACTCATGTCTTCCTGATTCTAGGTCCAGCGCTCTATTCACTATGCCACCCATGTCAACCAGAGCTAGAATGAGACATATCCATTTCTTATTACATATAGATTTTTGGTAGTAGACAAATTAGGCATATTTGGAAACTGAAGGACTGAAATTCCATGGTGAAAAGAAGACCATTCTTTTTCAAACACTCACTTTTTTGAAAGATTAAAAATAGTTTTGAGGCAGCTATGGTTCATTATTAGTCACTGCCACATGTATTGTTGCTATAAATGATCAACTATTATAACACACATGTAATCGTAGGGGGGCATCCTAACTTGCAGGGTGGGTCCCCCAATGGATCACTACCCTAAATTTAAGGTATCCCCTTGAAACATAGTTCATAAACTCCCACAGATATGCTTACCTTTAGTATTCAGTAAGAGGACACAATTAGTTCAAAGAAAAGACATTTCATGGAATGGCATAACAAGAAAAGTGACAATAAATAATTTCCTCAAAAATCTGGGGTGCACTTTTCCACAAACATACAGAGCATCAATGAGAGGAGTGGACATATATAGAGAATATGTATAAAGAGACAAACACATGAGGAAAGTATGCAGCCAGAGTACATGAATAGGCAGGTACTCATATAGAGAACATATGTATATGACACATATCTGATGTATTTGACACACATTTATGTGTGTATGTATGTGTATGTATAAGCATGTGTATACATGTTTATGTATATATATGTATGTATGTGTGTGTGTGTGTGTGTGTGTGTGTGTGTGTGTGTATAGCTGAGGTGGAGGGGCAGTTCATGCCTTCAACACTGCCTGGCTGCTAATTATCTTCTAGGAATGTCATTGTACTCCTCCCTAGGGCTGTTGATTTCATACATTTTGCTGGTTGCAACATAGGTGTCAAAAATAACAAGCATTTATTAAATACTTATTATGTGTCAGGCTCTGTGCTAAGTGCTAAGGAAATAAAAAAAGACAAAAAAATAGTCCCTGTTCTCAGCATGGTAGAAAGGACAGGGGCAAGGCAATGGAGACACAGCATCTCTAGATGCTGTGATCTTCTAGCATCTGCCTCATCTAAAATACACAGCTCTCTCTTCCTCAAGGAAAAGGAAGTACTGCCATGCTCTCTTAACTTAAAGCCTATAGGTAGATCTTTCCCCTTTGATCTTTTAGAAAATAGAATAAATTGTTCTCTCAAACTCATGAAAATACCACCTCTATCTTTCTTCCTCAAAGTCTCAGCTATAACCAAGGCCTATCATCTTCCTAATAAGGGATTCACAGTCCTTGTACCATGCAATTGAGAACAAAGAGCCAAGTGGGTGATCCTAGACACCAATGCCCTTAGGCTTCAAGGTAGGGTTTTTTTTTTCTTTGTATCTCTTCACTTGTCTGGGACTTTTGCCCCTCCATCAGAGACATCATCCTTATTTATTGTCCATACACTTTCCATTTTCATTCTCTGAAGGCTAGGTTATAAATAAGGTAATGGTTCAGGGGTCATCAGTTTTAGACTCTAAACTTCTGTTCTGTTATGTAAATGAGTAGGTTGGGAAAATACGGAAAAGAAATGCCAACCCGGGGATTCAAAGTCATTATCTTATGTCTGCTTTTTTAGCCATTTTCTTGCCTCTTTTATAAACAAATCTGGCTAATGTAAGTCTAAAAAGGCTTTGCCTGAAACCCTTACACATATAATTATACCATGTGTAACTGAGGGTTCTGGTATGCACAGAGCACCTCAGATGACATCTCCATGTTGGAGCTTTTATGAAACAGAGGTGTCTCTCCATATGAAGAATGCTAGAGAAGTGTTTTTGGGAGAATTATGATGCTGTATAAGGGAAGTACCTTGGAGAGACTCTGGAACACATGTGGACATTCTATAACTGCTTTTGGTTGGTTAACCATGTGGGTAAAAGGATTCTTTTTCCATTGATTTTGTAGCCAGATCTAAAGATGTCTTCAAAAAAGCTGGGTCAGCTTCAGTTAACCTCTCTTTGTGGCAATGGTGACTGGGGGAAACAAGGTGCTTCTACTCATGGCATCTAGGAAGGATTATCCTATAAGGAGAAAGACCTAAGTACCTTCATCCCCTGAGGTCAAAAGACCCCCTTAGAAATGGGCCTAGATTGGACAAATTTTCATTCCCTCATTTCTATCCTAGGTGTAGGAATCTCTGACAACAGGCAAACAAATCCCAGAAATCTGGATGTCAGAATCCAAGCCGGGTATTGCAGCCAGCCCTGTGCAAGGAGCAATACTCAGGAGTGAGCACCAGAACTCCAGCCCAGCAAAAGGATTCACTCAGCAGGCATGCCACATCTAGACGTGAACTTGGTGGGACCAATGTTATATAGGCACTGACTCCTAAAATCTAATGTCCTCCAGAGACTGAGGTGGTCTGGGTGCGTGGAGTTACTGGGGAAATTGTACATTTATTCTTGAATATTATATCTTTGAAATATACATTCCTTTGTAAAAGCTATTCAATGTTGCATAGTTAGGGAGAACTGAGGATACTTATTATTAGCCCCCTGTTGTGGAGGGAACACAGCTAGTGGGCTAAGGTTAGAGACAATAATTGTTGTTCAGTCTTTTTTCGTGTCCTATTCTTAGTGACTCCATTTCGGGTTTTCTTGGCAAAGATACTGGAATGGTTTGCCATTTCCTTTTCCAGCTCATTTTACAGATGAGGAAACTGAGGCAAACAGGGTTAAGTGACTTGCCCAGGGTCACAAAGTTAGTAAATATCTGAGGCCAGATCTGAACTCACGTCTCTGAGTTCTGCTCTGTCTCCTGTGCCACCTAGGTACCCACAAAAATCCCTTAGTATATCCCAGAAGACTGAGAGGCAGAAATAATAGGTTTGGCCCTGAGAAAGTAGTACATGCACTACACATGCATACATATAACTTTAGAATCTAGTTGTAATACTGTTCTCTACATTACAGAATTCTGTGCAAAGATTTGTCTTGGACCTCATTTAATAGGGCTTATTTGCTGAAGTACTAAGATGGTCTTGTTACAAGGCGGTTTATGCCTAAGTATGTCTAAGAGGCCAGCGCCCTTTATGCAGAGAGGTAGAGTTGTATTAATTCAATTCAATAAACATTTATTAAAAGCCTACTATGTACCAGGTACTGTGCTAAACTCTGGGGATGAAAAAAAGAGGCAAAAAAGAGTTCTGGCCCTCAGGGAGCTTACATCTAGTGTGTGTGTGTGTGTGTGTGTGTGTGTGTGTGTGTGTGTGTGTGTGTGACAATATGAAAACAAATCTATACAAAGCAAGCTATAAATAGGATAAATAGGAAATAATTAATATAGAGAAGGCAATGGAATTAAGAGGGGTTGGGAAAGCTTCTTGTGGAAGGTGAGATTTTAGTTGTGATTTAGAAGAAGCCAGGGAGGTTAGAGGAGAGAAGGGAGAGTGTTCCAGGCGTGGGAGACAACCAGAGAGAATTCACAGAGTCAAAAAATGAAGTGCCTTGTTTAATGGAACAGCCAGTATCACTGGATCAAAGAGTACCTGTTGGGGAGCAAAGTGTAGGAAGACTGGAAAAGTAGGAGGGGTCTAGGTTATGAAGGGCTTTGAATGCCAAAAAGAACATTTTGTATTTGCTCCTGAAGGCATCAGGAAGCCACTGGAGCTTATTGAATAGAGGGGTAACATGATTAGACTTGTGTTTTAGGAAAATCACTTTAGTGGCAGAAGGGAGACTTAACTGAAGTGGGGACAGACTTGAGGCAGGCAGATCCACTAGCAGGTTTATTGCAGTCATCAAGGCATGTGGTGAAGAGGGCCTACACTAGACTGGTGGCAGTGTCAGAGCAGAGAAGGGGCCATATTGGAGAGATGTTCCAAAAGTTAAATCAACAGGCCTAAGCAACAGCTTGGACATGGAGAGTGAAAGACAGTGAGGAATCCAGGATGACTCCTAGGTTTCAAGCCTGAAAGACTGAGAAGGGGATGTTGCCTTCTATAGTATTAGGGAAGGTAATGGGGGGGGGGTTTAGGGAAAAAGATAATGAGTTTTGTTTTGGACATATTGAGTTTAAGATGTCTGCTGGATATCCAGTTTGAGATGTCTGAAAGGCAGTTAGATTTACAAGATTGGAAATTAGCAGAGAGACTGGGGTAGTAAAGGTAGATTTGAGAATCATCAGCATAAATATGGTAATTAAATCCATAGGAGCTGATGAGATCGTCAAGTGAAGTATGACATAGGGAGAAGAGAAGAAGTCCCAGTACAGATCCCCAAGGGACATCTACATTTAGAGGCAATGATCTGGAGAATCCAGCAAAGGAGACAGAGAAGAAGCAGTCATATGGGTAGCAGGAAAACAAGGAGAAAATGGTGTCCCCAAAACTTCAAGAGAAGAGAGTATCAAGTTGGAGAGAGTTATCAACAGTGCCAAGGACTGCAGAGAGGTCAAAGGGAATAAGGATTGAGAAAAGACCATTGGATTTGGCAATTAAGAAATGACTGGTAACTTTGGAGAGAACAGTTTTGGTGGAATGATAAGTTCAGAAGCCAGATTGTAAGGGGTTAAGAAGAGAGTGAAAGGAGAGAAAGTGGAGGCACTTATTGTGTCTTTTCAAGGAGTTTAGCTACAAAAGGCAGAAGAGAATTGGACATTAGTAAGCAGCACCATAACTATAAATAAAATGATAGTGAATCACTCATGCTCTAATCTAGAGTTGAGTTATATCTCCATTTGTAATAGCAGATATACAAGACAAATAACAAATCTACAAATAATTTGTGGCAGGCTAATTTTCCTGGAATGCACACCCATTTCATAAAGACGAATTTCTTATTTGGCCAAAAGTAATCTTAATTTAGCCTTGTTAGTCCATACACAAAATGCTAGGTCCTAAACATTTTGAACATTCCCACCTCTCCCTTACAGATGTACCCTTATTTACAAAAGCAGGGAAATATTTTTTCTTCTTATCAGGTACAAATTATTTGTCTTGTTGGTGTGCCTCAGAATGAAAATACAGGTCATATCCTACTGCCACAAACTCTAAGACGTTATGGCTTTGAAAATCTTTGTCTATCTCTATCCAAAAGCCATTCCTTCTTTTTCTTCCTCTTGCCCTCACACTTCTATCTTGCCACTATATCTGAGATCTTTAATCTAGGCTGTTATTATTCAATTGTGTTCAACTCTTTGTGACCCCATTTGGGATTTTCTTGACAAAAAAAAAAGTGGTTTGCCATTTCCTTCTCCAGCTCATTTTACAGATGAAGAAACTAAGGCAAACAGGGTTAAGTGACTTGCCCAGGGTCACACATCTAGTAAGTGTCTGAGACTGGATTTGAACTCAGGAAGGGGAGTCTTCCTCTTTCTAGGCCTGTCATTCTATCCACTTAGCTACCTAGCCACTCCTCCCTTGTTATCCTTTCACCTCGGTTTGTCATCTCTAGGTAAGCCACAGTGACCTTTCATTTTGAGCGTTCTCATAAACAAGTCCAATAAAAGGGCCTATTGCTTTTACCATTGACTAGCACATCTAGCTTTTCTGTGAAGTCCCTTTAGTATAAGCAACATATCCTGACACTTTCCAAATACTTTCCTTGTTTTGGGATTTTGGCTTATCAAATAATGCTTAAAATAACTGGACTGCCGACTGGGCATTTGGAGATGTTGCTGTCAATTTGGAGTGGGGAGGTTATGCATTATAATACACTTTAACCTTTACTTTTGAATAATCTGAAATTTAAATAATCCAAAAATTTCTAAATGCCTTTGTTTTATCTAATGGATCAGGTTTCTTCCACTAAAATTTTACTCTAATTCTGTATCTTAACTGGTCATTATATTTGTATTCTCTGTGATGTTTAAGAGTTTTGAGAGACATAATTTCTGGGTAATTAGTCATTTTTATTAACATTGTCAGCATTTTTAATAAAAGGTCAGTGGCACTCTTGATTGCCAAAGACCTTTTATGGTGGTGGCTCACAGTTTATATGCCCTTGGAAAAGGCATGTTCCTGAGGGTGGCAATCAACTATGATTGGTTAACAATGAATGAGAAAATGAATATTATAATGCAAGGTGGGCTGTATCACAATGAGGATCTTAGGGTACAACTTGGATCATCCAAGTCTTGGTCAAAGAGACTTATCAGTTTCCATATCACCTGTCTGACAAAAGAGAGAATCCACATTTTCTCAGACCTGTCTGAGTAAACACAATGAGCAGAAATCCTCCCATTAGCCCAAACTTAGAATTTCTTTTACTGTCTTTGAGAAAGATTGCCTACACTGGTTGATTTCTGGATGAGGAAGTAGAAAAAGGGAAAAATCTTGGTTCTAATTCAATACTTGGTTATTAATACAAGAGAGGAAGAATCCATTTCTCTCATCTCATAGGGTATGACAGTGGACTATAAAGTCTGAAAAGGACTGTTTGAGTCCAGGCCCAGTGGTAAGCTGCCGTTTGAAGACCAGACTAGAGAAGTTCAGGAATTCATCACCAGAAGATTGGCTACCAGACAATAAATTGTGTGTGTGTGTGTGTGTGTGTGTGTGTGTGTGTGTGTGTGATAAAACCATCTACTAAGGTATGGCGGGGTTGGGATTTTTATCTCTGGAGGAAAGGGTAACCTTGATGACATCAGGTGCATTCTGAAAGACCTTGGTTCAAGTCTTAACTCTGACGTATTATGGTTGAAGAATCCTGGGCAAGTCATTTAACTTCTTAGGGGCCAAGTCATCTGAGAATATAATTTGAGGAACTAGAATGAGGTCAGAGGGTACCTTTCTTAGTCAGGAGATTCTTGCCCTCCATGAGTGACCCATTGCAAATGTCTGTGACTTATGTTTCTTAGCTGCAAATCAGGGAAAAACATCATTTGTAATTTTCCTACTTGAGGAAGAAGTATGTGCGTGTATTTTTTTTTGGGGGGGGGCACTGTTAGCAGTAAATGGGCCAGTTGTTTAGAAGAGCTTTAAGATTTTTGAGCTGAAGGTGTTATATAAATAGAACTTTGTAACTTGGTACCTTCTGTCTTTTCTTCTTTAAAATTTTAGTTGGTTCTCTTTCCTACCATAAGCTACAAGCAAAGTGTGACATGTCTGTCAATCAATTCCTGGGCAATTACCTTGGAAGACATCTGTAAGTGATTAGTTTTGGTTTCCCCCCTGATTTTGCCTACCAGATTCTTAGACAAAATGTTTTTGCAGCTAGGGAGAGCTCTTTCTGGGAATTATATTTCTATATGAGAACTTCATTCTTGAAATGCTTCCAAATTAAGTTCTCTTGACAACATTTAGCTTTCAATTATACATGCATGCTACATACCTCCCCGTGGATCTGGAGGCAGGATTTGGCCCCAAACATTTAAATTTCAACAAACAAATTTCTTTCACAAAATTCCATCTGAAGAAAGGAAAACATTATTGGTAACAGTTTGGGGACTCATTCATCCCATTATTTAATTGTAAACATGCTTGTCCTTGAAAAAATTATATGCCTTATTATGATAGTTCTAGGGTTATTCTTTTCTGTGGGGGGGGGTGAAGGATGTCACTAATTGATTCACATGGTATGCAGCTGAAAAATACAAAAGGCACAGAGAGGGATAAAGTTTAAGGAATCTCCAAGTTCATGTGTTTTAAAAAATGTCATAAGCAAATATTTTATATTCTCTAGAGAATATTAGGGAAATTTAGACAAGGTCAGAATAATTCATCTTCAGATACCAATTTGCCATTTATATAATATATGGGGAAGATTGGTTGATGGACAATTTTAGATAGCCTCAAGTTCAAAACGGGATCATGAGGGGAATATTGCTCCATTGAAGTAATTGCTCCCAGTGAATTCCAACAAGAAAAAAAAAGTTGTGGCTCACTCACTTCTTTCCAAAGCAACAGAAATTTTAAAATACCTTCCAAGTCTTAAATACATTACTCAGCAATGGTACTACTTCCCTCACAGGGTTGCTATGAAGAAAACTCATTGAAAGCCTTCCAATTTTTTGTAAACCTTAAAGTAGCATATGAATACTCAATACTTGTGAAGCTAGGCACCTAATCATGTATCTGTGACCTAATCAATTCAAGAGTTCTCTTCAACAATGCAGATCACAGATTACAACCCTTTCATGCTTGTTTATCCTGTGTGACTTTCTTCTGTTATACCACAACAGTGAGTTTACCAAACATGCTAGTGTACTCACTCAATATCTCTTGACATTGCAAGGGTACTGGTATAACATTCTGTCTACATACTTATTATTCCTCATTCTTCCATTAAATTGTAAGTTCTTTAAGGGCAGGTACTGTCTTTTGCTTCTTTTTGTATTCCCAGAGCTTAGCATAGTGCCTGGTACATAGTAGATACTTAATAAATGCTTACTGATTGCCTGACATCTTTTCTTTCTATTTCCTTTCCTTCTATTTTTTTGGAGTTCCCAGCTGGTTTTTTGTTGTAGCATGCTCATCCTCACCATGTACCATTCTATTGCCCTCTGGGTGATACTCATTTTTAATTCTTCTGAGGCATTGGTTCTCCGCATCTTGCTGCCAATCCTGTGATACTGGTACAATGTTAGCACTGAAAAGATGGGTCTTAGCTTTCGTGGGAAGCTTGGGATCAGTAACACAGCTTTGTAATTTCCTAAAAGCAACCTAGTTCACTCTCCTTCTCAACTCTAGTATATGAAAGTAAATGATTATTAAGACTAAGCTGCAGAGTAGTTGCTGATCTGTATTGGCAGCAAAGTGTTCTGAATTGAGAATTCTCTATTCCAATGAAATCTCAGGTCCAATCCTTAACCCAATTCCTATTCTTATTTTTTTTCTTGAAAAATTTTTTTTAAAGCACAGATTTTTAAAATTTCATTTTTTCAGACTCAATTTTCTTTCTGTTCTCCTCTCCTTCGCTCATTGAGGAGACAAGAACTATTATTAATTTTTAAAACTACCTTTAAAAGTTTTTTGTGCCCTATCATAGGCATTAAGGTCATTTGGACATATAGGTTGGACAAACTGAATTCTCTTATGAGTCTATGAACTTATTTCAATGCTTGAAGGATCTGTAATTTTATCCTCCATGAATAAAGATGACAACCTCTCTATAATTGAGTAGATGATTTTGTAGAGTTGCTGAAGCTGAAAAAAATGTATCACTCTGCAACCAATCTGGAGATAATCATTAAAGTTAGGGTGGTCCTTAGACAACAGACATGCAGCCATCACTTGGCCTAGACTTGAAGTCAATGAAGCCAGATGGGATGTACTAGAACTAATGTTTTCCCAGCACAGCCTTCAATAACTTCATGTCACTTCCACACCAGAATGTGGTCATCGGAATTGGATGTTAAAGGAAATTCTCTGAACTCTGAATGTTAATCATAGATGAACTTTTTATTGTATGGCTAGAGATATGTTGTGAATATGTTCTGTACAGATAATAACAAAAAAGCTCATTTCTTCAGTACTTTGGGTTCAGTTAATTGCAAGTAAGCATTAGTGTTGGCATTTGTCTACATGTTGTCTCCTCCGTTAGACTATAAGCTCCTTGATAACAAGGACTTTAGTCTTTTGCCTTTCTTTATATCCTCAGCTCTTAAAGTAGCTGGTACATAGTAGGTGCTTATTAAATGCTTATGGACTGACTGACTAATTCTGATCTCCTTATTCTAAGTCCAGCATTTTTTTTTGTACTATACCATGCAAATATATTCTAAAGCTTATTGTCCTTAGAAGACCTCCACAGATTGCGTAATTTGCATATTTGTGAGTTAAAAAATTTTTTTTCTATCTTGTCAAATTTAACATATGTATCTTTTTAAAAAAACTGTATATAACAGAAGTTTACTTTTTATGTTTCTTTCTTGTTCTTTTTTTGTATATTTAAATGTTTGTTCCTGATTATTTAGTTCTCAGTAAAAAAGAAAATTTAAAAAATAGGCCTTAGGCACCAACTCTAAGATCATAAATTTCAGAGCTGGTGTTGATTTGCATTGGTGCAAGAAGTTTTTATCGTCTTATACCAATGATATCACCAGCTCAGCACAAAAATAAATTGCTCAATATAGAATCAAAAGGTTTGCTAAAGCTAACATATCTATTTCTTCTTTTGACTAATCAGTTTCATTTGATTATTGATGAAAACAATCTAATTTTGAAGATTTCCAAATCAGTTCTATTCTCTCCAAGGTACAGGTCTTGGAAAATGAATACTGTAATGATTTTATTTAGCATATTGTCTAAAATATGACATCATTGTATTAACTCAGTGAATTTAACTGACTTACGATCTAAGATTACATATATCTTTGATGGACTTTGCAAATGGACAATGAAATGAGACCAAAATTAGATAGCAAGTGAGTAAGATGGATTGAGTGTCTTGTGCCAAGTTCTTGGAACCAACTAATTGGTTGTTATTTAGTTGTTTTTTTCAATTGTGTTAGACAATTCATGACATCTTTTTTGGGATTTTCTTGGCAAAGATATTGAAATGATTTGCCATTTCCTTCTCCAGCTCATTTTACAGATGAGGAAACTGAGGCAAACAGGGTTAAGTGATTTGTCCAAGGTCACATTACTAGTAAGTGTCTGATACCAGTTTTGAACTCAGGTCTTCCTGACTCTGGGCCCAGTATGCTATCCATTTCGTCACCTAACTACCCTCTAACTAGTACTTAAGGTTTTTTTTTTTTTAACTTCTTTTTTCCTGGTTGCCAATAGTAAGTTCACCAGCAGAAATTTCAACTTACCTTAGGGTTAGAAGCTCCTTGTAGCTAAATGCTTAATTTTTAGGAAATTATCAAAGGTTCTAGATGTGCAGGTGCTTAATTTCCTAAATTAAAACCTTTTTTTGAACTCTAATGCAAATTAGTAGAAGATGGAAAAGGCACAGGAACAAAGTTAAGTCCACAGGGACAAGGACATTGTTTTTTCCCTGCCATGTTGCAGTATTGCTTTTAACATCTGGATATGTCCATCAAGGAACTACAAACATGCATATAAAGTAAGACAAAATCATGTGAGAAGATATAAGAAAAGGAGTAGGTAGGGGATAATTGTGGAAAACATTTGGGGGAAGATTAATGTCAAGAGAAACAAAAGCAGTAATGTAATTAGATCAGACCAACTGGACAGAAAAAGGAAATAGATGAGAAGTTCAGAGCATAGATTTCAAGCCTTACATGGAAGCATGACATGGAACTAATGAGAGATTTCAAAATCTAGACATTAGTTGCATCTCTTTCTCTGCCACAAGCAGAATAGCTAAGATCCTCTTGACTTGAAGAATGATAATTTCATCTTTCAGAAGGTGAAAGAACCAATAATAGGAATTCTATTTTGTATCTGATTCTCACTAAAATGTGGAATTGCTTGCTGGGTTAAAGATAATGGGATCATTGAAGGGGAGGTGACCACTCTATCTTAGAATGTATGACAGAGAAGAGGAAAGACTAGTAGTCTGCTATTTACTCTAAATTTGAGGAGAACAGATTCCAAAAGGTTCAGAGAAAGAATAGGTAGGAACCCACAACCTAAACTTCTGCAAGGAAAGTCAGCCCAGGAGGGATGTCAAATTCCTGCTGAAGACCTAAGAGAAAAAATTCTAACAAGGAAGAAAAGTGGGATTTGTTTAGAGAGACTGATATAGATGTACAGGGAACCTAATGACCAAATTAGAATTTTCCAGGATGTATAGAAGATGTAAGGGCAGGATACAAAAACACGTTCTATAGAATATACCAAGACTGCTAAATCTCAGAACAAACCAAGGAAACACGGAAAACTGAGGATAATGACATTTCTAAAAGTTAAATTGGGATATGTAGGAGGATCAAAGGAGGGATAGAATTGCTGTTCAGAGTAGATGGGATGTGTGTGTGTTTGGGGGGGACAATACCAAAAGAGTAAAACTGTTCTGCTTTTATTTGGCTTCTGTTTCTACTGCAAAGGATAACGATCTTTGGACTGGAAAAGACAGGGTGAAAATTGGCTAAGAAGGAATTACAAAACTGGAGGATTTTAGAATTGGGAGAGAACCAGGGAACTAGAGGTCATCTTGTTCAACCTGAGCTGGAAAAATAATCTCTATTATAACATACACAGCAAATGGTTATCCATTTTTGTTTGAAAACTTCTAATGAAGGGGGATCTTTTGTGTCCAGATATGAATTTCCCTCTAACTGATGCAAAGATACTGGTGGCCCACTGATAAGAGCTTTGTTCTGACTTTGGCAATTGCTCCTTAAGGTGCGTAATTCTGTTAACAAGATGAACCCTTTGACAAGATCTGAACTTCCTTTGTCCTGAGCAAGTCTCAGTTAAGAATCATTGCTGATGAAGCTCACAGATGCTTTTTGCCCTCTGATTAGCAATTTTATTGCCAATGAGGGAGCTATGGGAAAGGATTGAGAATAGACAGATTGTTGGGAAGGATGGAAAGCTCTGTGTCTGTGCAGCCTCTCAGGGAATCTCTATGCCCTAAATATAGCAACAGTGGTAAAATGGTTGAAAAGTTAGTTCATGGACCCAGCTAAACAGTTTTGGATTTTGCTGCATTCCTAGATCAAGTGAGAACTAGAATTAAGAGCCACAATATGAGGAACAAATTTGAACCTTGCTTTTCCCTAGAACAGTGAATTGAATATAATGTGATCATACAGAGAAATATGTTGGTGGGAAGGTCCATTATCATGCCCTATTGCTTTTCTCTTTTGATCCTGGCCTCAGTCAGGATATTACTTTAATTATAGGTTCATGGGGAGAGGGTGTGTGTATGGATCAGGGCTCATTGAAGGAGTGTTTTCTTTGACTTTTCAGAAACCTCAATTTCTTTCCTCTGTTATGTGTTTCCACATGGTTGTGCTGTAAGGTGGGAGGA
Source organism: Vombatus ursinus (assembly GCF_900497805.2). NCBI lineage: Eukaryota > Metazoa > Chordata > Mammalia > Diprotodontia > Vombatidae > Vombatus > Vombatus ursinus. The sequence goes on from NW_020954590.1 coordinate 89,675,736, forward strand.
TTGTGTCAAGCACTAAGAAGGTAGGAATCTCCAAAAGGATGTGTTTTTGATTCCCTAGTGCCCCTGAACACTTTCCCCTTGCAGGAGTGCCTCAATCGTAGGGTGGTGCTATGAGTCTGGAGAATTGAGAAGGTCTCTGGGTGAAGTGGAGGTCTATTGGTGAGTTAATTTAATCGTTTATGAGCTAGGGTTCACTGGGAAAAGCAGAGATGCTTTTCCTTTTCTGTCAGGTGAAACAAACTCTGTCTTATGCCTGATGTACTCTTCTAATATTTGAATACTTGCATAGGAGGTGAGAATCCTTTTCCTAGAAATAAACCAAAGTCAGATATTACTGGTTTGGGCCCAAGACAAAGAGAATGAACTTGAGAGAAGTTCCCAAGATCGAACCTTATCTATGTAAACAGAGGGCCTTCAATTATGACCCATGAAGGGAATAAATTCAGTGGAATTTTAGGTCGTGGGATTGATATTTTTGAGTAGGGGGCTTATTTCCCAAAGTATGAACTTTAGAGAGGATCACTACTTTATTAGAAGATGAAATGGGAGAGCATCCTGCTACTCTCTGGATATCTGTTCCCTTAACTGGTGGAAGCTCAAGGCTTTCCCAGCAAAATTTTAACCAAGAGTCTTGGTCAGATCACCTTATATCAATGTAGGTTCACTATCTGTAATCCTACAAGGAAATACTTACTGACCTTTGTATTCTCAGTGCTGGACTCTCTATCAATTGTATGTTGCTTATCCATGGTCAGTTTTATAATTTACTTTTAAAAATTTTGAGTGAAATGAAATGGAAGAGAAGGAACAGAATTATAATAGCTCTCAAGGTAATTGTAATTATCTGGAGCAAATCTAAGAGACACATTTCTTAGATGCAATTGGAAACTTTAATCAGTCTACATTTATTCAACTAGAAAAACAAAATGGTAGAAAACAGGAAATTTCTTTAATCAAGCAATGCCTTTGTGGTCCACAGTAATGAATATGTAAAGAAAGCTCTTGAATTAAAATAAAAGACATGAAGCAATATAAAAGTATTGTCATTCCTACATTCCCAATAGTTGTTTTACAGATCATAAGAAATAAACTGATTTAACTTAAGGAGGCTCATAGTACTTGGACTAAACCCATAGGTCTTTATTTGCCCAAATAAAGATGCTGATGAGCCAGGCTGATCTCCCCTGGCAGGACCATACAGTATACCTGTTCTAGGTACTAAATGGGAAACCATGGTTTTTAGTACCTAAAAGCTTAAAAACAATCTATTCCAGAGATTCTCTGAGAATTGTCAGAAGCTATCCCTAACCACCTGAAAAGTCCTCACTGTGTCTATAACTGTAAATTCCGTAATTTTATTGACTCATCACTCTAATCTCTGCTCTGAATTCTTTGTATATAATGTAAATATATATTTATACATACTTACATATTTACACAATATTAATTTGATTCTCTATATTTCCTTCCTACCAAATTATATCTATCTCACCCATCTTGTATTACAAGCCAGTATAATTTAAGAAAATGGGAGGCAGGGAATTTGTATCTTTACTTGCTTAGTTTTTGCCATACATGGTTAAGTGCTTAACAAAAGCTTTTAGATCGGTGACAATATAGCCGTTTAATCAAAGAGTAACCATTTACATTCTTGCTGGGTACCACTGTGAAGTTGTGACAGACATCTGATGATGGGCAGTGGTACATTTCTATATAAATAGCGTTACTTGCTGACCACTATGTTGTTGATTTCTGGACATTAACCTAGGTCAACTGTAAAATATCGGCATGCTTTTCTCTGAGAAGGAAAGAGAATGCCAAATTGGTGCAAATTCTTAAGAAATGACCAAAGGAAAAACACTTTTCCTTTACTGGGAAGGAGGTACACTTAGTAGAAAATATGCAGACCAAAATGCTCCATCACTATTCTAGTTAAGATGGGGGTCTTTAGCCAACTATTAAGAATTTTCTAAAGATTCTTTTATGGATCTAAGAAGCAGACAATGGTGGAAAGAAGCCTAAGATGAAGTGGAAGATAGTTTCATAATACTTAGCACATAATAGGCTAAATTGTTGAATTAAATTCAAATTAGATGCTCAGTCCCAACATGATTATAGGTGAAATCAGATTAAAATAAACAGCAGGGGTAGCCTGAATGGGAAAAAATGCCACAAGCATATGAATCCCAGGACTTTTTTTTTTAAACTTCAACTGGAATCCACCTCCTTTTTATTTCATCTCTGTCCTGGTCAGACCATACATGGAATACTGTGTTCAGTTATGAGAACTACATATTAGGAAGAACATTGATAAGTAGGAGAACATCCAGAGGAGGACAACCAGAACAGGGAAGGGGATTGAGTCCATGCTATATGAGGATCAGTTGAAGGAAATGAGGATGTTCAGTGTATCAGTCAGTCAGAAGGTCAATAAGCATTTATTAAGTGCCTACTTAATATGCCAGGCATTTTGCTTAATCCTGAGAATACAAAAAGAGGTAAAAGACAGTGCTTGCCCTCAAGGAGCTCACAATCTAATGAGTTAGGCAACAAAGAAACAAATAGGTACAGACAAGCTGTATATAGGACAAATAAGAAATAATAAAAAGAGGAAAGGCATTAGAAGTAAGAGGGGCTGGGAAAGACTTTCTGTAATAGATGAGATTTTAATTGGCACTTAAAGGAAGCTAGGGAAGCCAGGAGGCAGAGGTGAGAAGGGAGAACATTCCAGGTATGAGGGACAGCACAAGAAAGTGTGCAGAACTGAGAGATACTGCCTTCATGGAATAGCAAGGTGGCCAGTGTCACTGGATCAAAGAGTACATGATGGGGAGTAAGGTGTAAGGAGACTATAAAGGTGGAGGGAGGGAAGTCTGGGCTTTGAACACCAAACAGAGGATTGTGTGTTTGATTCTGAAAGTGACAGGGAGCCACTGGAGTCTACTAAGTAAAGCAGTGACATGGTTGTACCTGTGCTTTAGAGAGAAGAAGGGATATTATGGTAATCTTTAAGCATTTGAAAGGTTATCGTATTAAAGAGGGAATTGATTTGCTCCATTTGGTCCCAGTAGACATAATCAGGAGCACTGGGTGAAAGTTACAGATAGACAAAGGTGCAAAGTCAGGAAAAACTTCTTAACACTTAGAGTTGTCCCGAAGAGGAATGAGCTGCTTTGGGAGGTGGTGAATTCTATGTCACTGGAGGTCTTGGGTACTTTGTAATGGTGATGATCTTTTGGGTCTGGGTTGGACTGGTTAGCCTTTAGAGTCTCTTCCATTTCTAAAATTCTGTGATATTAACATCCTCTTCTCCTGACCAAACCCTTGCTCCTACTTCCCATTCATACTGCTAAAGGCTTCCCAAAGCCCCTATTGTAAGGATGGTTCTTATTGTCCAAGTCCCAACTCTTGTCAGACTGGCTTGAAAAAGTGGAATTGGGGGTGACCTAGTCTATCCCTTAAAAGACTCTACTGGAGAAGAGTTGAGTGGGGACAAATTGTCCTCTTTGGTCAATCATTTCCAAACACCTTCAGTTTTTTGATTTGAACTATTTCTGTGATGGCTATTGACCCTTGCTTACCTTTGGATCTTTGCACTGTCAGGATCCCTGTGCTAAGACCACCTCTCTCTTTTGTGTAATAACCTCTGAGCTTTTTGGTCATTTATTTTCAGAGTTAATAGCACCTTTCAGGCCCTATTCCTGTCTGATTACCAGGCTTTGGTGTTTCTTGCTCTCCACTTGTGCTATTCCATTATCTTGATGCTTTATTCTCAGCTTTGACCTTGGGGCTTCCTAGGCTCTAGTTTTCCTCTTTTCCCAGTTCTGAGGACTGGTTCCTTGCCTAGTCTGAGAGTGAAAATTTCATTCTGTCCCTTTCATGCCTTGCTGCTAATGTTCTGTAATTTTTTGCCATGAAGTGGCTGGGTGGTTCCCACTAAATGAGTGAAAGGAAGGTAAGCATCTAAATTTGAAAGTGAGCACAATAGACTTTTTTCCCCATTCAAACTAGAGGGTCTTGCAAAAAGAATAGAGATGCCATCAGAACTTTAAGTACTATGGTGCTAGCTCCCCAGTGAGAGCAGCAGTCAAGTCAGCTATAGGAACACAGAGATGTATTTCATTATTAAAATTAATACTTGACTTTGCATAGTGCATCATATTTATCAATATGCCTCCTTAATTGATTTCTGTTTTTCCTGAGTGCACTATTTCTTCCATTGTTTTTTAGCTTACTTATTTTCTTCACAACCAATCACCAGTACTCACACAGAGAGAGAAAAATGTGTGTCATGCCTGAAAACTAGGTTCTTGAGATTTAATCCATAGTTTCATTTAGAAATCTGCCTGTATTGCAAGAATGCACTTACTTTAAAAGTGCAAAGGTGAATAAAGTGGTTTCCTTATTCAGGACTCTTCCTTCACAAAGTCTCATAAATATAACAATCCAAAAATTTTATTCAACATTGTGAAACATTGGAAAAGTTTGAGCATTGTTGTCCTTATCCCACTTCTTTTTTCTAGTGCCAATGTTTCTTAGTTGGCAGCCTATTAAGAATCCCACCTACCTAGGAGGGTCACTGGGATCACCAAGTGCTCTTGTATTGCTTTTATTAGTTTGCAAGAGGAGCAAGCAAGATATCCCGCCACCACCTCTAACCTCCACTGACCCTCATGGGATGTTCTGTTTCCAACATATTTTCATAATGCAACCATGAAAATCCTCAAATATCACATAGCAAATTTAAATGTCTACATATGTATGTCCCTAGTATTCTAAGGGTTGTCCAGAATATCTCTGTCTTATTGGTCAGAGGATCTTAACCTTTTTGTGTATGTGTCATGGACTCCTTTCGCAGTTTGGTAAAGCCCATGGTTCCCTTGTCAGATTAATATTTTTAACATATTAAACAAAATGCATAAAAATTACAAGGGAAACCAATTATGATGAAACAGAGTTATCAAGAAAAAACGTTCACAGACCTTAGGTTAAGAGTCTCTAACCATAGCTGGACGCTTGTGAGTCTATTGTTATATTTTCAGTGTGACCATTTACACTTCAGAGGCAAATACTACAAATTAGTGCTTGGTTTATCATTTTACTGATTGTCTAGACTCAAGAAAGTGATGCACAAAATGTTAATAATTCAGATTAAACTTAAAAGTGTGTCCTGCTTACATTATCCCCATCCTCCGTAACGGATTGATAAACATTCCCCAGCACTCCAATGGCCATAGCTGCATGATATGAGTGTGTATAAAAGGGCTTGACAAATTTGCTTTGGATGCAGAAGCTGGTTTCCAAATCTAGGAACCACATGAATTTATTCAATAAGACATGTTAAAAAAAGAAACAAAATCAGCCAGATTTCAAATGGTCAAACTTGTTTTGAACTATATTTTTGCAAGCATATATGAGGGGAATCAACTAGATTTGTGCTGATCAGAATATTGCACAAAAGACAGTGATTTTGTTACTGGACAACATATATATATAAAATAAAGATAGGAATGTAGAAGAAGGGTAAGGCTAGGGACATACACTAATAAACATTTAAATTTGCTATGTGATATTTCGGGATTTTCATGATTGCATTATGAAAATATGTTGGAAAAGAACAACCCATGGGGGTCAGTGGGGGTCGGGGTGGGATATCTTGCTTGTTCCTCTAGCTAACAAATAAAAGCAATACAAGAGCATTGGTTAGGAAATTCCTTTTAACTCTCATTAAATAATGATTTTCAATCTGCTTTCCCAAAATCTATTCCAGGGACCCTACCCAATAAAACGCTATAGGAGTTAGGTAGGGTCTGGAACAACAAGTTTCTCCTCAGTTCCTGTAACCCTCTTTGATTGGCATGCCAATAAATAGAGAGCCAAGAACAAAAGGGATAAAGAAGAATTTCCTAACCCCATGTCAGATGGTTGGCTGAGCTTAGGAACCTTGAATCTATGCCAGGAGAAAAGTGGTTTAAAAAAAAAGACTAGATAGTCTTAGCCTGGGATATTCTGCTTGCCTTTCTTAGCTGCATGGCTTTGTGTGGTGGCTTGTAGATCATATCTATGACTAAAAGAGCCCTAGGCCTCCTTCATCAGAGGGAGGTTTGTTAGCTATTACTCAATTCTGATGGATAGTAGAGAGCATCTCAACTACCACAAGATTAGCAAACATGCCCAGCAGATACAGTGCCATAGACAATACAGATATGATACCCAAGAGAGGTGAAAACAATGTTCAGAGAGCAGAGATGTGGTGTCTAATGAAACTCCTAGTAAAGAGTAGTAGAAAATAGTGGTGGGCAGTATGATGATATTAGAGGAAAATATCAGTGAGCTTATGTGTGCCCATATAAGCTGATAAACACATAGATTTAGAACCAGGAGGGGCCTTTTAGGCCATCTACTCCAAGTCTCCCAATTTACAAGATTAAAAAACTAAGGCCTAGAGAATACATCATTGTACCTTACAGGTTCCTACCCATTCATATGCCTTCCGTATGTGTTCCCTGGTCATATGTGTTCCCCTCATACATATTCCCTGGCCACACACGTGCCCTCCATGTATGTACCCTGGTTTTATATGTTCTCTGCATATGGACCCTCCTTTATTAATGGCATAATAATCTGTGGGAGAATAATGCCCACTGTGTACATAGGATGCAATCTTTTTTGGCCCTTAATTTACTTTGTTTAAATATCTTTTGTTTTACACTTTTCTTTTCAATCTTTATCACTGGAGGAAAACTTTGCATTGATGAGATAACAGACACATTGGAGTGCTGGAGAATCACATTATTGATACATTGACATTGTAACCCACTAAAGTTTCCAGATATTTTTCAGATAAACAGCTAAGTGATTCTTCTTCCACTTTGTATTTGTGAAGTCAACGTTTTGAACCCAGATAAGAGTTTTTACATTTATTTTGACTGCAGTTTGTATTATTAGATTCACGTAATGTTTTTGATTGTCAAGAATTGCTTGGATCCTGGCAGTCAGTCATTCAAAGTGTTAGCTGTATTCTTCCAAGCTTTGTTTCATCTGGGAATTTGATAAATATGACATATCTGCCTTTAGCTAAGTTAATTACCAAAATCTTAAACAGCACATAGCCAAGTATAGGTTCATGAGGATACTCCATTAGAGGGATCTTCTAAGTTGCTTTTGAACCAGTGTTAACTATTTTCTGGGTCTAAACATTAATAGGTCTGAATGCAGGCAACCAAACTGTGTTCTCCCCATATTTATCCATTTTGTTCACAAAAATTACGTGAGACACTGTCCTTTTATTCCTCCCTAGTTGAGTCCTTATCCCACTCTTCATAGAAGATATTCCAAATATTCTGTTGTCTCCTCAAATCTTCTCATACCTCCATCATTCATATTATGCCCCATAACTGTGAGCATCCTGTGACTTTTTCTCTTCTTTCTCTACACATGCACTCTCTTGGTAACTTCATCAACTTCAATGGGTTTTTACCATCTTCTCTATGTGGATAAATTACAATTCTACATATCCAACTAATCTGTCTCCTGAACTTCAGCATTAGTAAGTACCTATTGGACATTCCAGACTTGATGCCTCAGAGACATTTCAAAATCAGTATGTTCCAAATAGAACTCATCATCTTTGCCTTCAAATTGTTCTCATTCATCCATTCTGCTGAGGAAATCTTCACATGCTTGGGTAGACTTTCCCTTAACTCACCAATGGGTTTGAGGCCTGTCAGTTACCCTCATCCTGATTTAGCTTATATGCTGAGATGGATATGTATATATGTATATGTATATGCGTATTTATGTATATATACACATATGTACTCACCAAATAAACAAAATGGTTGAAAATATGTATATTATATATGTATGTGTGCATGTGTATACATACATGCATATACACATGTATATAAGTGTGTATATTATACAAATACACACATATACACACATACAAATACACACATATACGTATACACATATACATATATTACATACACATACACACATACACACACATGCATTTTTACATATATATATATATATATATATATATATATATATGATTTCTCCTACTATGTGTCAGGCACTGTACCAGATTTTTTTAAAAACAACATTATTTAATTTTAACTACCCAATGAGAACTTAATGCTTGCAAAGGCTTTAATATAAACATTAAACTACATTTTCATGGTTGGTGCTAATTATTGTCAAACACTAGGTGCCATGATGCATTTCTAGGTGCTATGGCAAGTTGATAACTGGGATTTGTCTGGCTTTGGTGTAGAAAGCAAAGTCTTGGAGAGAAAATGAGATGACTGTGGAATGGAAAGTCAGGAAGATATACTTAACAACTTGGTAAATAAATTTCTGTTTGGGGGGAAACACTGATATTGAAAAACGACAAACTTTTTGGGACAATTCAAGTCTCTGCTTAAAGTCCTGGGACAGAGAGGTGGCAGTAGTCAAAACACCCCTGCTGTCCCTTTTGATAGTGATTGTTTAAATCCCTAAAATGAATCATCTGTGTGATATCCTACAAAGGTCCTCCTAATTCTTCAGAGCACCAGCAAAGAATTTGTGAAAGAAGGAAGGCAGAAAGGATGTAAGGATCTTGATTTTGCTTCTCTTTACCTGCAAATTATCTCCTTTCCTCACAGTTTAATTTAAATCATGGTATCTGCCTTCTGTTTTCAATTGGTGGGCTCTTTCTAGCTAGCTTTTGTTTTCCTAAACATTGAGTTTAACTTTCTGTTTTTAGATCTTGGACACAAGCATCACAATTACTTTCAAAGTAACCAACCGCAGAGCAACATTTCTAAAGCTAATTAGACATTCTCGGAACGTCCTACTCTGAGCTTCCACTCCATGCTGAAGGCACATTTTTCTTTCTTACTTTTTTGGACTTGGAGGGTGTGAACTTATAATTCAGCCTGGACTCTAAAACTAATAGCATCAATAATATTAAGAATAGCAATCAATCAATCAATAAACATTTATTAAGTGCCTAACTGCAGCAGCAACAACCACCAGCACCAGCTCTTTAACAGAGAGCTTTTATAGCGTACTTGATCTTCAGGAAAGCTATTGGAGACAGCTATTATAGTCATATTATTTTTTTTAGAGAAACTGAGGCCCAGTGAAGGTGAAGCAGCTCCTTTGATTCCTAACTCCAGCATGATCTTCTCTGTCCCTCACCTCTCATATCTAAACAGGTAGCTAATACTGCCAATGTTATTTCCATAACATTTCTCACATCTGTCACTTTCTTACTTTTCCCACTGCTACCAGTACTCCTTATCATCCTGTTTAGATTATTGCAGTCTTCCTTCCTTTCTCCTTCCTTCCTTCCTTCCTTCCTTCCTTCCTTCCTTCCTTCCTTCCTTCCTTCCTTCTTTCTTCTTTCCTTCCTTCTCTCCCTCCCTCCTCTCCCTCTGTCCATATAGGGTATTATACCCTTATCTGGGGATGCTCTACCCAAAGGAATGTAAATTTTGATCACTGAAACCTCACAACATATCTTGGGGTTTCCAGGTTAGATTTCTTTCTTAAGGACCATGCCTTAAACTTAAATCACTCTGGTTCTCATTGATTAGCTACAATAGGTCCCAGCCCAAGCCTTACTTGGTCATAGTTTGGGCCCTGATGGCTCAGAGTGAGTGTAACTAGCAATTGTTTCTGTTTTGGCCAGATACCCTGAGGATCTTTCCCTCCCAGATTGATTTTTTTCCTTTTTTCTTTCAACTTGGTAAAAGAGGTCATTTTCTGTCTCATTTCTTACCTAGGCTTACTCACTGAATGGGCATTGCCTCAGTCAAACTGAAAGCTGGGAAACTTAACTTAAAAAGGCCAAGGTTTCCCACTCTATCGGGGCCATCTCCAGTGGTCCTGATCCATATCTAGCCACTTGATCCAGGTGGCTCTGGAGGAGAGAGTGAGACTGGTGACTTTGCACAACCCTCCCTCACTTAAATCTAATTCACTTGCAAGTTAAGGCATCATCTCCCATGTTCCTCTTTGAGAACAAAGGACAAACAACAAGATTATTGCAATAACTTTCTTATATACCTTCCTGCTTATAACAACATTAAAATAATAATAACAATGATAGCTAACATTTATATGGACAGGTAGGTGGTGCAGTGGATAGAGCACTAGGCCTACAGTCATGAAGACCTGACTTCAAATGTGGCCTCAGAGACTAATGAGCTCTGTGATCCCAGACCCATTTTGCCTCAGTTTCCTCACCTGTAAAATGAACTAGAGTAGGAAATGGCAAACCACTCCAGTATCTTTGCCAAGAAAACACTGAATGGGATTGCAGAGAATCAGACACGACAGAAAATGACTGAAAAACAACATTTATATAGCTGTAATCCATGTTTCTGGCTCTAATCCTTCTTTAACTCTGCTTCCAGAACACTCCTTCTTAAGTATAAATCATTCTATGACACTCGTTCACTCAAAAATCTTTAGTGGGTTCTGACTGTCCACTGAGTAAACTTCAAATTCCTTTTCCTGGCATTCAAGGCCCTACGCAATCTGACTCCATCTTACTTTTCCGGGATCATCTCTTACTCCTGAATTCTGTGTACTGTATATTCTAGTCAAGCTGGACTACACTCTCTTCCCTGAACCTGGTCTGCACTTTCCCACCTCTCTTCCTTTGTTTATGGTATTTTCTACACCTTAAATATCTGCTATTCTTTTCAATCAATCAATAATAGTTATTAAATACCTGCTTTGTGCCAGGTACTGTACTAAGCCCTGGGAAAGAGCAAAAGATAGTCCCTGACCTCAAGGAGCTTACAGTCTAATCAAACGTAGCTTTTCACCTGATTTATTCCTACCCTACACTTTAAAGTCTGACTCATTTGCCTCTTTTTCCACAAAGTATTCCTTGAAGGTCTCCTCTTGGTCTGCCATCCAATTTGATAGCAAAATTTCCTCTCAGAACTTCATTAGCAATTTGTGTTATACCTCCCTACTGCATCTACAATGTATTTTTGTGGGTAACTACTTTTGATGACATTGTCCCTTTGTAAGCACAATGAGAGGAGGCACTTAATCTTATATGATTGTTTGTTTTGCCAATCCCTAGCATAGTGTTTTTCATACAATAAACACATTCTTGACTGAAATGAGTTCTTGACTTAACTAGACCACACAAAGCATTAGAAAGGCAAAAGTCAAACCTAGGTCTCCACATTCCAAATTCAATACACTTTCTCTTATACCACAAGCCATCTCTATATAAGACATTTGATGTTACAGTGAAATCATGAACAGAATGCAAAATCTGCTGCATTGATAAAGATAGAGTAGAATGATAGAAAATCTTTGATTTAGAGTTGGAAGATCTTGGTTTTTATCTAAGCTCGGAATAACTTTGGGCAAGTCAATACCCAACTGTGCCTCAAATTCCTCATTGGTAAAGGAAGTCTGGATGATGGAGGTCTATTGTTGTTTCAGGGCATCTATCCAGAACGTGGTGGAGAACCACCCAAGGCTTATCAAACTAGATGACAAGTACCTTTGGGGCACAAATGATACTGTCAGAGAAATATAGAAAGCAGTGTTAGAGAGAATGAAGTCTTAGGCAAGAAATTTAAGACCTTAAGGTCACAGGGAATGTTTTCCTCTCAGCTACTGGTCAGAGACAGTCAAAGGCTGCCCAAGAGAAGGGTAGATTTTGGAAGTGAACAGCTATGGAGAAGATGATGTCTGAGAACATGCTTTAGATTTCTAGAGCACAGCTTAAAATAAAGGAATGATAAGTTTTTGGCCAGAGTATACCTGACTAAGGCAGGTAACTATGTATTTCTCTAACTCAGGGGTTCTTAACATTTTTGGTGTCCTAGACTTTTTTGTATGCCTAGTGAAGCCTATGGACCCTTTTTCAGAATAAAATTTTAAATATATAAAATAAAATACATAAGATTGCAAAGGAAACCAATTATATTGGAATATAGTTATCAAAAATAGCAAATTCACAAACCCAAATTTAAGAATTCTTGGTCTAGAGTCTTCTAAATATAAAAGGTCTTCAAACTGAAAAACGATGGGGAAGAAAACTTCTCTCTATAAGTATGTGTTTCCTGATCTGTGTACACACACACACACACACACACACACACACACACACACACACACCCCAAGATAAATAGAAAATGGGAAGAATAGCAATAGAGTTGCCCAGAAATCCACACTGGATAAAATCTAAGAAAGGAAGTAGTAAAAAACCTTCATGACCCCAGGTATCTATACATAAAGAAGGATAGTGTAGTAGAGTGGAAAGACTAGTGACTCTGGAGACCAAAGACTTGTGTTCAAATCCCACTTCTGATACTTACTACCTGTGTAACTTTGGGCAGCTCACTAAATCCATCTGGGCCTCAGTGGTAAAATGGTGGTTTATGATGTCCCTTCTATTTCTATATCTATGCTCCTGTGTATCAAATGTATGAGATACAGGTAATAAGCAAAATGGCCTAGAGAATTGAAGGACTGAAGGGAAAGTGGCAACCTGGACCTCACAGGGTATCACTGACATTGGTAGGATAGGGCCCAAGATTGGACTAATAAGAATAGCTAGTGGTGCAGCTAGGTGGTGCAGTGGATAGAGCTCTGGCCTTGGAGTCAGGAGTACCTGAGTTCAAATCTGACCTCAGACACTTGACAGTTACTGGCTGTGTGACCCTGGGCAAGTCACTTAACCCTGATTGCCTCAACAAAAAGTAAAAAAAAAAACCAAAAACCCTGGGAGGTAAGTGCTATTAGTATCTCCATTTTACAGATCAGGTAACTGAGGCTGAGAGAAGTTAGATTTGCTCAAAGTCATACAGCTAATATGTGTCTGAGGAAGGATTTAAACTCAGGCCTTCTGGACTCCTCTTTGACCAGTGTTCTTACCCACTGCCTTACCTATGGCTCTGGAGGATATAATTCATTCAAACAGAATCAGTAAAAGGATAATTGGAAGGGGTGTGTGTGTGTGTGTGTGTGTGTGGGGAGTGGCAATGTAGCAATGTACATTAAGAAGTTATGCTCATAACGTATCACGAGGATAGTACACTACCACCAGGTAAGATTTATACCAGGAATGCAGAACTGGTTCAATATTAGGAAAACTATCAGCATAATTGATCATATCAATAACAAAATTAACAGAAGTCATATGATTATCTCAATAGATGCAGAAATAGCTTTTGACAAAACACAATACCCACTCAGGAATAAATGGAGTTTTCCTCAAAATGATAAGCAGCAACTATTTAAAACCACCAAAAAGCATCATATGTAATGATGATAAGCCAGAAACATTTTCAGTAAGATCAGAGGTGAAAGAAGGATGTCCATTATCACCACTGTTATTCAATATTGTACCAGAAATGTTAGCTTTAACTATGAGAAAAGAAAAAGAAATTGAAGGAATTCGAATAGGCAATGAGGAAACAAAGCTATCACTCTTTGCAGATGATATGAGTATACTTAGAGAAACCTGGAGAATCAAATAAAAAACTACTTGAAATAATTAACAACTTTAGCCAAGTTGCAGGATATAGAACAAACCAACATAAATCATTGACTTTTCTATATATTACTAACAAAGCCCAGCAGCAAGAGATAGAAAGAGAAATTCCATTTAAAATAACTGCAGACAATATAAAATATTTGGAAGTCTACCTGCCAAGACAAACCCAGGACCATATGAACACAATTACAAAACATTTGTCACATAAATAAAGTCAGATCGAAATAATTTGAAAAGTATCAGTTGCTCATGGGTAGGCCGAACTAATATAATAAAAATGACAATTCTACCTAAATTAATTTACTTATTCAGTGTCATACCAAACCACCAAAAATTATTTTATAGAGCTAGAAAAAATAATAACAAAATTCATCTGGAAGAATAAAAGGTCCAGAATATCAAGGGAATTAATGAAAAGAAACGCAAGGGAAGGTGGCCTAGCTGTACCAGATCGAAAACTGTATTATAAAGCATCAATCATCAAAACTATTTGGTGCTAGCTAAGAAATAGAGTGGTGGATCAGTGGAATCAGTTAGGTATACAAGACATGGTAGTCAATGACTATAATAATCTACAATTTGATAAACCCAAAGACTCAAGCTTCTGAGATAAGAACTCAATATTTGACAAAAACTTCTGGGAAAACTGGAAAATAGTATGTTAGAAACCAGGTAGAGACCAATATCTTATACTGTATACCAAAATAAGATCAAAATGGGTACATGATTTAGACATAAGGGATGGCACCATAAACAAATTAGGAGATTAAGGAATAGTTTACTTGTCAGATCTATGGACAAGAGAAGAATTTGTGACCAAACAAGAGATAGAGAACATTATGGATAATTTTGCAAAATGAATAATTTTGATTACATTAAATTAAAAAGATTTTGCATAAACAAAGTCAATGCAACCAAGATTGGAAGGAAATCAGCAAGCTGGAGAACATTTTTTACAGCCAGTATCTCTGATAAAGACATCATTTCTAAAGTATATAGAGAACCGAGTCAAATTTATAAGAATACAAGTCATTCCCCAATTGATAAATGGTCAAAGGATATGAACAGTCAGTTTTCAGATGAAGAAATTAAAGCTATCTATAGGCATATGAAAAAATGCTCTAAATCACTATTGATTACAGAAATACAAATTAAAATAATTCTGAGGTACCACATCACACCTATCAGATTGGCTAATATGACAAAACAGGAAAATGATAAATGTTGGAGAAGATGTGGGAAAATTGGAACACTAATGCATTGTTGGTGGAGTTGTGAACTGATCCAATCATTCTGGAGAGCAATTTGGAACTATGCCCAAAGGGCTATAAAACTGTGCATACCCTTTGATCTAGCAATACCACTACTAGGTCTGTATCCCAAAGAGATCATAAAAAAGGAATAGGACCCACATGTACAAAAATATTTATAGCAGCTCTTTTTGTGGTGGCCAAGAATTGGAAATTGAGGCAATTGGAGAATGGCTCAATAAGTTGTGTTATGTGAATGTACTGGAATACTATTGTGCTATAAGAAATAATGAATAGGTAGATTTCAGAAAAACCTGTAAAGACTTATATGAACTGATGTTGAGTGAAGTGAGTAGAACCAGGAGAACATTATACACAGTAACAAGAGCGTTGTGTGATGACCAGCTTTGATAGACAGCTCTATTCAGCAATCTAAGACAATTCTAAAAGACTCATGATGGAGATGCTATCCAAACTCAGAGAAAGAACTATGGAGTCTGAACGCAGATAGGAGCATACTATTTTCTCTTTTTTTTCTTTCTTGTAGTTTTCACCTTTTGTTCTGATTCCTGTTTCATAACATGACTAATGTGGAAATATGTTTAATTTGATTGCACATGTATAGCATATATCAGATTGCTTGCCATCTTGGGGAGGGGCAAGGGAGGGAGGGAGAAAAAATTTGGAATTCAAAATCTTATCAAAATGAGCACTGAAAACTATCTTTACGTGTAATTGAAAAAATAAAATACTATTAAGTGGGGAAAAAAGAAATTATACTCATTAATAAATATGGGTATCAGAGTGGGGAAGCATGGTGAAAATCATCTGACTGTCAGAAACAAAAGTAACACTGTGATTAGAATATCTTACAGACCAACTGGACAGAAAGTGGAAAGAAAGAGCAGTTGGGAAAACAGAGTACCAACCTTGAATAGAAATGTGATAAGGAAATGATGGGGAATTCAATTATTTGTCTATCTGACAAATTCATCTCTTAATTGCCCGATCTAATAGTCTTTCTCCAGTTCTCATCTTCTTGGACCTTTCTGCAGTGAATTCTCTCCCTTCCCTGAACTTCTGGAACATTCCCTCTCTCTTTTCTCCTCTCCTCCCTGCTAGTTGCTTAATCCTGTTGATTCTATTGCCAAGACGTCTCTTATCTCTGAGCCCTTTCACATTCACAATGCCATCACTCCTAATCACTATCCCTCCTTCCAGGCTCTCCAAAGAATTTAATTTAAAAACGATATTTTAAATGTTGAGACTAAAATCTCAACACCATATATTCCCTGACTGCAGGAGCTATTGTCTCATTCCTCAACAATGATCCCAAACAGCCACTTTGCTTTATACTTAACAGATGCTACTTTCTGATAGATTGATTAGTCTAATAATGTTTTAGAAATGCTGATGGAAATGCCATTTTTGGCTTAACTAATTTATTCAGTTCATGAGCTAAATATCAGTACCACTGAAAATGTAATTCTTTAAAAGTAGTGAATAAGTTTAGGGGATACCAAGAGTAAGAATTCTTTAACATGGGATAAAGTTGATAGTAGCTGGAATTTACATATTTAATAATAATAGTAATAATAATAATAGCATTTATCAAGTGCTTTAAAGTTTGCAAAGCACTTTATAAGTGTTACCTCATTTGATCCTTAAAACAAATGTGGTAAGTAGATGCTATGATTATCCACTTTTTACAGATGAGAGAACTGAGGCAGATAGAGGTTAAGTGATTTGCCCAGGGTTAAATAGCTAGTAAGTGTCTGTGGCTGGATTAGAACTCAGGTTTTCCTGACTCTAGATCTGGAGCTCTAAGCACTGTACCACTTGCCTGCTCCTTTATAGTTGGAAAGAGGTGTATTACAATGATGTAATATAATAATAATAGCTAACATTTATATAATACTTTAAAATTTGCTTAACATATTATCTCATTTGATTCTCTCAACAACCTTGTAAGGTAGGTGCTAGTATTATACTCATTTTACAGATGAGAAAATACTCAGACATGTTTAAATTAAGACAGTATCACATAGCTATTAAATGTCTGAGACAGGATTTGAATTCAGGTCTTCCTTACTCCAAATTCAGTATTTTATCCACTATGCTACCTCTAAATCATGACCTCTTAATCTGGGGAACTTAAATATTCTGATAGCTGTATTTCAATATAATTGTTTTCCTTTATTCTTATATATTTTATTTTATGCATTTAAACACATTTGACAAGAGGTCCATGGTTCACCAGGCCTCCATGGTATCCATGACACACACAAAAAAATGAAGAACCCCTGCTCTATGTGGTGACAAGGTAAGGTAAGCAGGAGAAGTAGTATCATCTCAACTATATAGATGTGTAAGCTAAAGTTATTTGTCCAAAGGCATGGTACATAATCATCAGAGTTGAGATTTGAACCCAGATATTCTCTCTCATTCAATCCTCCCTTTACTACACTATTCTGTGATGGTACATGTTTACTTCTACAATGTAATTTTGCAGAGTGAGCAAAAGAAGAGAGAATTTTGCAGGATGAGAGAAGGGAGACTATATTATAACTTTTGAATTAAATTAGCATTTGGAAGGAAAATGCCAAATTTAAAAATTATATTAAAAAAACTTCAAGAAAGGCATGGAACAAATATCTTAACATTTAGCTCATGCCCACATCTTTAGGTGTGACTTTCACTTAAGCAACCTGAGGCAAATAATTACACATTTCATTTCAAAGATCATTGTTAAAGAACCATGGTTTTCCCTGAAAATATGTTTCAGATATTCTCTAAAACTACCTTAAATTTCTTTTTGCTACATTTTAAAAACTCACTTCTATTCTCAGGAGACATAAAGGATATATTATCACCATCTTATCTATATTAACTCCAACCTAAAGTCAACTCTCAGTTATGTGTAGACAATTTATATGATCAATCATTAATCAATCAATGAGTGTATATTGTGGGTTAGGGGCTGGTGACACAAATAAAAAGAATGAAACAATCTCCATGTTTAAAGAACTTATATTCTAAAGGGGCAGGGAGAAAATAAGTACATATAAAATATATAATACATAACTAGAAAGTGATTAAGTACAAATATGTATGTATACACACACACACATATATATATATACACAAATTTGGTAGTTTAATACAAAATTTTTTGGGAGCAAGGGCACTAGAATTTATGGAGAGAAAATTGGGAATAGCTTCATGAAGAATATGGTACTTGTGTTGTCTCAAACAGAAAAAAGGGACTATATCAGATGGGAATTAGGAGGTGTGGTGTTTAAAATGGTTCTAGAGACATAATTTCTGGGTAATTTAATCATTTTATTAAGAATGCCAGCATTTTAATAAAAGGATGGTCATTTGACATCTCTCTCTTAAACCACAGACAAGCAGGGCAACAGGCTCGAAACATATATGTTGTTTTGGAAGAGAAGTATTCAAAAGGATGGCAATCAACTTTGATTGGTTAACAATTAATGAGAGAATGAATATTATAATGAGGGGCTGGATCTGAACTTTGATTAACTCATTTAGTTCTTAAGTTACTCCCAGCCTTGGGCAATCTATTCAAAGAATTTATGCCCCACTCATGCATGATACAATGGTTGCCCCACCTGGGTGGGGTCTAGATAGAGAACAAAGTTAGCTCAACCTTCAGAGACTGAGGTTTTGAAATGAAGATTAAGAAAAGGGGGAAATCTGAATCTCCCCAAATCACTCCCCAAACCCCCAAATCATTTCTTTCAAAGGGAGTATATTCTAGGCATGTGGAATGGCCAGTACAAAGGCATGGAGATGGGATGCAGTGTGTGAAGAAAAGAGAGAAACCCAGTTTGTCCAAATCTCAAAATGTAAGGGAGGAAGCGCTATCTAATGAGAATGGAAAAGTGGAGCTGGAAAGAAATTCAGTTAGTCAGTTAGTCAATCAGCAAACAGTTATCAAGTTTTTACTATGGGGAGGATCAGGAAAGCCTTCTGAAGAAGGTGAGACTTGGACTGAACCTTAAAGAAACCAGGTGGTAGAGATGAGGAGGGTGTCAAGTTGTGAAGAATTTTTTTTTAATAGAATTTTACTGATTTAAAAAATTTATATCATCTATATTTTCCCTATATCCTTTTAAAATGGAATTTTATTCATATCTTTTGTTTTCACACCACTTCTATTCAACCCTGTATCTTTCTCCTTCCTTCTGAATCATGCTTTATAATTTAAAGCAAAAAAAAAGAGGAGGAAAAAAAATTCAGCAAAGCCTATCAACATAGAAAAATAAATCTAATATTACATGCAGTGTTTCATATCTATACACCCTGATCTCTGCAAAGGAAAGAGGAGGACTTCTCACATCTCTTTGGTGCCATATTTGTTCTTTATCATTTCACAATATTCAGTTTCAATGTTTTTGTGGCAGATGTTTTTTGCATTTACATTGTTATCATTGTGTATAATGTTCTCCTGGCTCTGCTGACTTTTGTTAAGGGTACTATGAGCCAAACAGAGGGGTTTATATCTCATCCTAGAGGTAACAGGGAGCCATTGCAGTTGATTGGGTAAGGGAGTCACATGGCCAGATCAATTTTGAAGGAAATTACTTTGGCAGTAGAGTGTAGGATGGCTTGTAGTGAGGAGAGATGTGAGGCAAGGAGGCCAATTAAGAGACTTGTAATAATCTAGGAAAGGCTCATTGAGGGTCTGGACTAAGGTGGCATCTAAATGGAGAGAAAGGGTTAGATTTGAGAAATGTTGTGGAAGAGGAAAAATTGAAATTCAAGAATGTACTTAAAGCTTTGTTTCTGACAATACTTTCAAGCTTCTTGAACAAATCCCTTATTAGACTTACTAACAAATAGTGAAAGGAAGTGACTTGAATATCTATAATTTTCCTTATCTTAATTCTGATGAAAGTTTTAATTAGGAAATAAAGGGGTCAGAAGGAATTAATAATCACAACCAGCAACAACAGTAATAATAGGCACCATTGTGTAATGAATAATGAGCTGATCTTCAAGTCAGTAAGCCTGCCTTTGACACACATTGACTGTGTGATTCTGGGTAAGTCATAGCATTCAGTGTTTATGTAATTCTTTAAGACTGTAAGTTGCCAAGAAGGCATTGACCAGCATTGCTAGAGGGAGTTCCTCATATAATGAAATCATGTCTAGTCTCTATCCCTGACAGTAACAATCTCATATTAATATCATGAGTTAGTGTTTACCAAGTGCTTTAGTCATTTTTGCATTGTGAGAAAAGTTGTATAAGCATAATTATGCCCACCCTATAGATCATAAAACGATAGTATCACAGATTTGGAGCTGAAAGAGATGTAGGAGGGCTTCTAATACGATCTCTTCTGAGATATTAGAGGGGAGGGGAAGAGATTTACCTCAGGACTCATAGGCAGTAAGTGACCTAGCTGGATAAGAAATTGCGGCTCAGTAAGATGAAGTAATTTGTTTAGGGTAACACAGCTAATAAATTCTGTAGAAGAAGCACTATGACACTTGGAGTCAGGAAAGACCTGGATTCAGGTCTTACCTTTGACATTGTTAACTTTGGGACCACTGACAAGTCATTTAACCTCTTTAAACTTCAGTTTCCTCATCTGTAAAATGGGGATAATAACACCTGTAGTATCTACTTCATAGGATTGTTGTGAGGCTTAACTTCATCATATATGTACATATGTATGTGTGTATGTGTGTGTAGTGCTTTGGAAATACACAAGTGGTATATAAATGCAATATACATTATTATAATTATCACATAAAGATTTCTGGCTCCAAGTCCACGTCTGTTTTTTCCTATACCGTGTTGGAGGAAAAAAAAAAGCAAAAGAATTGAATAATATATGGACTTGATAATCTGTTTCTGAATAGTCCAGTATTAATTGGGCTTGAAAATATGCTTTTAAGTTCTTTTAGCCTTTTATTTCTTGGCTTGTCGATTCTAATTCCTTAAGCAACTACACCACAAAAAGCCACAGTAACTTCCAGTATTGAGTGCCTACTTGGGAAACTGTAAACATCTGTCTTACCTTAAATTGATGGCATATGTTCTTCAGGACATGTGCCTCTCCCTCTGTTTCTGGGACAAGCCTTATTACCTTATCTCTGGGAAAAAGAAAAAAAAAACATGAAACATTTTTTCATTCAAAAATAATTTTTAACAGAGTAGTATTAACTAATTTTCTTTTCTGAATCTAAAACAACAATAATAAATGAACACAAGTTCTTCTACCAAGGTGGAAGTGTTTCAAGTACTGATCCAAAGATGGCCTGCATGTCTTGTTTTAGCACCAGCTTTGCTAAGTTCAAAGAGGCTCCCGTCTAAAAGGTATGGACAACAGATAATAAATTTCCATTGGAGAGGGAAACTCAATATTGACTAAATCTTTAAATTTCCTCAAGTATAGAGCAGTTGTGATCTGTCTGGAAAAAGCGGTATCCCATTCTAAAGAAACCACAGATGCTTGAAGCACTTTTATTTTTTAAAAATTAAGTTTTTATTAGCAACTCTAGCTTTTTATATCACCTTTGTTTCCAAATATATCTCTCCCCCTTCCCTTCCTCAATGGGCCATCCCAGCTATAAAGAATAAAAAAGAAAAGAAGCGAAAAAAACAATCCTGGAAAACTCATTAAAATATCAGTTGAATTTAATAGTATATTCAGTGTTCAAAGCCATGGTCCCCCACCTCTGTAAAGAAGGGGAAAAGGGAGGTCCATTTTCTTATATCTTCTCTAAAGTCAAGCTTGATTTTTATAATTGCGTGACATTTTTCTTGGTTCTAGTTATTGTTGATGTTCTTTCCATTTACATTGCTACAGCCTTTGTGTGTATTTGTTTCTTAATGTTGCTTATTTTCCTCTGTATCAGTTCATAGAAATCTTTTTATGCATCTTTGAATTCTTCATATTTGTTATTTCTTATGATAGAGGAATATTCTGTTAATTTATGGGCCACAACTGGTTTAAGCATTCTCCAGTTGATGAGCAGCTTTATAAGAAGTGTTGCTATGAATATTTTTAGCATCATATAATGGATAGGGAGCCAACCTCAATCAGGAAGACTTGGGTCTTTTGACATATACTGGTTGTGTAACCCTGGGCAAACCATTCAGCCTCTCAGTGTCCCAGGCAGTTCTTTAAGACCATAAGTTGTAGGGTATGCACTGGAGGAAATTTCTCACAGGAAATTACTCAAACCAATGAAATCACAGGTCTGATTTCCTCTAATCTCCAAATGAGCATTTTAGTGTATATGGTACCTTTATTTCTGCCTTTGACCTACTTAGGATGTAAGCCTAGCAATGGCATCTGAGCCAAAGAATACAGACACTTTTGTTACTTTTTAAAAGTGCAATTTCAAATTGTTTTCTATTTTGTTTGGAACAATTCATAGCTCTGCTTAATGTAGTATTAGTGTGCCTATCTTTCTACAATCCTTCCAACATTGGTAATTTCCATTTTTTCATCTTTATTAATAAAACAAAACCTTAGAGTTATTTTCATTTGTGTTTCTTTTATGATTAATGATTTAGAACAATCATTCATCCTTGAAATATTAAAGTAGAAGGTGAAAAAAACTAAAGACAACACTATTTTCTGATCAACTATTCATTGTTGTTGCTTAATATCTTTAATCTCATTCCTTCTTTGGTTTGGTCTTTTCCATCCCTTCTTAAAGCTACCAGATTGTCCTCAGGTGGCATCTGTAGACTCTAGGACTCTAATTTAGAGGCATAAGAATCAATCACCTGGTCTTCCTGACTCAAGTCTCTCCCTTCTTTAATCCATTCTCCACATAGCTGCCCAATACAAACACACACACACACACACACACACATACACACACACACACACACACATTATATAGGCAGCTGGATAGAGCACAGGGTGGGGAATTAGGAAGACTCATCTTCTTGAGTTCAAATTTGGCTTCAGACACTTACTAGCTGTGTGACCCTGGGCAAGTCATTTAACTCAGTTTCCTTCAGTTTCCTCATCTAAACCACTCCAGTACCTCTGCCAAGAAAACTACAAATGGAGTCACAAAGAATCAGACACAACTGAAAAAAAAATGACTGAACAACAACAAATATATATATAAATATGTTATATATAAGCATATATGCAGTATATATATTTTATTACATACTTATATGTGTACATGTTGTTTTTTATGATAGATACAATGTAAATTCCTTGAAGGCTAGAACTGTTTCTTTGTATCCACATCATCTAATACAGTACCAGCCCATCCATAGGTACTTAATAAATGCTTATTGATTAAGAGATATAAGAAAATGTTAAATGATGACATAATGATAGTATCCGGACAGAAATCTTTTAGAACACCACATAGTAGATAGTAAATGAAAGTCATTGATCATAAATCAGTCACTGATGATAAAAGTCAAAGAGCTTTTTTCTCTTTTTTTGCCTTATTATTGAATGTGAACCTTATATAATGTGGTATTGGCTCTATTACTACAGAACTTCTTTCTGCCTTTCTTGTACTAGGGAACTCCATTTAATTCAACTGAACAAACATTTAAATGCTTGCTCTATGTGAGACACTGTACTAGGTAGTGGGGGTATAGAGATAAAACACCACAGCATTTCCCATGGCCTCAAGGAGTTTGCTGTTCAATTGGGGTGGGGGAGATAAGACACATATGGAAATATTTATGGTACTGAGTATAATGTGACAAGAACAAAGGAGAGAGTACTTTAATAAATATTCCCTTCTCAACTGAGAGAAAGCAGGGAAGGATTGATGGAGAAGACTTCTGAGCTGGGCCTTGAAAAAAAGGGAAGAATTTCAACAGACATAGAGAAAGAGGAAGTGTCTTGCAGGCCTGGCAGATTGCCTTTATCTATGCATGGAAGCTGAGAGGGCAAGATGAGATTAGGAAACAATTAGTAGTACCATTTGACTAACACACCAAATGTATAAAAAAAGGTAGAATAAACTAAGCATAACTAGGTAGTTTTGAGCCAGCTTGGATAAGGCTTTAACACTACAAGGTCCAGGTATGTCAAATGACATGGAAATATATTTGGCAATAAATATTTTCTTTCTCCTATCTGTATGAATGCATTTTAAATACAAATTATTACAAGCAGATATTATAATTTTACTTTGAATCTCTCTCTCTCTTCTTTGCTTTATGGATAAAAAAATGCATTGCATCAATTGATGTAGCTTGATCCTTTGAGGTATTATTAAATTCCAGACCTATGCATTAGCAATATCATTTTTCTAATATAGCTTTGGCCTTTGATTTTCTCAAAGGACCATCTGTCAAAATATCTCTATTGCCTTTATCACTGCATGTCTTTGAATAAAGACATAGAGTGGTCAAGAAATAAAGAAAAGGAAAAGAATAGAATGATCTAGGTACTCTAGGCAAAGCCTAATTGAGGTATTGGTGGACTGTGAATTAAAATATAATTTCTCAGAGACTTCCAGATCATGTGACCAATAAGGTAAAGGATTAGACTTTATTCTGATCCTCACAAACTCTTAAAACTTGCCAAAACAAGAATTACATGCAAGAGGTAAAGTTGCAGCTGTGTCCCCAGACCAAGATGTTAAGAAGATTAATGAGGTAACAGTGTAATGAATTAATAGCAGAGGAGGTTAATACCCCACTCCCCAATGTGCTCACTCAGCATCTGCTAGCCCCCAATTACCCCAAGTACCTTGCATTCCAGCTAGGATGGCACAATAGGATCCATGGACTTACGCATTAGGATCTGCTCAGTCATTTCCTTACTGTTTCTGCAGTCTTGGTAAGTATATCCTGCTTCTGCCCTCATCTCATCATTTTTCTTTTGGCAACAAGCAACAGAACTTAACTTTGCCCAACTGGAACCACCCCATCTCATCCTCTTGGGAGGAGGACATGGAGATACAGGAAAGCAGAAGGAAATGGGACTAGCATTCACTTAGGACCAATCAATCCCTAAGAAAACACTTGAGACAGGGACTGTGGCTGACAAAAAAAGTGAATTCCCCAACACGGGAGAAAACTGAGACAGCTTTCAGGTTTAGCACTGGGGGATCTACCATCAAAGGGAAAAGAGGCAGAAAGGGGAATATGATAAAAACAGACCAAAATTGTCTCAGGAAGAAGGAAACTCAGTTAAAACCTTGAGTACATGCAGAAAAATCAACAAGGAGTATTTTAAAAAAGAAGAGAAAATGGCCTCCAAGTGATCTAAGTGAGTCCAGACATCTCTGAGTAAAAATTGCAAGACAAAGGAAATTGTTCTAACACTTGATAAAACAAAGGACGTCATGGATTTTCAATAGAACATAGAACCACAAGAGGATGCTCCTGAATAGTTCAAGAGAGAAATAAAAATTGTGAAAGCAGAATTTATGTCTTGCACGGCAAAAATAATTGACAGAATAGAAAAACTTGAATCCACAGTGGAAGAACATGACAAGATAAAAAACCTGATTACCATAACACAAGAAAATTGCCCAGAACTTCTGAACACAGAAAACCAACCTTCAATCAAAAAACCCAGTTCACCCCCAGAAAAAAACTAAAACTCTATACTTTAAACTCTGTTAAATTTAATAATTCTGATAACGAATTCTATGAGCAACTGGGGAAAGCTCTTCAAATATAAAGGAAAATTAATTCAAATGTCATAAGAATATTCTGCACCCACCGGTAACTGCAGAACAAAATGAAATAATCTGTTCTGAAGAGCAATACAGCTCCAGATACAACCCAAAGGGACATAAATTGCAAACCTGCACTTAATCATCAATGAAAAAAGATGGACTTTCAGTAAAAGAGAGATATTTCAAGCATTCCTATAAAAACCAAACCAGATATGAGCACATTATTTGCTTTGCAAAAACCTCAGATAACAGAAACACAATATAGATAAACAAATACAGTAACTGATGAAAACAGAAGTAAAGAAATGAATTGGGGCAGGTAGGTGGCACAGTGAATAGAGCACTGGCCCTGAAGTCAGCAGGAACTGAGTTCAAATCTGGCGTCAGACCAAACACTTGACACTTACTAGCTCTGTGACCCTGGGTAAGTCACTTAATCCCAATTGTCTAAAAGTAATTTTAAAAAAATTTTAAAAAAAGAAATGAATTAATCCAGTAGAAAAGAAAACTAGAAAAAGACAGATATGGGATTAAAAACAGCAACAATGAAAACAACCAAATAACAACATAGTGATCATTAACCAATTTCTTTCTAAAAGTAATCAAGGCTACAAGGGAGAAAGTAAAACTTAAATAGAAGAAATAATGGTAGAGGAACAGGTCTGAAACATCAAGATTACACCTCACAACACCAGTTACAAGTGAATCAATGTCTTTTTGTGGGACTAAATTGAATAATGGGTGGGCACATAAAAGAGTAGGGAGGAGGAATTAGATAGAGGGGAATGTATGATGAATCCTGTCACATCAATGTAAATAATGATGGGAAAATGACTTGCATACAAGTCTCTCAGGAAGAAGGGCTATAGGATAATGAGCAAAGTGGCAAAGGGAGGGAATGCAATGGGTAGAAAAAGGAGCAATCTAAGTTAAATGGTGTGAGAGGGGTTTCACTGAAGAACACTCCCTGGAAAGGAAGAGATACTCTGTAATGGGAGATTGGGACCTTACAATGGGTAAAATCTGCAGGGATTTTGTGTTTAGTGAGACCACTACCTTTGAGAGTGTTTTGCCTTCATTGACAGCACCCTGCCTCAGGAGGAAAAGAATTGGAGCTCTCAGGGGCAACTGACATCAAGACAAGTGGGAAGACAGATATCCAGATAAGAGATCTCAGGCAAATGGGAAAGAATATGATCATGATGAATGTAGGGGAGTAGTGATGAACTGCACTATTAGGGACAAAAAAAGTTTCTACCACGGGAAATACTTCCATCTTTGCTGTCTCCTGTAGGGACTGATACTTCTAACAGTGAAACAAAACAGATAAAAAGAGTGGAGGGCAAGATCTACATAGAAATAACCTAGAAACTGTTTAGAAAAGGGAACTCAAAATAGGTAGTTTAATTACATGGGAAACTCACAGACATAAGAAGGAATAAAAAGGAATAAAGATCATTAGTCAAAAAATAAAAGTCTAGAACAGACAAAAAAGGGAAGAAAATTAATGGAGGATGAGGGAAAGAAATCCTTTTTAGAAAAACATGAAGAAAATAAAAAAAAATTAACAAACAAAAGAAGCTGAAGGGGAGGAGAGTAAGGAAAGGATATTACTTTACTTAACTGAGAGGGAAAAAAGAGAAGAATCAGACAGCTAGATAAAAGGACAAAAGAAAAGGGAGTTAATAAATTAAGGAAAACTCCAAAAGCCTGGAAAGGATGGACAAACAAGAGGGAGGAAGGCATAAGGTGAGGGGAAGAGAGCTAATGGGAATTGGGTTACCTTAATGTAGATTAAGCAAAAGTAATGAAAGAGACAAAGTACTGTCTTTAAAGATAAAAAGTAACAAAACATGGTAAATCAGAAGAAAAATATAAAATATAAACCTAACTCTCATAAGTACAAATGTGAATGGATTAAACAATCCAATAAAATGAAAGAGTAATAGACTACCTAAGAAAGTGAAAATCCACAATTTGAAAATTTGTTGCTTGTAAGAAATGTACTTAAAAAAGCAGAGACATACACAGAATAAAAATGAGGAGCTGGAACAAAATTTACTATGTAAATTCCCCCAAAGCAAAAGCTACAATCATATTACCAGATAAAACAGAAACAAAAATTTACAAAATAAAGTGGGATAAATAAGAAAACTACATTATACTGGAAGGAAACATAGACAACAAAATAATATCAATATTCAACTTATATGCATCATATGCTTTAGCATAAAAATTCTTTAAGGAAAAATTATCAAATTATAAGAATACATGGAGAGTGACATACTAATAACAGGAGGCTTGAATATCCTTCTTTGAGTTTTACACAGTCCAACAAAGATAAACAAAAGGGAAAAATTAAAATTAAACAAACTGATGGAGAAATAGAGAAAAGACTTATGGCAGATTCTAAATGAGACTGCTAAAGTGTGTGTGTGTGTGTGTGTATTTGTGTGTATTTCTCAGTACCACATGAATTAGCCATATATTAAGGCACAGATATATAAATAAAAAAGGCAGAAATAGCAAACCTGTCCCTTACATACCATAATGAAACAAAAATTGTAATCAATTTAGAAGCACAAACAAAACACACAGACTCAAGTGGAGACTTAAAAATGAAATTCTAAATAAGGGGTGCTCCAAAGAACAAACCATAGAAACAACAATTCTATGGAAGAAAATGATAAGGATGAAACAACATACCAAAGTTTCTGGGAGGCAGCCGAAGCAATCCTCAAAGGAAAAAATAAATCTAAAAATATACGTTAATAAAATATAAAGAGATTAATTATCTGAATATGCACTTAAAACTTAGAAAGTAAACAAATAAATAAACCCAAAAGAAACACAAAAGAAATATGCTGAAAGTTAGAAGGGAAATAGATAAACTAGAAACCACAAAAACTCATAGAAATTATAAATAAAGCTAAAAGCTGCTTCTTTGAAACAACTAACAAAATTGATAAACTTTTAGCCAACTTGATTAAAAAGGCAAAAAATAAAATCAGCAAAATAACAAATGAACAAGGCAAAATCACAACAAAACTGGAAGAAATGAGAAGAAGTATCAGAACCTACTAGATACAGTTGCATGCTAACAAAAGTGGGAACACAAAAGAAATGGAAAATATCTTAAAAAAAAATACCCATACTAATAGAATACTAAATAGAGATATCAAAAATAAAATATCCAATTTTAGAAAAAGGAATAGAATAAGCTATAAATGAACCACTAAAGAAAAAAAATTCCTAGTCCTGATAGATTCATCAGAGAGTTTTATCAAGTTTTTAATGAATGATTAATTAATATTAATATTATACAATTAATTTTTGAAACTTGAGAATAAAAATACTCTATCAGTCTTCTTTTGTGAGACAAATATGTAAACCATGGAAGGATAAGGCAAAAGAGAACTGTAAACCAATGTAATTAATGAATTTTGATTAAAAATTTTTAAATAAAATCCTGTCAAGTAGACTACAACAATATTTCTAAGGAAATAATTATAACTAATTTGAATTTAAAATAAGGATATAAGGATTGTTAAATATTAGAAAAACAATGAACCTAATAACATTAAAAATGAAAACATCAAAAACCACTATTATCTTGCTAGATGCAGAAAAAGCCTTTGACAATGGTTAAAAGTCCTAAAAAGTAAAGGCATAGAGGGACATTTTTAATATAATAAAAATTATCTAAATAAAACAAAAAGTAACATGGAAACACATTAGAAATTTTCCTACTACATACAGAAGTAAAGCAAGGATGCTAACTCCTGTTATAATTTGATGTAGTTCTAGAAATGTGATCAATAACAATAAGAGTAGAAAGAAATTAAAGGCACGAAAAAGGCAAAGAGAAGATCAAACTCTCCTCAATTGTTAATAGTATGATGTCTTTTCTTTTTAGAAAATCCTAAAAAATTATCCAAAATAGTAATTGAGGAAATGAGTATCTTTTGAAAAGTTGAAGAAATAGGCAAAACAATAACATCTCTATGTAATGATAAATGAGTACAAATTAATAACATCAATCAGTAAAAGCACACAGAATACTTGCATTGTTTCAATTACAAAATGCTCCTTTAAAAATAGAGAAAATAGGGATTAAAATATTTATATATTTGGAGGAATATTCAGTTCTCACATCTTACCAAAAACCATTTCCTAGTAAATAACTGGTCAAAGGATATGAACAAAGAGTCCTCAAGACTCCTAACAACCATATGAAATAATGGTCCAAATAACTAATAAAAGAAATGCAAATCAAAAGAAAACTGATATTTATTCTCACACTCTGCAAATCATCAAAGATGACAAAAGATAAGAATAGACAATTTAGAAGGAGTTTCAGAAAGATAAACATGCTAGTTGTTGTTTGTCCCTAAGAACCCCAGCCTTGTTAGTTACCGGAGTGATAGACTGGTCTAATAATTTTGAATTATTCTAAAAAATTGACTCAAAGTCCATACACTGTGACCTGGCACAATGGGTTTTGACCTCATGGGATAGTGAAAAATTTGGCAACAGTAAAAGGTTTCTGAATGTGCAACAACCAAAAATTAATTAAAAATCAAATGTATAATGAATCCAAAGTGTTTCTGGCAACACTTGCCCATGTTGCATTGCGCAACTTCACTTCAGTCTTGGTTCTGAACACACACAGCACGTGCACTTTGCACTGTGCATGTTATCATGCCATGCAATGTCAACAAATGCTGCCGAAATGCACAAAGGGGTCACGAGTGGAAACACTTTAAGAAGCCCTGACCTAGAGCACTCCACTATTCAGCATATATGCCAAGGAAGTCATTGATAAAGAAAAGTCTCCACATACATCTAAATATTTATACCACTTCTTTCTGTAGTAGCAAAGAGCTAGAAACAAATTAGATACCCATCAATTGGTAAATGACTAAGGAAATTATAAATATAATAGAATATTATTGTGATATAAAGAATGACAAATGCAATAAATACAGAGGAGCGTCAAAGAACTTACATGAACTGATGAAGAGGGAAGTAAGCAGAACCAAGAAAACAATATACACAGTGACTACAACAATATAAATGTAAAGAATGACTACTAAAAAACAATCAAAAGTGAACAAGCATGGCTCCACAGAAGAGATTCAAAAAGACATCCCCACTCTTCTCCTTTGCAGAGCTGGGAGGTCCATGGGTATGGAACACTGTATATGTTTCCAGACCTCTTTTATATATTAGTTAATATTTCTGATTTTTCTCTTTTTCTTCCTTTTTTCCTTCTTTTCTTTTAAAATGTTATTTGTTATATGGGATGGCTTTTTGAAAGGGAACAGGGAAGTGAAAATTTATCAATATAAAAATAAAAGATATTAATAAAATGTTATCCAAAAATATATTTTCTATTTTCCTTAGCTTAGTATACATGTGAAACAACTTTATTCCTAGATTCTGAATAGCCTTAGCTTTTTACACTTGACCTAATAAACTCCTCGGCAGAAAAAGAAAAAGCCTGTTAATGTGGTTGCTACTGATAGTCAGATCACTAGGACAGATTGTTGAGAAATATCTCCATCTGGGGTTCTGTTAGCTCAGCTCCTTAAGAGTGCAAAGAAAGCAGTCTGTACTAGTTTCACATCCATCCTGCAGTGATTTTTTTTTTTTTTGGTAAAATAGTGGATAATTCAACCTGGCAATCAATTCCTCTTCTTTGAGTACGTGATAGAGAAAAACACCCCCAGGTACTATTTAACCTTGAAATTAGTTTTTCAGAGATAAGTTTTGTTTTACTTATAATAAAATATCTACTTTACAGAAAAGTTTAGAAAACATTTTTTGGGGGGGAGCCTTGGAAATATTTCCCCTTATTTTATTATATATTGGAACTCAAGCCAGACAGGGTTAAAGTATTTAGTAAATAATTAAATGTACTGCTTTGTAAAAAAAAAAAAAAGAAACAACATTGGAGAAAAATTTATTTTATTTCCCAGAACTCATGTCTTTAATACACAGTCCTGAGAGTTCTGTGGGATACTTAGAAGTTGCTAAAAATAATTATATAGTAATAATACTAGATAACATTTATGTAATTTATATTATATTCCAGGAACTATACTAAGCCCTTTATAAATATTATCTCATTTAATTACACAAGTAGTATAAGTCAGAAAAGCAAGACTTGAATTTGTCTTCTTTATTCCTCTATATTTTTTACTATGCTGCTTCTTAAAAGAAAATACACTGGAAGTAGTTCTGACTACCAATGGTATTACATTGAAGCTTTCACCTTTTGGATCCCAAATACTAATTTTTTTCCAATTAGACATTTAAAATGTAATCTTATTTAGACTACAGTGTTATATTTTAGAATCTAAGCAAAATTTCTACCTGACATTTTTCTAAGTAAACTTACTTTTGCAATCACTAACATTTAATATTTTAGTCATTTTTTTTCAGAATTCCTTATATTGCAACAATAGTATTTTCTGTTTTTAATGGCAAATATTCAGTATTTCAGTTACCTTGTAAGGACTAGGAAAATAAGTACCATGTATAACTTCCCTTCTCTTCTCACCCTACCCCTCCCCTCATCCCATGGGAAGAATGGACTCTGAGTTCCCAACCAACTTAATAACTACCCAACTTATATAATGACAACCCAATTTATGTAGCATTTTAAGATTTGTAAAGTTTAACTTGACATACATGATTCCATCCATTCTTCATGACAGCATTGTAAGCTAGTAGTACTGGTATCACTGTGCCCATTTTACAAATGAGGGAACTGGAATGAGACAAGTTAAATGATTTACCCATCATAAACCCAGCTAGTAACTGTAAGAGTTGGGATTCTCTTCTCATTCCTGATTCAGAGCTCTTTCTATAATACCATACTGCTTCACAAAATTGCAAATGAAATTTGGAACATGATCAGATTGTAATTTGGGGATTTCTGGCATTTGAAAATCTTTCAGTTTTCCCTTTTAAAGATCAGGCATGCTCACTTAATTTTCCTTTCTAGTTTTCAATAGCTATTCCAACAGTTTATCTTAAATGCCAGTGCTTACAAAAGTAAATTTGCTTAAAGACAGTAAAAATTTTTACTTAGATTCTAAATAAAGAGGTGATGAGAAACAGTGGAAAGAGCGCTGGATTTGGAATGTTAGAGGACCTGCTTTCAAATCCCAGCTCTGCCACTTACTATCTGTTGCATCTTGGGGATTAGTCACTTAATGTCTTTGGGCCTCAGTTTCCTTATCTGTGAAATGATGGGATTGGATTAGATGACCTCCAAGATCCATCTCAGTTTTCCACCTCTATATTTATCTCATGATTATGACACAAATTTCTCAAAGTTTTTGGAAGTTTATCTGAGGAGAGTTGAAGGAAATAGAGAAGGGTGGGTAAAGAGGGGCTATATATGTGAGAAAATTGTCTGAGATAGAGTTAATGAAATGCAGAGGAATAGAATGTAGCATCCAGGGTACTTCTCACACATGAAGCTCCCAGAATAGTTACGCTGGGTTCAAGACACTCTATGGGACCACATCCACTCAAAACCATAGCTTACAAGACCCAACAATGTGTTTAATCTTTTTCTAGTCAGCCAGAAAACACAATTAATTCTAATGAAAGACATGTTAATGAAATGGTGTATTGAGAAAATTCATAGTAAAACGTTATAAACCTAGTACAACTCTCCTACAAATGCATTTAACATTAGTAGAAAGAGTGAGCAGGCATTGGCATCACACAAGTGGAAACTGTGTGGGGAAGTAACTCACGTCTCCAACACTAAAGACCATTGATGTCTTCTGGTGATGTCATCATGCCACTCTTACTTGGTTTGTTTTCCTTTGAATATGGTTTCCCTGTTAAGTGAATTGTCTTGCTAGTCTTCTGGTCCCTGATGGACAGTTGTCTCAACTGAGTGGTGTGGTGGCTGTAGGGTACATGATTTCTGCTGGATGTTGTTCCCTGGGGCAGCTAGGCGGCACAGTGGGTAGAGTGCCAGGCCTGGAGTCAGGAAGATTCCTCTTCCTGAGTTCAAAATACTAGCTGTGTGGTCGTGGGCAAGTCACTTGACCCTGTTTGCCTCAGTTTCCTCATCTATAAAATAAGCTGGAGAAGGAAATGGCAAAACCACTCCAGCATCTCTGCCAAGGAAACCAAGAAAAATGAGGTCAAGAAGAGCTGGGCATGACTGAACATACCAACACTACTTCTACTACCTACCATTAGCATACTGCTTTAAGTTTGCAAACAGCTTAACAAATGTTATTTCTTCTTATTCTCATGGCAACCACGTGAGGTAGGTGCTGTTATTATCCTTATTTTACAGATAAGCAAACCAAAGCAGAGAGAGGATAAGTGACTTGCCCAAGGTCACACAGCTAGTGATTATCTGAGGTCACATTTGAACTCAGGTTTTCCTGACTCCAAATCCTGTGTAAATCCACTGTACCGCCTAGCTGCCTACTAGTTTCTGGGCTCATTTCCTCAAATCTACTCATGATGTGTCAGTTTTAATATGCTATAGAAAAGTGGTTAGATCATATTCCTGAAAAGGACACAGTTCTTTAATCATCTATTTAACAAAAGTTAGGCAGAGGGCTCCCAGGATAAGATTAAGTTTTTTCTTTTTGACATCTATGGGTTTTTGTTTTTGTGGTGAGGCAATTGTCTAGAGTCACACAGCTGGTAAGTGTTACTTGTCTGAGGCCAGATTTGAACTCAGGTTCTCCTGACTCCAGGGCTGGTGCTCTATCCACTGCGCCACCTAGCTGTCCCTTGACATCTATGTATGGACATAGATGAATGACCTCTGTTAGATAACTATCTAATTTAGGGTTCTATATTCCAAAGATCCTCTCTGGGTTATCATGCAGATGAATAAGAACCAAAACAAAAGGTAAGCTAAGGAAACAAGATTATTATTCTCAATCTAACTAGCTCATATTCCTGTCTTTATTACGTATATCTGTCTGCAGCAATGCCTAATGCTTTGGTGGCTTATTTTGGGCAGACCAAAAAACAAAAAACCCAAGAACCCCCTACAAGGAAAACACATGATGTATAACACCTTAGTTTCCTCCATCTCATTCTCTTCTCCAAAAAAAAAAAATGCTAAAATAAGGGAAAGAGGTAGTTGGGGAACAAAGGAAGATTATTGGATCAGCCAGTTTCTGGCATCTGTCACAAGAACAGTTACTGGGCTAGGCCATTTTAATTTCTAAACATAATCTTGAGTATGGTAGCACTATAACCAATGGAATACTGCAATCATGGATGATATCTTTCTTCCCAGGGAAAGCCCCTAGACTTGACTTTCTGGTATACCCTGATATTCTGTTGGTTTCCATCTCCTATCACCTTCCCTTTGTAGACTGGGTTGAAAAATACATTACCATCATTTTTCTAGGTCTTTCAAGTGGTATGTTTGCTAAAAAGGGTAAGTTACTATGAACAAAAAGGGACTGCAAGTTGAGGTAAATAAGGTTTCAATAATAAATCAAAGGGGGAAGAGACAAAATTTATTGAAGTCTTTTGGATAAATTGCATTCGCACTTACTAGAAAACCAACTTGTCTATAATTTCTTCTTTCCCTTGCCTGGCTAACTCAATTATTTCCTCTAGATATTTTGAGTTAATTGGCTGTCTAGGGCTGATCTTATCTCAGTTCTCAATCTACAGACAACTGGATTAGGTTTGGCAAAACTATAACTATCTCAGTCTTTTTAAAAATCACTTTCCCAACATTGTTTAGGAATAGTGGCCTTAATAAACATTTCCCCTTTTTATATGAATCCTTCCCATTTCTTCCTTCCCTACTTACTTCCAAAGAGCTCTATTCTTCTAACTAGCTCTGACTAGTTGGAAGTTAGGAGGAGTGCTGTCTCTGACCTTGGCTTCTTAGATTAGAATGACCTTTCCTGTTCTGACCTTTTAGTCAACCTGCCCTTGACTTAGCATCTTGATATTATTCTTTGGTTTGGAGGTTTTGAGGCTCCATCCTTCTGCATTGTCTGTTCTTGTTTGTCCTGGTTGGTCTGAAATTATTTCATTAGCTAATTACTAAGGCTGGTCATAAGGTTGTTATGAAATCAACTTTTCTCTCTATGACCCTTTATTGGCATCTAGACTCTCATCTGTTCTCATGCTTTATTTTCTTTCCTGGACTTTGTGACCTGTTCTAAGCCACTCTAATCTTCTTTCTTGATTTCATTGCACTCATGCTGCCAGACAGGATGGTTCCCTTTTCATACTATACTCTTTCTCCTAAGACCTTTCCCACCACCTTTCTCTTTGGACTACCCAAGGTGGTTCTCCTACCAGGTTCCTGTTTTATGGCCAGCCTGCTTCCGAGTCACTGATGCTTGACAAGAAGATACTACCTGGGGCCAGCACACAATGGCTATCTTTTCACTGCTCTTACTTTTTCTTCACGTTCCTATATGAGCGTCAGGCCACTGAATCAGACTTCTACACAGAGAATTGGCTCCCTAGACTTCAGTTTTCACAGCAACAATTAAAAAAAATATTCGAGACATAGAGTGCTCCATGTCAAGTATTTTCTCACTTCTCCCTGCAATAATGGCATGAGTTGATATTGCAGGCATATACTGATATTGTGGCATATACTGATGTTTACAAGTACATTCATAATTTGGAGAGATATTTAGAGTAAAGTTCTCTAAACAAAATGATTATATGGAAGTCTTTGAAAATATAATACTATAGAGATGTATATTATATAAAAGTAACTGGAAAGAGTATGAGACTAGGAACTGGAGACCTGAGTTCTGTGAGTGCCACCACAACCTATCTGTGTGACCTCATTTCTTCTTTTTCTTTTTTCTTTTTTTTTTTGTAATTGACAAATTTTGTTTTAAGTTTGCTATAAGCATACAAACATTCAGATCTCTGCTATATGCAGCAAATATCATTAGGGTGTGCAGGGCACCTAGGGAATTTTCTTTTTAAATATTATTTAATAATCCAAAGGACAATATTTTCAGTTCATCAAATTAAAGAAACTAAAAGTTAACTAGACTTAATTTTTTAATGATAACATAAACTTTAAAATGTACACAAAATAAACTGTAAAATAACCATTTTTTAGAAAAGATTTTAGTGTTTATCTGGTCATACCCAGCATACCCTGTGCAAATATCTATGATTCAAATTGTGAACAAGAGCAAGAAGATAGTACAATTAAAACTCAAAATAAGAACATTAATTTTTGGGGGGGCAAAGCCTTGCTTCTGATTCATTTGTTGATTTTCTAATTCTTTTTAAACTGTATGTTCAGTTCCTTAATTTCTTAAAACAATGTGTTAATATAAGTGTTCAGGGATATAAATTAGTTTGTCTGTGAGGATTACATGAGTTAAATCCCATTACTTTTGCTATGTTTTCACCCTTAAAATATCTGAGTCACCACTTAATCATTATTTTAAAGCCTCACTGTTTTACCTTTTAATGACTCAGTTTAATCAATCAACCAACTTAAAAATCAATCAAACAAGCATTTATCTAAGTCTATAAGGTTCTCTAATTGTTGGGGATATGAAGACAAAGAGACAGTGCTTACTTATTAAGCTGACATAGTATAGGGTAAAACAACATAGTCACATATAAATATGTGACACAGTTGATGCCTCAACTTTCATTGGGGTAACATTCCTAAAAAATGGCAAGAAAGCAAAAAAAAAAAAAGCAAATCTTAATACATTGAATCTATGCAAAATAGGAGGTTAGGCTGCCTTGACCACCAAAAGCTATAATCTTTTGCTGGAGAGTGCTGAAAATACACTTTTCTGCATATAATTCTTTATAATAAAACATTGATTTTGATAACATGCACTTTTGTTAACACAGTAACCATGAAATAACCCATAAGGGGAGAGGAGAGGCAATTCCAGATGAGGAGGGGCAGGGATGGTGAGGTCAAAAGAATCCTGAGGTAAAAAAGGGAAAGGGACAACTTGCCACCTCTAACCTTCCATTTGGCTCCATGGTTGAGCTGTTGCCCCATGAAAAGCACATATGTTGGGGGTGGCACCCTGGTCAAGCTCAGAACTCTTGCTGGGTCATATGGGTGCAGTGCTGGTGGGTGGGACACTTGGGAACCTAGCACCATGAAGATCAGATATGATCACCATTTCATTATCCACAAACTTTTGCTTTTCTATTATTTTCAGTTCCCTCATCGCAAACTTCAGAGGTTACTTTAGCACTTTTGGAGCAGATTCATGAATATTTTCCTCATTTTTTTTTCTGGATATAAAGAATAGGGGATTTGCTAACACCAAACGGTAGGCTGACAGCAGCTACAGACCTTCCAGCACAAAGTTTATCTGCCTCCTTTATTTTCTCATTAGCTGTATCATTCACTTTGCATACTTAGGCTTAGAGCCCAACGGACTTGCTCTAAGCTTTGGGGGGCATAATTGCTACACAAAACTTGAGTTTTAAAGGCAAACAATGAAAATATGTATGGGGAGCTCTTTACTCTACAAAGGTATGGTTCACAAGATCAGTGAAGCACCTAGTAGGATACCAGATGCTCCACAAACTTACAAGCTTTGTGCCTCTCATTTTTTTTCTCTACTGAGCATAGCCATGAAAGTGAAAATGAGGTTACTAATAAAATCACAGGACTGCTTGGAGTCCCAAAAGTTAAACAGGCAAATGTTGAGGTTGGACTATATACTCAAATGTATCTTTGACCTCGTTGCCTTGGGAGTTCCCTCCAATGCTACATATTTATATTCAAAATAAATACAAGGCAATGGGAGGGAGTTACCAGCAGCTGAGAAAAGAAAGATATCATTCATGAATTAACATTTGAGCTGATGTGAAAGACATCAAGGATTCTAAGAGGTGGAGTGAGGAAAGACAGCATTCCAACCATGGGGAACAGTCTCTGAAGAAGATAGGATATGGGTGGAAAGAATAACAAGAAAGCTAGTTTGTCTTGAATAAAGGTTTCATTGAAGGGGAGTAATATATTATAAAGCTGGAGAGGTAAGTTGGAACCAGCTTGCTGAGGGCTTTAAATGTCAAATAAAGTAGTTTTTTATTTGATTCTAGAGGTAATAGGGAACCACTACAATTTATTGAGCAGGTGAGTACCATGATCGTTGGAATATCACTTTGATAGCTATGTGGAAAGTGGATTAGAGAGGAGAGAGATTTTAAAATAAGGAAACCAATAGTTACAATAATTCAGAGAGAGGTTATGAGGGGTTGAATTAGGGTGGTGGCTGTGGGACTGGAGAGAATGGGACAGAAGAGAGAGATGTTTTGAAGATAGTAGAGATGAGGATAAATTTTCATGTCATTGACTATTCCTAGGACTTCTTCATTCTGCAGAACACCTGGAAGGTTTTACTTGTATTATAAACAACAACAAAATATTTTTTCATTAAAAATGTGCTTAGTTGTGCTGAATAGGCAATATTTTTTAGGGGGAAGTTTAATTTCCCAAGTTTTGGGGTATATCACATTTCAGGTTTTTTCATTCCTCGTTCTTGATTAGAAGATATGTATGAATTGAATTGGTATTGATATATGATTTATTTCTTCTTTATGACATTTATTGCTGAAACTGGAGTTTGACAGCTATATTTCTGGGTAAGTTAAATTTTAGATTATTTTTCTTTAGTATCCTATGGATTCTATCAATCTCTTGTCAATCCTGAAAAATCTTTTTATGAGATTTGCTGTAAAAATGGCATTTAAACATTTCCCCCCTTATTTTTATGGGAGTCTAATATAATTTTCAGACTTTTCAGTTAAACTATTCTTTAGCTCTGTTATTTTATTCAAGGCATTCTTTTTCCAGTTGTGCATTAAAATTTTTTTTAGTTATTTATTTTGTTACTACTGCCATTTTGTCTTTCATTTGGACTATTCTATTTATCAGAAATTGTTTATGAAAGTTTTCTACCTGTTGAGTTTCTAAGCTATAAAGTTTCATATTCAACTTTTTGTATTTTTTTATTCATTGATTTTAATTGAAACTTTCTAGGTGGAAGAGCATCCTTTGTTTTTCTTATTCAGCTTGTTATGTAAGCACTCTAAAGATTCCTGTGGTTGGCCTAGTTTTGCTATCATTGCATTATTGTTTACTTCTAGCTTCCGTCCTTTCCTAGTTTTCTTTTACTCTATCATTTTTACTTTTTCTGTGCTGTGATTTTTTTTGTGGGCATTTCTTTTTTCTTTTTTTTTTTGAGGGGAGCTTATTTGTTGCTATTTTGATGTGACAAAAGATAGTTAGGCTCAGTTATAGTCATCTGCTCTTCCACATTGTCAGAATCCCCCTCTTCAATTTATTTTCAGTATGATATGGAAACAACAGCTAGGTGGCACAGTAGATAAAGTGCTGGACCTGGAGTCAGGAAGGCTCATTTTTCTGAGTTCAAATCTGTTCTCAGACACTTACATACTGTGTGACCATGGCCAACTCACTCAATTCTATTTGCCTCAGTTCCTCATCTGTAAAATGAGGTGGAGAAGGAAATGGCAAACCACTCCTGTATCTCTGCCAAGAAAATTCCAAATGAGGTCACAAAGGTTCAGAAATGACTGAACAATAACAACATGAAAGTAACATTGGTATGACAGGTGCTTAGGCATTTTGGATGGGACCCAAAGGTGCAATAATCTAAATGAAGTATAAGTCATATTATAGGTTAACTGAGGATCCACAACTGTAAACTCTATGCACAGGAGAGCCTTTATAGTGTTTTCTAAAAGTATACACAGTTCTCTATACTCCTCAAAATGAAATTCATCTAGATGCAGAAGAGTTTACTGTTACCTCCTGTCCCACCCAGGAGTGTCAAGATTGAAACCTGCCATAGGGTGGTACTTGGTTGAGTTCCACAGTCCTGACTGAACCCTTCCTGGTTGGGAAAGTGGGTGAACCAGAAAAGCTTGAATTTTCCAATTCAGGGAGGGAACAAATTCATTGTATGAAAAAAAAAAAACAACAAGGTCACAATTTGGAATTGAAGGAACAAAACAGAAATTATTTTCTTGACTGAAAGGTCTCAAATAGGATTAAACAAAGTCCAAGAAATTAACATGAACATACATCAAGGATCAGGCTGAGGCCTCAAAATGGACAGTTTTCATTTTTCTATATTCAATTTTCTTTGAGGGTGTGTGTATTTATGTCTAATGGTGAGCTAGATTCTTCCTCATTGGATAGCTCCCTTATGGCTACTCTGATTGTTTTCTGTGATAATACTCATCTTTGAGCAGTAGAAGAGAACTAGGCATTCTGGATCTTAATGCCACATGATAACCACTCTTCATATAGAATTTTTTTCTTTTCTGAGGAGCAGTAAAAGGAACTCTTTAATGATAGTCCTTCAATTTCTGGCAAATTTGCATTGTAATTCCCTGAACTTATTAGCATGACTTTGTCATCTTCCAGTATCCCTGTAGACTTGAATTTCTATGAACAACCCCAAGTGTGTTAGTCAGTAGAGAATGAGGACACCCTGAGGTCTCTGACCAATTATCTTTTTTATTTTTCTGCTGACAGGTGGAAAATTTATCTAGTTATGCTCCGCTGAATATTGCCCTGACCTTGTTTTATAATAATCTTGTTAATACAGCATAATAAAATTTCACTGTTACACTGTAACAAAAATTTCACTGTAATTCCTTTAGCCAATCACCTGAAATGTAAATTGGATGGTCAGTGACAACCTGAGTTAGCTTCTTGACCCAATGGCATTAACTCCCGAGTGTCAGGGTGTTTATTTCCATTTATGGCATTATTCCTATGGAACTAACTACCTCCTGTAACATTGTTTTGTCTGTTTTCATGTTTTTACGGAATCAATAAAAGATAACAATGTGAACTTTTCCTTATGTTTATATTGCATGTTAAGGCCTACAAAGCATCTTGGAGGTATTCATGTATTTGTTTTTAGAGGGAGAGAACACAATTACAATCCTTCAATATTGTACCTAAACACATACATTTCTCACATCCACAAGAAAACAATTCAACTAAAGAGTATTTGTTAAAGTCTTTGAAACTTCCATGAGAGTCGACAGTAATACAAAGTTCACTTATTCTTCCTTCTTTTCACTGAACACAAAGAAAACCATTAAGCATTTCCATACTGAAAAATTACTGGTGTATATAGACTTCCTATTAAAAAGCATTTGGCTCTCTGAGGTGTATTTGTATGCATGTGTGTATGTGTTGAAGGATTGTGTTTTGATGCCTATGAAAAATTTCATTAAAAAGCAATAAATAAGAGACGACTTGTCAAGTTGCTCCTGAAAATGGTTCTTCCTATGCTGATCATAGTTTATAGTTGCAATATAAAGAGCTGTGTGTGTAAAGAAATGTCCTAAGGCAGTTTTCTTAGTACATGAAGATTTTAGACCTTACTTTTGATTAACACAAGGTATGAATGATGGCTTGATTCTTTTTTCTTTACATTCATTTCCATAGCAAAGAAAGAATGGATCTTCAGAGACCTTTTCAGCTGTGACTTGCTTTACATCACAGATATATTCTTGAAAAGGTGTGTATAAAGGGGACTTCTGTAAATTACTTGCTTCAATGGTTTAATAGTTCTGTGATCTCATCTGTGTGGATATTTCCCCTGCTGGTGCAAGTCACACACCTTCCACATATTCTTATCTCATGTAATTCTCATCCCTATCTTTTTGTAAATCCTTCATGGAGCATCTGCCCAATGTACTAGATTCTTTTACATTTATGTGGTTGCCTGTGGACCAATTAGGTGTATCATCTGTCATCTGCATATTTCACTATGTGACTGGTTCATGTGCTCTCCTAGTTATTTATACCCTTGATAATGATGGCTTTTACTTTTTGCACTCATGCAAATAAGATCAAATGGGATATTTGTAGAGTGCTTAGCACAGTGCCTGGCACATAGTAGGCAGTTAATGAATGCATTGTCCTTTTTTTTCTCCTTCCCTACCCTTTATACAAGTCACTGGTATGCTGCTACCTATTTAAATCCACCATGTATTTTTTCATTGTTTTTTGAATCATAATTTTAGTTATTTTAATATCATGGTATTCCATGATTGGCAGCCATAGAATATTACTGGAAGAACACTGGTGAAAAAAAAAAGATGAACTTTTAAAGTAAGAGGTAGCTTGTGATCCTGACAGTCTTATACAGTTTCCAAATTTTGATCTAGACTAATTTCCTTTTGACATCATTAGTACAGATCACAGAGTGTAGAAGGGGGAGAAATATCCAATAAAGCTAGAAAGATAAGTTGAGACCAGGTTGTATATGGCTTTAAAAACTAAACAGAGGAGACATATTTTATCATAAAAGCAACAGGAAAGTACTAGAATTGATTGAGGAGAGGAGTCACATAGTTAGATCTG
Source organism: Vombatus ursinus (assembly GCF_900497805.2). Taxonomy (NCBI): domain Eukaryota; kingdom Metazoa; phylum Chordata; class Mammalia; order Diprotodontia; family Vombatidae; genus Vombatus; species Vombatus ursinus. Next base: position 89,718,574 of record NW_020954590.1, read on the forward strand.
AGCTAAAGGAAAATTATTTTGTTAGTAGTGTGCAGAATTGACTGTAGTGGTGATATATTTGAGGCAGGGAGAACAATTTGAAGTCTGTTGCAATAATTTAAAGAAGGGGTGATGAGGGCATGATCTAAGGTGGCAATTCTATGAGTATAAAGATGGTATAGGATGTGAGAAATTTTGTGAAGATAGAAAGGGAAAGATTTGGCAATTGATTAGATATGTGGGGTGAGGGAAAGTGAGGGTTCCAAAGTAATGTTGAGATTACAAACTTGATGCCCTGGAAGAATGGTAGTGACTTTGACAGAAATAAGAAAGTTTAGAAGAAGTGAGGGTTTGAGGAGAAAAATAATGAGTTCAGTTTTAGACATGGCAAGTTTTAGATGTCTTTAGGAGATGTAGTTTGAAATATCCAGAAGGTAATTAGTAAATTGAGACTGATGCTCAGAGGAGAGACTGGGCCCAGATATATAGGTCTGGAAATCATCTGCATAGAGACAATAATTAAACCAATGGGAGCTGATAAAGTGTCTAAGAGAGAAAGTGTAGAGGAAAAAGAGAAGAGGCTCAGGACAGAACCCTAGAGGACACCCACAGGGTTGTGATGTGGACGATGAGCCAGCAGAAGGAAAGGTCAGGCAAAGCTGGAGGAGAGAATAGCTTCATGAAAATCAGGAGAGAACAGAGTATTGAGAAAGGAGGTATGTTTGGTCAAATATTGAAGATAGGTTGAAAAAGATTAGGACTGAGAAAAGACCATGTCATTTGGCAACTTGATAGCTTGAGAGCAAAAGTTTCAGTTGAGTAATGAGGTTCGAAGCCAGATTGCAAAGGGATGAGGAATGAATGAGAGGATAGGAAGTGGAGGCAGTGAGCATAGATGACTTTTCCAAGAAGTTTGGCTGAAAAAGGGAAATGATAGTAATTCCAAAATGTTTTGAACATGTAAGTAGTTCATTAATGCAAATGTTAGACAAACGATACAAATGGAAAATAAGCTAGACCCAGAGATGAATAAGAAGAGGAAACTAGGTTTGATTATTTTCCACTTTCTCCTAGTGCTACTGTGAATGCATGATGCTGTGAATAACATCCCTATGACTATGAATCATGGCACACAATGATTCAGAAGCATTAAAATGACAAATAACTTGAAGGTCAATGGAAAAGCACAATGTAACATGTCATGACTTGAAAAAATGATGACTTACTTGTAGGAAGCAGAGTAAAGAAATCATTGAGGATTTCTGTGGCCAGAAATAGAGGACAGCCAGCCATGAATGATGAACGAGAGACAACAGATGGGCAAATCAAATGGTACAATGGTACCTCAATGATACAGAAATTACTAGAGTAATCCTACAGGTATGCTGGGTAGATTCTGACATGAGTGACAAGTTCTGGATAAGTTTTGCTGGGCAAAAGAGTAGTAAGTAACTAAATGGAACATAATAAATAACATGAAACTCCGTGCTAAGGTTAAAAAAAAAACAATTTTACAGATTTAATACAGGAAAGAGGAGGCTTAGCACTTCTTCACGTGAAAAGGATTTTGGAGTTCTTTTTTTGTATTTTGGCTTTTGTTTAATCTGAATCAGCACTATCATATGAGCCCTAAAACCTATGAATATTATCTTAGATAGCAATAATAGATTTTTAATAACCAAAGCAAAGATGTAAGAAGACTATTCTACTTTTCTCTTGTAAGGTCATGCCAGAAGTATTGAGTTTTTTACATAACATTTTAAGAAGGATCTTGAGAAACTTTAATGCAGTTCAATTCAACTACTATTTTAAGTTTCTACTATGTGTAAGACTAATATATGCCTTCTTAGTAAGGGAAACTAAGATAATAAGGATCTTTGGAGTTGTGCGATGAAGAGTTGAACAAACTAGGGGTGTTTAGCTTTCAGAAGAGAAGACTTAGGGAAGACATGATAGATAACTTCACATATCTGAAGGGCTATTATCTGACAAACGGTTTAAACATTTTATATATCATTTAGGAGCAAAACTCAGGCCAAAGGCTGGCAACTAAAGTGAAATAGATTTAGCTCAGTAAGGAGAACTTCCTAACAGAAGATCTGGCAAAAATGTAATGGGCTACCTTTTTAGGTACTGTGTTTTCTAAACATTGGAAATATACCCACAGAGGTTGGATGATCATTTATTAGTGGATTTGTGGAAATAATCAATGCACTGTACAAAGGGCTGAAGTTTTGGCGTTTAAAGTCTTTTTTATTATTCTATGATTCTATACTCTTAAGAAAGAAATCTATAAAAGAGTGCTAATGTATAAATGTATAAATACTTTTATGTAAATGCATCATCAATTCATTCAACAAACATTTACTGAGTATACTGAAACATGAACTGTCAGAACTGAAAGACACCATGGAAACCATTTAGTTAAACTCCCTCATTTTCTAGATAAGAAAACTAGGGCCTAGAGAGATGAAGTCACAATGATTGCCAAAGTCACATGATTATTTAGTGACCAAAACAAAGCTCATAGTATGGACAAGATACTTCACGAAGTAAAGAATTTCATTAACTCGGTGATTGGCAAGATTGATTTGGAGTATGAACAATGTTTAACTCTTATTGGGCCATGACATATTACTGCCACTTTCTATTACATAATCACAGAGATTATTCTCATTATTTTTAATAGTATGTAAGTAAAATAGAGCATGGTAGAGTGGAAACAGACTAGGACTTGGAGTTAGGAAACCTAGGTTCAAGTCTTGCCTCAGACATTTACTAGGTAAATGATCCTGGGCAAATCACTTCATCTCTTTGAACCTCAGTTTTCTTGTTTGTAAAATGGGACTAACATAACTCCTCTTTCTTCTTTCAGAGGGATATTGTGAAGAGAATGCTTAATAAACCTTAACACTTTTGCTGCTCCATGGATCTCCTGAGTGTCTTGGATCCACTTAAGTGCTTTGACAGAGTTTGGCCACTAGATGGAGAACCCACCCCTGTAACTGTTCTCTCAGGCTCTCAGAACTGGCCTGGGACTTTAGAGTGGTCCATTTCTGGCAGGTGGGAATCTTGGAGAGCTTCAGAAATATCCATTTCCACTAAAACAATCAATTCTTCATTATTAATATCTAACTTCATATGCAATACATATCAATGATATTTGATTGAATGATTTGAGGACATTAAAAATTTCAAAAGAATCATATTTCATAAGTACAAAAAAGTTAAATACAATAATAATATTAGCTATGTATAATAATATATATAATATTAATAATAGCTAACATTTACATAGTACTTATCATATGTCAGGCACTGGGTTAAGCACTTTGATCCTCACAACAACCCTTGGAGATAGGTGCTATTATCTGAAGCTTTATATATTTTCTCTATGAGCTCTCAGATGTTCCCCATAAACATGTATAGATTCAACTTGATATTTCAACTTCTCTATGACCAATATTTCAGAAACCTCTAATGTGAGACTGTCCTTTGGATGTATTTGCTCTCCCTGGAGCTAATGAACAATGTATCTTCCAGACAGAGTTGTGTTTATCCTTTCTGTAAGGGCAAGGAAACAGATAATTTCCTCTCTCTTTCACTACTTTGGGATTAAACTAGGACCAACAAGTAGAAATTTTAAGTTGTCATATTTCAAATCCATTGAAAGAAGAACTTTTTTGAGAATGGAATACCTGGTCAGGTAGCGAATTACTCATCAGTATTTAAGCACAGACTCAAAAACCACTTGTTGAAAGTATCAGTTCTTGCAGGGAAGAGGTTGTACTTTTAAACTTTACATCACCAGCACAATGCCCTATATATAATAATGCTCAATAGATGTTTGTTTAACTGGGTTGAAGATTGTAGGGAGAGATTCATATCATTACAGTCAATACATTACTAATTTTCCATCTGCATCATTTCTCACATCCATTCTTACTTCTTTATTCCCACTGCCTCTTTTGGAATCTGGATTCTCATTGTCAGGAAGACAAACATAAACCTGCAACATTTCCTAGCATGACCTGAACCAGATTAAAAAGTAATTGGGAAACATTTAACAGAATAAATAAAAATACAGTAAAACAAAGACAATGTTAATATATATATATATTTTAAAAAGTCAATAGTTAGGAAAGGAGGAAGGTTTGGGGGAAAGATGAGGTCCATTTTGGACATGTTGAGTTTAAGAAGTCTACTGGACATCTGCTTTGAAATATCTGAAAGCCAGTTGGAGATTTGAGATTGGAGGTGGGCAAAGATTTTGGGGAAGGGTAGGTAGATTTGAGAATCACCAAGCATAGAGACGGTAATTAAATCTATGGGAAGTAATGAGATCATCAAGTGAAGTAGTATAGAGGGAGAAGAGAAGAGGAGCCAGCACAGAACTCTGTGGGACCCTTATAGTGTCCAAGCACAGAACCAAGAACAGGGCATAGTACTTAGTGCACATAGTAGATACTTCATGTTTCTTGCATAAACGAGGAAGGGCAGAGGAATCATAGTGCAACAGTAAAGGTAATGGATTTGGCTTCCATTCCCACCTTACCTACTAGCTATATAAGGATGGACAAATCACAACCTCTCAGAGCTTCCATTGTCTCTTCTGTAAATCTACACTGTCTACCTTTCAGGTTTCTTTTGTTTGTTTGTTTTTAGTAAAGCACTTTGCAAACTTTAAAGCACTAGATAAAATGCTAGTTATTATTATTATTATTATTATCAACAGTAGTTAGAATGTTAGTAACATTTCACGTGCAGCTAGAACAAGTAGACTTCTAAAGTCATTCATTCCTGGCAGGAGTTGTGTGCGTATTAGAAATGTTAAATAGCAGAGCAATATTTTCAGTAAGGGTTGGATGAACTGGCTCTTTTAAAGTTGATTCTAATTCTAATACTCTGATTCTCGTTCTGTTATTTTATCACTAACTGAGCTATTTGTCAATCATTTAAAACTGAAGTTTACATCTTTGTGAACACAGTGTTGGAAATAAATAAGTAAGAAGTAGATTATAACGAGAATATCATAGATGTCATATGATGAGAGATCTAAAAAGGGAGAAATCAAGGTGATTTATAATTTAATTCCCATATAACATATCAGTAGTTCACCAGCAGACTGATCATTAGATGATGAATTCTTTGGAAATTAATGAAATAAGGAAAAATTAAAAATATTCCTCAACTTTTAGCTCTACCTCCAAAGTTAAATTTAGTGAAAAACAATGACAATAATAATATGCAGCATTTATATAGCACTTTAAGTTTTGCAAAGTGCTATGCAAATGGTTTATTTGATGCTCACAACAACCCTGGGAGGTAGGTGCTATTATTATTCTCATTTTATGAATGAGGAAACTGAGGCAGGGAGAGGGTGACTTGCCCAGGATCAGTGTAATCTTATTTTACCTAGCCAAGTAGAAGAAAGATAGGTACTTAATATTGTGAATCTTTAGTGACATACACAAGCACCTGCTTTTGGAAGGTCACCCCTCTATTCTTTCAGCCCTAATGGATACAATATGCTTTCTGTTCAGCCCTTGTTGGTCCCATAATTTTCTTCCTAATCAGGAGTTGTCCTGAGTAATTAGAGAGGTCCACTAGTTTCTGCCTATTCTCTTGACCCTTTCCTCCTAAAAGAAAAAATTTCTTAATAGTTGTCTGAGCTGATGGGGCTCAGTTTCTTAAAGCCATGTTTCCTTATGACGACATCATCTGTACATAACCAACACTGCAGACTGATAATTACTTAGCCAAATTTAAAAAAATTTTTTTTTTAGGCAATTGGGGTTAAGTGACTTTGCCCAGGGTCACACAACTAGTGTCAAGTGTTTGGTCTGAGGCCGGATTTGAACTCATCTCCTCCTGACTCCAGGGCCAGTGCTCTATCCACTGCACCACCTAGCTGCCCCACCTTTACTTAGCCAATTGATAATAGCTATTCCATATGCAACAAAGTGCTCTTTGTATTTCTATACTGCCACAATAAATGGTATCCTAAGTAGCTAATAATCTTGAGAAGCGTCTAAGGTCACAAGAGTCCATAATGTAAAATCGAGAAAGACAAAGTAGGTCAGTGATAGATCAGGTCTTCAAAATTTTCTGGAACCTGGGTTCTAGCACTGCCTTGGTCATTAGCTAATTTTATGGCCTTGAGCAAGTAATTCAATCTTTCTGAATTTTAGATTCTTTATCTTTAAAATAGCCATAATAAATGGTGTCCAACCTGAGTCACAGGTTTGTTGTGAGGACACAATTAGATAAAATATGTGAAAGTTTTTGAAACTATGAAGACTATAAGTTATCCTCAAACACATATTTAAGAATGCTTTTGAATATTTCAGTCTACAGACCTTCTCAATGATCCCTTGAGTTCTTATGATTTCTTTGCATTAACAGGAATACCAGGTGCCAGATGATACAATTTTGAACTTTCCAAAATAAGTAAAACAACAAGATAGCTCCAGTTTTAAAAATTAGACATCATATAGAAAATGTACTTCGTTGTTTTGACTCTTGTCAATCTCCATCAGTGCAGCAACAGCTAACTCTGACAGAAAGGACCTGATCAACACCAATTCTGGGTGGGAGGGGCAGGACATGTGAAGATTTCCTTTCCTTTAATGAGCCTACCATAAAATTCTGTAAACCACTCAGAAATGGAATTAAGGCTAATTCTAGTGGAAAGATAGAATGAGATCCGCCAGAGACCAAGTCAGAACCCCATTAAGGATGGTAAATGAGCAATACCAAATCAACCACTTTAAAATGCTGAAACATTACATTCTATTCAGTTAGGTTTAAAAATCTGCTTCACTCTCCCTGATTTAGAGAGGAACAATAGCAAAGGATGGGAGGCCCTCTGCCAAATCTATTGCTATGGGAAAATCTGTTTCTGGTTTCTGAACTTTGTCAGAAGCAGCAGGAAGGGATGAGGCTCATCTCTGTTGGCAATGGCATGGAAAAGAGGGAGTCCCAGTACGACTCTCGGTAATGGCCACCACACCAGCAGGGCTCATTACAAAGAAGTATTTAATTTAGACAATCTCTTTCCTTTAATAGGACATGACTGTTAGAATCAGGGAGGCGAGACATATAACCCTTAGGAAACAGGGTTGGGGAAGGGCAGAAAGATGACTAAAAAAAGACAAACCACTTTTCCAGGCTAATCTATCCTATGGTCTTTGCCCTCATCCAGTTTCCCCATTGGCAAGCATTTTTTAAAAGCTTTATTACCCTGTTGCTTTGAGGCTCTGATCTATATATTGACATATAAGAACCCTGCTTCCAGTCTCTCTCCATATCTCTGTAGGCTAGCAAGGGGGGAGCAGGCAAACAAGGACATTTACAGAGAGCGTCATAAACATAGAATTGGAAGGGACCTTAGAGATTGTTCAATGCTATAACTTTACAAATGAGGAAACTGAGGCTAAAAAGTTAAGTACCTTATCTGAGCTTGCATAGGTTGTACATATCTCAAAATATTCTAATCCAGAGTTTGAAACTGGGTCCTCCAATTCCAAATTCATTTTCATTTCCTCTATGTCATGTTTCTTCTGGATTCTGGCTCCTTTTTCACATGCCCAGGCTATTAATGAAATCAGGATTGAGAGTGAGATTTTGTATGAGATGAGATTGATAAGTTTCCTTATTCCTTGCCACTTTCACTGTTGGACCGAGGTGCTTTTGAGTATCTAGATCAGTTATCAGCTTCCAGAAGTCATAACCTGCTACCACAATACACACTCTCCAAATGGATGGTTAGAGGAGAAATTGTATTAAGTCAGCTCTGTTTCCATAATGTCTCATATCTCACCATGGAAAACACTGAGCTTGGAAATTTATGGGGAAAAAAAAACAGTATTCTTAATGACTCTATCTAGAGGACTTGAAATTAATGAACATATTCATTCATCCATCCATTAAATATTTATGGAAGCATCTACCATGTGTGAGGCACAGTACCATGCAGTAGGGATGCCCTCAGGGAGCTCATAATGATGGGGACAAGACAGTGACACAAATAATTACAGTAAGGACAGGACTGGGCAGCTAGGTGGTGTAGTGGATAGAGTGCTGGGCTTGGAGTCAGGAAGACTCATTGTTCCTGAATTCAAATCTGGCCTCAGACAGTTACTGGCTGTGTGACCCTGGGCAAGCCATTTAACCCTGTTTGCCCCAGTCTCCTCATCTGTAAAATGAGCTGGAGAAGGAAATGGCAAATCACTCTAGTATCTTTGCCAAGAAAATCCCAAATAGGGTCACAAAGCATTATACATGACTGAAAAACTACAGAACAACAAAGAATTAGACTGTGATGAGAATATGATAGATGTCATTCTATAAGAGATCCAAAGATGGAGGTGATTTATAATTTAATTCCCATATTCCCATTTAATTCTATATCAGTAGGTTGCCAGGAGGCTGACCACTGAGTGATGAATTCTTTGGCCATGGGAACTCATGAAACAAAGAAAAATTCAAAACATTGCTCAATCTTATCCCTTCCACTGCTGCAGTGACCTTGGAAGAATAGTGAGAAAGGGGGTAGGGGTGATAAGAGATTATAAAGTTTTTAGATCATCTCTGAACATTAACTTTACTGTTGATACTAAAAATGTGAGGTCATAGTCTAAGAACAAATGAGTCAACACATTGTTGGAAGAATGAAATAATAATAAATGATGACATTTTTACTTTAAACAAAAGCAGAAGGTATAAAGAAATGAAAGATAGATGGATAGATGGTTTACAGGTCCTCCTTGGAAAGGCAAATAAAGAAGTTGACAGAATTGGCCCTATCATGTTTCCAAAGGCAACAAGAATGTCAGTATCAAAGCATTATAGATCTGGAACTGCAAGAAATATCTGACTTAATAGGATCATAGGGTCATAGATTAAGATGTAGTTTATGCTCTGGAGCTAAGCTCCCAATCTCCACTTTTACTGGCAAGTTGGGTCACTAGAAGGTGGCTACGACATCTTCCCTCAAGGATCTAGGGAACCATGGGAGGTTGAGGGTAATGATGGTGGTGGTTTTTCTAATACTATAGTTCACCAGTCAATACCACATATTTTCCCCAAAGATTATCAGTTGATATAAATTAGTCAGAAAATTAGCTTTTAGAAAGTGGTTTTGTAAGAACAATTGATATAAAATATCCCCCCAAGAGTTTGTGATATGCTCTCTCATCAGTATATACAGAGTCCAGAGGAAAGTGGGCTCAAGCTTAGAAAGCATATATAGCCAAGGAGTAACTCTCAGTTCTTGGTTGATGAATATCCTTTTCTCCTTTTCGTAGGGTAGTCATTAAGTTCTCCTTGGGCAAGATGAATTCTTTTTCTGATGGGTTTCTTATAGAGTCTTGAAACTGTGTTTCCTCAATGTGTTGAGTTTGTCCTTGACTCCTAATGGCAGACACCAATTACTACTGTTCTGGGGATAATACTAAGATGCTTATGAAGTTTACAAGATCTCTGATCAAATTGGGGAAGCAGGAGACAAGCTTGGCCTCTCTCTGCCTACCCTTTCCCCAAGCAGCACCTTAAGAGCTCGATTGGAATGGTTTTCTTCTATACAAGCCCTCAAATCTCTGATTTTAAACTAGGTTTCTTATTTTATACAAGCCCCTGAGTGTGTACTCAACTCTCCTCAACCAAACAGACTTCCTTCACACCTGGTTTTGGGCAACTAGGTGACACAGTGTATAAAGCACCAGTCCTGGTGTCAGGAAGATCTCTCCATTTCCTCAACTGTAAAATCAGCTGGAAAAGGAAATGGCAAACCACTCCAGTATCTTTGCTAAGAAAATCCCAAAAGGGACCACAAAGAGTCAGACACAACTAAAAATGACTAAACAACAACAGCACATCTAGTTAAAATGCTTTTGATTGATTGGATCAAGGGTTACACAGGTAATAAATCAGAAATGAGCTCTGAACCCCGGTCCTCTGATTCCATACCTAGTTCTTTCAACTCTACTACAACTCACTCTGCAAGGCTCATGATAAGCATAAAGAAAAACATCAGCATGAAGATAGCTACAGTTTATAGGTCAACATACATAACAGAAGATGAGCAAGTTGGAAAAAGTCTTTAAGACTGATAAAATGTTCCAAATTAAATACACAATGCTTAATATTGGGAGATTTCATTATGAACAAAAGCACAGTGAGGACGGCAAAAGCATGCTGAGACATATGGTCCAATAGAGAGAAATAAGAGTTTAAAGGATTATAGACTATGCAGAAGATGCTTGACTAGATATTATAAATATCTTCTTTATCACCTCTATCTATATCATATTTTTTTCCTTTAAGGTGGAAGTTAGAAGATATAGAATATGACAAGAATAGAGAAAAAACTGTATAAAATTAAGTGACCATACATCAAAGACAGAAAATACCAATGTGGGAACATTTCTGAATTAACTGTGTATATATAGACAAGGTTAGTTTAGGTAAAGTTAGTTTAGATTAGATAAAACATGTATTACACACATTCAATTCAATCTCTACTTTTTATATGATGCCTTTCCTGATCCCCTGGCTATTAGTGTCACCCTTCCACTACTATATTTATTTATTTTGTGTTTATTCTAGCTATATTTATTTTATATGTATGTGCTATCTTCCTCCAGTAGAATATAAGCTCCTTGAAGGCAAGGTCTCTTCCATTTTTGTCTTTGCTATCCTCAGCTCGCAGCACAGTATTTGGCACGTAGTAGAGTAATACATGCTGTATGTTGATTGATTGTCAACACTTCATTTGGAAGTTTAACGCATGAAAGGGCAAACACCAACACGGAGGTCAAAAAAATCCAGAAAAATACTTCAGTAAAATAATACGAGATTTCTTTGCCAACCTTAGAAATACAGTAGCCAAAGACTATATTGGTCTAAAATATAAATTCATTTGCAAAAACTTTTGGAGGAGGATGGTGTAAGATTGTGAAAAATATTGTCTCATAAAACATAGAGAAACAGTAGAGAGAAAAACTTAAGTTTGTAGAAAGGTTGTCATTAGACTCAATTAAGTCAGATTATCCTAAGAGTATTTAAAGATAATGCCAGAAAGTGGATAAAAACAGATGAAAAATGGGGGAAAGAGGAGAGAAAAATCTGTGAACATTTCTGTGACAAATTGTTTCGTCTATCAGTGATAATAGAATTGTCACAATTGGACCCTGATGCCTGATATGCAACATGAGAAAGTAGAAGATGGGACAAACAGAAGTGGGAGGAACATCTGGACTCATATGTATGTGTGTGTGTGTGTGTATGTTTATCTATGTATGTGTATCTCACTATATGTATGTGTGTGTATATAAATACATACATATGTTTGTATATGTTTGTTTATCTATCTATCTATATCTCATTGTGTCATCAACTTTAGGCTGCTTTCTCTACTCTTCCTTAAAAATTTAAAATTTAAATACTATGCCCCTCCCTTCCTCTTTCTTATAGAGTCTGTTCAGCACAAAACAACAGTTATTTTCATATTCAGACTAATAAGAACACAAGTAAAATTTCAGAGTTTGATGATAGTCTAGGATTAGAGTGTTAGAGATAGGAGGTTTGGTGACATGAGGGAGGAAAAGTTTGTGAAGGATAAAGTAGCTGGGATGGTAGGAATAATTCCTCCATCTTTCTCCAAGAATAAAAAAAAAAATCATCTGGGTATATTTTAAGGTAGAAAGGAAAGTGATAACAAACTCATTAATTTTTTTTTTGTGATTCCAAAAGACTTGTGATGTGACCATGAGTTGTCAATTTTAATACTATATTTCTCTTTTTAAAAAACGATCCCATTTCACTGGAGGATGGAGAAAATAAAACTTGACAGTTCTGGAGACAAGATAGAGTCTCCAAAATCCATCAATTGTGCATATAAACTATTTATATCAGCTTTATTGCTTTATGAAGGTAAAAAGTAAAAAGCTTATTGGATTTGATAAATTAAATATAAATTTTAATTTTTCAATTAATTCATTTATTCAATAAACATTTGAGTGCCTATATCATGTAAGGTGTGACTAGGTATACAAAATACTTGTATTAACTATAGTACCTTTCCTCAAGGAACTTATTATATAATAAAAGGTTCAATACAGGTACACAAATAAATATACTAGGAATATTGTGTAAGTACATGAAAGAGATAAGAATAAATTGCTTTGAGTTTAGTTTAGAACATAAGTGTCAAATATGTATGTACTGCGTGTGGTCCACAATACTCCTCAGTGTGACCCAAATCAGATTTAAATGTAATTGGGAAAATTTAATTAAAAAAACAACAGAACATAGATAGTAATATGTGTTTTTTAACAAGTTAATGTGTAGTCTGCTGAGATCCTTATGTATAGTGTTTCTAATTGAGTGTGACACCACTTAATTAGAATATAAGCTCCTTTTGAGTAGAAATTGTTTAATTTTTGTATTTGTATCCCTGGTGTCTTCTTCAGGACATGGTACATTATAAGCTATTAATAACTACTTATTGGTTGTTTGCTTTATGAGAATTTAGAGGAGGGAAGGATCACTTTTGATTAGGAAGGGAATAGGGAAATCTTTGTGGAAAGAGTGACATCTGAGCAAGGATTCAAAGGATGTTTAGAATTTCAACATGTGATAGTGAAGGGGAATGGGGCAGGAAGGAGGAAAAAGCTCAATCTGAAAGCTTTTAAAATATTTAGTTAGAAAATAGGAGATAAAACATATTAAATCAATTTTTTTAAAAAACTCAGAACATTGAAATCATGATTGTTCTTCATACAGACAGCTTTATTTTACTTTAGATCTAAGTATAGGTGGTTTGTTCTCATTGGCCCATTAATAAGGTTGGTTTTTTTTTTCTGCAGATTTGTTAATTCAGCCAATATTTGTGAAAAAGTTACTATGCTCAAAGAACTTAAGTCAAGAGTTCTTTCTCTAAGTCACTTACGGTATACGGTTATAATATCTGGTTTATGAATGCAGTGAACATATTTACTGATCCCGAACTAAGAGCATATTGACTAAAAAAGGAAATTCTTTTCACAAAGTCTTATTCAAAGTAGTGTATATGAAGCCTAGGTTATTTTGCATGCTGCTAATTAGGTGTTTTCCAAAACTGGTACAGAGATTGTGGATATCCCTGTATGACTGTATGAGGGGTTGAACTGGTCTGAGAGCTTTAGAGAGGAGGGACATTCTTCATCTTGTTTGGAGAGAGTATGTGTGTAGTTTCAGACTCTCATGGAGGACTCACAATATATCTTTTACCTTTAAGGGAGAGTGACTATGGAAGCTAAATGCTTTTGAAACTAAAAATATGCTCCTAGACTAGCATATTTAGGAAATATATATAATTCCAATCTGGCGCCTTCCTCTCTCTTGAAGGGGAATAGAGCACCTGGCTTCATGGCCCCTTCTCCTCTTCTCAAGGCAAGAATCACAGTTTCCCATGGAGAACTACGGTCAAGAGTCTAGAGATAACTAGCTATGCTTTTCCACAACCTGCCTATCTACACATTTAGTCATCCCATGAGGATATTCAATATTAGACACGAGAAAGAAAGGGAACAAGCATTTATTAAGCTTCTACTATGTACCAGGCACTGTGCTAAGTGCTTTGCAAGTATTATCACATTTGATCCTCACAACAGCCATGTGAGATAGGTGCTATTATTATTCTCATTTTACAGCTGAGGAAACTGAGGTACACAGAGGTTAAATGATTGGCTCAGTATTACACAGCTAGTATCTGAGGTTGCATTTGAACTGAGGTCTTCTTGGCTCCTGGCCACAATTCTCTCCACTGCAGAACCTATCTGTCTGCTACTTATATGGGCAGCATATATACTTTGTAGTAGAGTTACAGAATCTCAGAGTTGGAAGGAACCTCAGAAGTACTTATCTAGTTCAATCCACGCGTAATCCCTCTAACTCCCTGACAAGCAATCATTCAGCCTGTGTTCAAAGACCTCTGGAGGCAGTCCCATTCCATTTGTTTTTGCGGGGGGGGGGGTGGTGGTTTAGAACTGTGATTTCACCAGTGTGGAAAACATTTCTCCTCCCTATACTCCCTCCTCCAATCCCTCTACCCTGCTTCAGGAGTTTTTCTGCCACCTACTTAAGCTATGCTAGAATTAATCTTTCACCATTACAGACAATAGCTGACTGCCTGTTTACCATTTTTTATGGTGGTTCCTTATTTCTCCTTCTATCCCTTTGTTTACTATGTGTCTTCTTTATTAGAACCCTTGCTAAGGAGGTGGTGGTAGTGGTGGATTTGTGTTGAATGTATACAGTTCTGATGTCAAGAATGGAGGTGAATATAATTTTAGAAAGGACCTTGATAAGCTGAAATAAATTCGCAGAAAAGTGACCATGATGTTATAAAGGTATCACCTCCTTTTCCTCTCCTCCATCCCAAAGCAGGTCAGTGACTTGTTGGTAACTTAATAGCTGCAGAAAGCTGCAAGCTTATATGACTGGCCAATGGTCACACATCTACTATATGTTAGAGGTGGGACTAAAACTCAGGTCTGCTTGACTCTGAGGTTGGCCTTCTACTATTATTCCACATTGTGCTGCCTCCCATTCCACAGAGCTGTAATTGTTAGGACTGAGAGAAATGACTATTAATAGCCAATGATTTGGAGAGATCCAGAGTTCTCTCCCTTTTCCTAAAGTTCTCATTTCAAGGTTCAACCTCTGAAGGATAGGACTGACCAACAACAGATAGGATTAACATTCTCTTCAGTCTAGGTATTGCTACCCCACCCAACCTTACAAGAAATTTAATCTAAGGTGAAACTTCAGCCCACTGTCTTCATCTTCATTCAGTGGGGGATATAGAGCCTTTGTCCACATTTCCCCAGAGACTGGAAGTGATTTGGAAGTAAATGACAGGATCAAAATTACATTCCCCCTAGCCCTTCATAAGAATAGGTCCATCTTTCAATATAATATTCATTTTTCTCATTAATTGTTAACCAATCAGAGGTGATTGCCATCCTCAGGAACACCCACTCTTCAGAGGACATATCAACTGTGAGCCCACTGCCATGATTCTTCTTTGGCCTTCAGGAGTGTCACTGTCCCATTTTATTGATAGTATACCAGCATTATTAATAAAATGATTAATTACTGAGAAACTATGTCTCTCAAACATTTTAAATGTCACAGGACATTTTTCTCTCATGTGAGATGAAATCTATCTTTATAATTCCATTTATTGCTTCTAGTTCTGCCCTCCAAGTCCAAGCAAAATAAATTTAATCTTTTTTTTCATGTGATAGCTCTTCAAAATTTTGAAGTCAGCTATCATACTCTTCCAATTATCCTCCTAAGCCCCCAACACTTTTTCCTCCTACAAGTTAAGTATGCTCAGTTCCTGAAATTGATTTGTATATAGCATGGTTTCCAGACTCGTTATCATTATGGATACCCTCTTCTGGATTAATTTCAGCTAACCCAAGGTTCCTCCTAAAGTTATATATACTTTCTTTCTTGAAATCAGAACCATATGGTTTAGCACAAGTATCCCCTTCCCTTTCTCATCTTGACCTCTTTAAGCAAGAGTTCTAATAAAGAAGTCACATAGTGAAGAAAGGTATGGAAGGAGACATGAAGAACTACCATGAAAATGGTAAGTAGGTTGAATAGTGGTGAAAGATTAAGCTCACTAAGGATTTAAGAAGGAGGTAGATTAACAATCCACTCTAGGGTAGAGAAATTAGGTAGATGGGAAGGCTTCTTCCCCTAACTTAAAAGCAAATATTATAAAGGCAGGAACCTTTGCCAGGAGGAGTAGAGTAAAATTTGGACATAAGAACTATTATTATCCCTGATTGCTACATGAGGAAACTGAAGCTGAGAGAGGTTAAATGACTTGCCCAGGGTTACATAGCAAGTAAGTGTCACAATTGAGACTCACTCAGGTTTTATGACTTCACCTTCAGTGTCCAGTCATACCACAAAGTTTGAAAAAAAAGTTCAAACTTTAATTTACTGCCCTTTATTCTGTCTACCAGCCAAATACTGGCTACACTGCACTAGGATTTAAAGAGAGCAGATGTGAATTCCTTGAGGAAATGACAAGATAATGGAAGCTAAAAGAAGCCCACCTATTTGGGTCATGACTAAGAGTTAACTGGCTAGTACCATGGAATTCTGATACTCATCTGATTGAGTTGTAGATGATGTTTATTATTTACAAGAGAAATTTAAATCATCCAAATAATTTGAAATTTGTGAAACAAAGCACACCCCTCCTCTACCCCTCACCCTTAATGTGGGAAAGGAATATAACAAAATACAGATCCTAATATTTTGTCTGACAAATTAGCTGGGAATATTTAGGGCATGATGCATTCTAGGGAGAGGAAAAAAATCATTAGATTAGCAATTCTGGTCATTCTGTGAAGGAAATTTCTGTTTCCTTGGCTGCACACTAATAATTTTTTTAAATCACATTTCATCAATATCTTTCAAAGATAGTCTTCCAGTACAATTACTGTTGCAAATGTATTATGTGTAAGAGAAGCTCCAATCCCCACTTTAATAATCTGGAAACCTGATTATGTTTGCAAAACTGCCCTGAAGTCTCATTCTACAGTTCAACAAAATTTTCCACAGCTAAATCCTGGCAGTGGGACTTCATATTATTGAAACTCTTCTCCTTATGAATTGAATTACTGTAATTTACTTTCATCATAAGTAATAAATAAATTACATGTTAGAAATCAAGGGGGATAGCCTATTTCCTGAAGCATGATTTTTTTTCCACTGTATTTTTTTAGTATTACTTGTGAATTTCCCTAAACTGAAAAACCACAAGGATTCTCAAAATTCATAGTGGTTAGAAAAGGTAACATTTATTTTTGATATCATTCTGTACATCAATAAGACTCCTTTGCTATATACATTAGTCTAACCCTATAGTTACAATATCATTATTAACCTTCTAATTGTTTCCCTACATCTAGTCTCTCCTTTTTCTAATCATCCTCCACACAGCTGCCAAATTGATATTTCTAAAGCTGAGGTCTAACCACATCACTCTTCTGCTCAGAAAGGTTCAGCAGATTCCCATTGCCTTTAGTAGATAACACACAATTCCTCTGTTAGATATTTAAAGGCCTTAATAATCTGGTTCTAGCCTACTTTCTAGTCTGATTACATATTATGTCCTTTTATGCATGTTACACAGCCAAACTGTCTGACTTTACTGTTCCCCACACAAAACACTACAGCTTTCATCTCCCATTGCACAAGTTGACTCACATGCCTGGAATACTCTTCCTCCTCATCTCTGCCTCTTGGTAACCCTGGCTCCCTTCAAGACTCAATTGAATCCAGTTCTACTCCTTTAAGAGAATTTTCCTGATCTGTTCCAGTTAGTGTCCCACCCAAGTTGCTTTGTATTTGTTTTGTGTATAGTATCCTACAATTTTCTCTTCAGCGGGTTCAACTTTTGACTTGGTCACCTCTTCTACATATACCATTTAGCTGCAGCCTGTGTGACTTGGCTGAATCTGTGCCTTTTTATTCAATAGCTTTTCCCACAGAAACTTGCTTTCTGAATCTGTATTCTGGAATAGACCTCCTCCTTCATCTTCCCATCTCTGGTTGAATCAAGCTGGCAGACATATATTTAGGCCAATGAAACACATTTTCTTTGTGTTCATCTGGTGATCCAATTAATTACTTCTTTATCTCAGGGTCACGAGTTATTGGCTTTGTGGGGATTGGGTCAAAAAATCAGCATAGTTTCATTCCATTACCTATTCCCTCCCCTAAACCACCTCCCTCTGCAATGATTGGGGCCCATATCACCAGAATAAAAGAATCAACAGCTTTGAAATGTTACATGTCAGGCTATTCAATGCAAAGTAATGAATATTGCTTACTAATTCTCATGGATGGCAGTTAGGTGGCACAGTGGATAGATGCCAGAACTGGAGTCAGGAAAATTCATCTTCCTGAGTTCAAATCTGCCCTCAGTCACTAACTGTGTGACTTTTGGCAAGTCACTTAACCCTGTTTGCCTCAGTTTCCTTATCTGTCAAATGAACTGGAAAAGGAAATGGCAAACCACTTCAGTATCTCTGCCAGGAAAACTCCAAATGAGGTCATGAAAAGTTGGACATAACTGAAAAGTGACTGAACAAATTATTATGATTAGGGATGAAACATAACTTTAAATAATAAAATGTGACAACACTGCCAAAATTTGTTTTAAGTAGATGCTTTAAAAAATACTAACTTGGTCTTAGAAGCACAGGCATTTTGTATCTTATTTTCAAAGTGAGGAAAATGATAATTTCTTTTATTGGAGAAGGGTTAATAGGATGGTGATTTGCATGTACAATGGAGTTTCCTTTTGAATCTCAAGGGCTCTTGTTTTAATTGTGAAATGCCCAATTAGGTGGGCTTTTAGGAAACTGACACTAAAAAATAATTTTACTAATACTGTGTTGTATCTATTATGGTATGAGTATTTTACTCACAATATTTTAGTACAGCATTTGTGCTTATATTTTAGCAACTTTGGCAAGTACTTAGTTATTACCATTAGTCTTACAAGTATAGCAAAAGAGATATGGTGTGTTCTTTGGAGTCATTAAGACCTGGATTCAGGTTGTGTTTGACACATATTAGCAGTGTGACCATGAGCCAGCCATTTAGCCTCTTAGCAGCTGAGACAATTCTGTGAGTCTGTAAGTTATAGATGACCTGCCCATTTATTGTATGAATGTAGTGAATATTGATATATTTTTAAAATTAATCATTGATTGAGAATTACATGTAATCACTGGAATCGGTACTTGGGAATTCTTTGATTTAAAAAACAGTTTGACTACTTAACATTAGAGTCCATACGATGGTTTGACTTCTTTATAAGAGTAATTTCCCTATTTGTCTGTGCTACAGCTTAGACTTTTGCCCCAGATGGGAGGGGAAGGGGAATGAATCCCTGGAGTCATAAGATGTTCTGCACAGTCATAAGTCAAGGGTTGCTTAACACCAGATTTTCTAGGGAAAGTTGATTAACTCTGCTATCATGAGTCTTGTAAATCTCCTGCAAATCAGGCTAAATGTAAGCCCACCCTACACCTTCACCAACTATATAAAAGACTGCTCTGTCTACTCTAATGCATGCGGGGCCACTGAGGGGCTTTAGGGATCTCACTTATTGGCAGCAGCCAGCCTTGCTAATGAATGATCATGCTCAGACTTTGTGCCTCAGTTCTCCTCATTGCAGGTTTTTATCATGATGGTAGGGAGCTCTCTGCAAATGTAAAATCACAGGGCTAGATAAAAGAAAAAATTTGGAGTGAATAGTCTTTTATTGTCAAGGAATTGATGTCAGGAATCTTGAGATTCTATGTGATTTCCAGTTACAATCTTATTTTAAATGGAAGGAGCATTTTATAGCAGGAAGTATATCTAATCTATGGAAATCAGAACACTCATTTTTGATGTGAAAGAAAGGCCACCCCTGAAATGTTTTCATGAGGAGCTTCTCAATTTTTTTTTAAAGTTTAATTTTTAATTTTGGAAGCTTTAATTCTGGGCTGTTTGTCTGAGTCCCCCCCACCCCAACTTCCCTCCCTCCCCAACTTCCCCTAAGCTTTTAGTTAACTATATTTGGTGATTTATGATTCCCAAAGAGAGTAGTTTTTGATCATTTTATCAAAATGGCACCAATTAATTTATGATGTACATTTTACTAGCATTTCTCCTGAAACTGAGAATATGTTTATAGGGTTCATTAAATTACATTTGAAAGTATTAAAAAAATCAAATGTTCTATGAATTACACAAAGTTAATGAGGATAAAAAAGGTTTTTGTGGCCCGAGGATGCTAAAAGAGTGTCCTTATATTAAAATCAGAGGTATGAAATTTTAGATCTATTTAAAGGAAACTAACTTATACTCATTTCTTCATTATCTTGTGTTTGGATTACTATATTAGCCTTCTGTCTCTTGTTTCTCCTTACATATCCCCTCCGCCACTCTTCTATATATTACTGCCAAATAGTCTCCCCCAAATACTCATTTTATCCTCTAACTTCTCCTGCTTAAACTCCACAATGGCTCCCTATTGCCTATATAATCAAACTCTTCAGGACTCTCTATCAACTGACAGCACTTCGTTTCATATTTTAAAAATCAGTCTATTATTTTTCAGTTTTCATTGACAAGTTTTATTTTTATATTATAAGCATTTATAGGTCATTCCTGCTTAGGGAGAGATCTCTTGTAACAAAATAGAATAGCTAAACTAAAATACAATGACCTCATGTGAAAATTCATGCAACATTTCATATTTGTAGAGCCTTCTCCCACCTCTGGATTTTAAAATATGAAAAGAAATCCATTTTCTCCCTTTCCCTCTCCCAGCCCCATTGGAAAGAAAAAGAAAAATAGTAAATTTCTTGTAACAAATAATCACAGTCAAGCAAAACAAATTCTCTCAATGGCTATAACAATGTATATCTTATTCTGTACCCTATATCTGACAAATCTCCGTGATGGATATCATGCTTAATCTTTGGTCCTCTGGAATCATAAATGGTCATTATGTAGATTATTATTCTTACAGCTTTCAAAGCTGAGGACCAGAAACATGAAGTGACTTTCGAAAGTCACACAGGTAATAAGCAGCATATTCAGAATTTTAACTCAGGTATTCTGATTCCAGACTCTGTGCTCTTTTCATCACACCAAGCTTCCTAGAGTTTGAAAACTTCAACATTTGTCTTTCTCAAGTCCTGTGTCACTACACATATTTTCCATCATCTTTCAAAGATCACTGATAGTGGCCCAGCAATTCAATCTTTAGTTAAGTGCTCTGGGATGTGATTTGACTAGACCTGGTGACAGTTCAGAGACAGAGAACTCCTTGTGATTGCTTGAGTTAAGATTCAGACATTTTACTCTCAGGCCACTTGCAAACACATCTATCTATCTATTTATCTATCTATAGCTATATCTGTATGGATATGCCTGTCTGTCTATCTATCTACAAATATATAAATATAACATTGTTACATGCTATTAGTAATCAGTGGGGCTCCTAGTGAGGAGGGGTAGGGAGAGAAATTCTCTCTCCCTGACTACCCCTTGATATACAAGGGAAAAGGTGAAGATAAACTCCTCGAGAGTTGACAGCTCTGACAAGGGGAGGCTGATTCTTCAGTCAGCCAATCACCTTAGTTCCTTGTGCATCATCAGGTTGATTGGACAACTCTTCAACTTGATCAGGGACTTCCTGGATCAGCGCCCTCTTCCCCACTTATATTTATATTCAGTATTATCCATTCACTTCTGTGCTATAATAGGGCAATGATGTAGAGCATCTGGGAAGATTTGAACAAGTTTTCTTGGGCTAGTGTTCTGATTTTCCCCAAAATAACATCCAGTTCCCATGTTGACCAACAATAAGATCTCTGATACCTTCATCAGAGATGCATGGATTGTGGCTGCATCACTACAGAGGTTCCCCCTTCACATAACAATCTCCTTTACACCTTAACAGATAATCTTTTAAGAGTAGCTATAACTGAACAATGTTATCGTTTGGCTAGTCAACTCTTAAGTAATAATTTTTTTCATACTTAGCTAGGTTGGTCCTTAGATCACAGACATGTCAGGACCATAAATTAGAGCATCATAGATTTAGAACTAGAAAGACCTTTAAAGTTTTTTTTTTAGTCTAATACCCTCATTTTACAGGGGAAGACACTGAGGTCCAGAGAGGTTAAGTGGTTTTGTCCAAGATTACAAAGAAAATAAGTGGCAGAGGAGCTGGAGCCAAGATGGCAGAGTGAAAGCAGTGACTTGCTTGAGGTCTCCCCCAAACCCCTCCAAACACATGTAAAAAAATGACTCTAAACAAATTCTAAAGCAGCAGAACCCACAAAAAGACAGAGTGAAACAAATTTCTAGCCCAAGACAACCTGGATGGTTGATCAGAAAGGTATATTATGCTGGGTGGGGAGAGGAGCACAGTTTGGCATGGGTGCACAGGCTGCAGTGAACCTGGAGTAGGCCTCAGAGGACTGAATTGCAGGCAGCTGTGGAGATTTCCATACTTCTCAACCCATGAACGCCAAAGACAACTTGGAAGGTCAGTGAGAAAAGTCTGTGACTGCGGTGAGAGAGAAGCTAGGTCTCAGCCACAAGTCCCGAGCATGGCCTGGGGCAGTGGCTGCCTCCTGAGTTTCCAGACCACAGACTGAGGGGGAATCAAGTGGCTGATCAGAGGGGGATTGCAGGGATCTCTTTGCCAGTGCTGAGGCAGGAATCTCTTGCTTTGTCCGTGTTTGGATCTGGGTTACAGTTCTGAGGGGTGGTCCTGGGGTGAGGAGGAGGAGTGTTGGTGGGGTGAAGCTTGTTGTGGTGGTGGAGAGGAAACACCTCGCCCCTTATCATAGCACCTTGGAAGAAGTGAAAATTTACAGGTCCCTAGAAATATCTCTGAAAACAGCTGTACAAACCCCCAAAGCTTGGGACAATACACTTTTCACATTGGAAGCAGACTTTTACCTTAACAAAGAGTTTAAAACTCAAGTAATTGGCCAGGATCATGAGTAAGCAGCACAAAAAGAGTCAGACTATATTATCTTACTTTGGTGACAAAGAAGATCAAAACATACAACCAGAAGAAGACAACAAAGCCAAAGCTCCTACATCCAAAGCCTCCAAGAAAAATATGAATCAATCCCAGACCTTGGAAGAGTTCAAAAGGGATTTTGAGCAGCAAGTAAGAGAAGTAGAAGAAAAACTGGGATGAGAAATGAGAGTAATGCAAGAAAATCATGAAAAACAAGTCAACAGCTTGCTAAAGGAGACCCCAAAAAATGCTGAAGAAAATAACACCTTAAAAAATAGCCTAACCCAAATGGCAAAAGAGGTCCAAAAAGCCAATGAGGAGAAGAATGCCCTAAAAAGCAAAATTGTCCAAATGGAAAAGGAAGTCCAAAAGCTTACCGAAGAAAATACTTCCTTAAAAACTAGAATAGAGCAATTGGAAGCTAGTGACTTTATGAGAAATCAAGACACTGTAAAACAAATCCAAAAGAATGAAAAATTAGAAAACAATGTGAAATGTCTCATTGGAAAAACAACTGACCTGGAAAATAGATCCAGGAGAGAGAATTTAAAAATTATTGGACTATCTGAAAGCCATGATCAAAAAAAGAGCCTAGCATCATCTTTCAAGAAATTATCAAGGAAAACTGCCCTGATATTTTAGAACCAGAGGGCAAAGTAGAAATTGAAAGAATCCACCGATCTCCTCCTGAAAGAGATCCCCAAAGGAAAACTCCTAGGAATATTGTAGCCAAATTCCAGAGTTCCCAGGTCAAGGAGATAATAATACAAGAAATCAGAAAGAAACAATTTAAGTATTGTTAGAAACACAATCAGGATAACACAAGATTTAGCTGCTTCTACATTAAGGGACCACAGGGCATGGAATATAATATTCCAGAGGGCAAAGGAGATAGGATGACAACCAAGAATCACCTACCCAGCAAAACTGAGTATAAACCTGCAGGGGAAAAAGTGGTCATTCAGTGAAATAGAGGACTTTCAAGCATTCTTGATGAAAAGACCAGAGTTGAATAGAAAATTTGACTTTCAAAAACAACGCTCAAGTGGAACATGAAGAGGTAAAGAGAAAAGAGAAATCATAAGAGACTTATTAAGGTTGAACTGTTTACATTCCTGCATGGAAAGATGATATTTGTAACTCATGAGACCTTTGTCAGTATTAGGGTAGTTGGAGGGAAAAAATTATATGATGTATATATCTATATATGTAGATATATATCAATAGATAGATAGATAAATAGATAGAGGGTACAGGGTGAGTTGAAAATGAAGGGGTTGTATCTGGAGAATAAAATTAAGGGGTGAGAGAGGATTATACTAGGAGAAAGAGAAAGGGAGAGGTAGCATGGGGAAAATTATCTTACAAAAAAACAGAGAAGAAAAGGCTCTTAAAGTGGAGGGGAAATGGGGGAAGGTGAGAAGGAATGAGTGAATCTTATTCTTATAGGATTTGACTTAAGGAGGGAATAACATACACATTCAATTGGGTATGGAAATCTGTCTTACCCTACAGGAAAATGGTGGGGGAGAAGGGGACAACAGAGTAGGGGGATGATAGAGAGGAGGGCAGATTGGGAAAGAGGGTAATCAGAAGCAAATACTTCTGAGGAGGGACAGGGTCAAAAGAAAGAAAAGAATAGATGGGGGGCAGGATAGGATTAAGGGAAATAGAGTTAGTTTTTCACAGCATGTCTAGTATGGAAGTGTTTTGCATAACTGCACATGTATAACCTATATTGAGTTGCTTGTCTTTTTGATGAGGGTGGGTGGGGAGGGAGAAAGGGAGAAAATTTGGAACCCAAAGTTTTAAAAATACATGTTTAAAAAAAATGTTTTCACATGCAACTGGGAAATAAGAAATACAGGAAATGGGGTATAGAAATCCATCCTACCCTACAGGAAAATATAAGGGGAAGGGGATAAGAGAAGGTGGGGAGAGATAGAAGGGAAGGCAGACTAGGGGAAGGGGTATTCAGAATGCATGCCATCTTGGGGTGGGGGGAAGGGCGAGATGGGGTGAACATTTGGAACTCAAAATCTTATGGAAGAAAATGTTGAAAACCAAAAAGAAATAAATACATTAATAAAAAAATTAAAAAAAATTAAAAAAAAAAAGAAAATAAGTGGCAGAGCCAGGATTTGAACTCTGGTCCTGATTATAAATAAAATTTATTCTTGAACCTGTGCTTTTAAGCCTTTTGAGTCAACAGATCAACAAATATTTATTAAGCAATTATGATGTGCCAGGCATTGTGCTAAGCTCTTGGGTTGCAAAAAAAAGTGAAACAGTCCCTGCTCTCAAGGAGCTCATAGTCTCACAAGGGAGACAATAGTAAACAAATATATGTAGACAAGATTTATGACATACATGCACACACACGCACATGCACAACACATATATATGTATGTGTGTATATGTATGTGTATATATGAGATAATATCATATATACATATAAGTATGAGTGCATATGAATGTGTGTCTATATATGCATATGTATGTCTATGTGCGTGTATATGTGTTTATGTGTGTATATACACACACATACATACACGAGTGTGTATGTATATATATATTTATAAATATGAGATAATCTCAGAAGGAAGGCACTAAAGGGAAAAGTTTCTTGCAGAAGATGAGATTTATGAGCCTTGACAAGGGCAACAGCCAATCAAAGTGCCCAGTCAGGAGATGGAATGTGTTGTCTGAGGAATAGCAAGGACGCCAGTGTCTGGTACTTGTGGAGTACAGTGGAGAGGAGTAAATTATAAAAAGATGGAAAAGCTAGGAAAGGTTTGACAAGACCTTAGAGAACCTGAGCTCCACTTCAAGAAGACAAGGTCGCTTCCACACCATAATGAGGGACTGAAATAAGACTTGATTGGAGGAAGATTTCAAATAATGTCTACATGTTCAATTAAGGTCAGAGTATATTTTTAGAAACACTTCATCCTATGTGTATAGCTATACAAAACAGGAAATGATTCCTGCAGTTAAGAACTCAGTAATTATTTGTACACTTTAATTACAAAGCACTCACTGATTTTCTGTTTTGCCTTAATGGAACCCAACAAAGGTTTTATTGAAACCCAGTGCAGTGGACAGCTTGGAAAGCAATCTTAAATTTAGAAGTAGAAATGATCAGTTTTTCCTCCCAGCTCAGAAGCTGCTTACTTTTTTTTCTCCTAGAGGAAGCTGGCACAGGAAAAGTACAAGGAAATCAACAAATAATTTCACCTTTCATAAAGTCTGTGGTCATCATATTCCTGGGGAATTGCCTTCTATTAGGTCAGAGGTGATTGATATTGGTGCCCACACAGTCCCTAAAACCTTCTTACACAGAAGTTCTTTCAGGTTGCAAACAATTGGTGGTTTCTATGAGAGCCACTACTTTGTACTGTACAACCACAAAGACTCCAGTCCCTAAGATAAATATAAAAATCAAATAAAGTAATGGCTAGCAATATTAATTAATACTGCTTTTAAGGTATGCTTCATGGAAGTAATGTATATGGTTAAGCCTGGGCAGTATATAAGTCTTAGAATCCATTATTAGGAGGTCACCAGAGGAGAGACTCAAGCAGAGCACATGAATTGCTTGATGATGTCACGGCTACCATTTTTAGGCAATTCTCAAATAAAAGGATTTGAGCTGTTAACCTATGAATTCATTAATCCCTAATGTCTCCATGTGACATATTCATGTTTGGTGTGCTTAGTATTATTTATTAGAATATTCAATACTTGAGTACTAATGTACTCAGCACTATTCAGGACACAGCATTTAATATGATGCATGGAGATACAAAAGGAAGTCAGAGAGATAAATAACATTCTCAAGGTGACATAAATAGAATTATAATATTTTACAGTTGGAAAGGACCTTACCGATCATCTAGTTTAACCCCTTCATTTTACTTATTAGGGAAATGAGCCCCAGAGAGCTTTGATGAATTAGTTAAATTTACTATTAAATAATTTTTATCTAGAACAGGAAAAAAAAACCAAGAGCATTGTTTGTAAGGACTGGTGCTAACTTATGTGAATGGTATTCTATCAATATCCTGTCTGTTAATTGTTATTATTACCTCAAAAGTTCAGTAGTTGAAATTCAGGAGGGAAAAAGAGGATGGCAGTTTAGTTTGACTCTACTGCAGAAAGAGTCAAACTTAACAAAGAGAAAAGGAAACAAACTATAAAATCACTTGGACCACCATTTACTCATCAAATGATATAGAAATACCATATGTGCTATCTAGGCCAGGGAAATTTAGCAATTGGTCATGGTTACAAGGTAAATCCTATTCTTGGAAAATAAGACATGTGCAACACCTGAAAGTTAAAAACTTTTTTTTATCACTCAAAGAACAGATAAGATTTCCCTTTTAAAGGTCAAAAGAAGAACAGCAATGCTAAATTTGTGACACAGAATCCAGTTCTATAGTATAGCTATTTTTCCTCCCAAGGGAAAATACACATGAATACAAAATGGGGCAGATAGGTGTCACAGTGGAGACTATTGGATCTGGAAACAAGGAAGATCTGAATTCAAATTCTGCTTAAGATATTTACTAACTTTGTGACCTTGTGTAAATCAATTAATTTCTCTCAGCCTCAGTTCCCTCATCTGAAAGATGAGGATAATAATAACACTTAAATTTACAAGGCTGGTTTTGAGGATCAAATGAGATAACATGGAAAGTGCTTTGCAAATCTTAAAGCTCTATAGAAATTCTAGTTATAAAATGTATATTTTTGAAAACTGTTCCACTTCTAAATCAGCTTAGTTTTGTTATACAGCTTTTCTCTCTTGGGATTCTTAACAGAACTATCTAAATGAAATGAGAGTCTTCAGGACTTAGACAGTTATAGGCTCAATCCTCTAGCTGACACCATAATTTCCTATTTTCTGACCTCAATCATCACTGTTGAAATTGGAGAGTGTGACATCGACAGAATGAAAAAAATGGTTCAGGAACAGATCTCCTAAGAAAAGGCCCTTGCAAACATTCTTAACTGCAATACCCCAAAGCAAAGATGGAAAAATGATAATGTGTACACAAAACTATTTATGAAAGTTTTTGACAACACGATTAAAATGTTTCTCTTGTTATCTAATATGGAAAAGTGGGCTAGGTCAATAATTTTCCAGTGTTCTAGGGGATTAGAAACCCTTTTTAATATCAATAAATTTCAGAGATTTACACATGATAGTCCTTGTTGAAAGGGTGAGAAGACCCCTGTGAGATTCAAGATTGCCTTAACCTTCCCTTTTTTCTTTCTTTCTTTCTCTTTCTTTCTTTCTTTCTTTCTTTCTTTCTTTCTTTCTTTCTTTCTTCCTTCCTTCCCTCCTTCCCTCCTCCCCTAAGGTTTTAATGGAAATTCAGGGAATTTTCAGTGAGGAAAGCTCCATTTACCAGTGCTGAATGATACACATTCTGCCAACTTCTAGTCCTGGAGAGTTTTCTGGGGCATTGAGTCATTAAATGACTTGCCCAGGGCTACATATCACTTTGTGTCAGAGCTGGAACTTGAGCCCAGGTCATACTCACCCTGAGGTCAGTTTTGTCTAGCTCCTATAACACGCTGATTTTCTACTCTTGGTTAAAAAGTGTTGAACTCTTTATTTTAGTGACCGTTAGAATAGTTATACTAAGTTGTGGGAGGCCCAACTTATCCTGGAGAACTGTGTAGGTATTTGGGGAAGTGGAAGCCCACTGGAAAAAGGAAGTAAATTGTCCTGACTTTTCATGGGTTTGTGTGTGAGTCCTTGCTTTTTTTATTGGGGTCAGCTAGGTTGCACAGTGGATAGAGCACTGGATCTGGAGTCAGGAAGACCTAAGTTCAAATCCAGCTTCAGATATTAGCTGTGTGACCCTGGCTAAGTCACTTAACCCTGTTTGCCTCAGTTTTCTCATCTGTAAAATGAGCTAGAGAAGGAAGTGGCAAGCCATTTCAGTATCTTAACCCCAAATGGGGTTATGAAGAGTGGGGCATAACTGAACAAGAACATGAACAAAATAAAACCTCTACTCTTCTAAGTATTGTTACCTTGACTACTTACACGGGAGCTGCAATTTGTGTTTTAGACCCATGAGTCAAATGATGATATTATTGAGGGAAACCTTGGTTGAGGAAAAAAAATGTACTGAATTCTCAGTTCCTTGGAGGGACTCTAGGTAGAGGCATAAGCTAAAAAGACTGATTTGTAGGAAATCTCCAAGATTAAATCTGGTCTGTAAACTAGAAAGCCTTCCTTTGGGGCTCTAGGTTACATCTTTACTAGTAATATTAATTGGCAGACAAACTCTCTACTGTGGATTCAGTAATGCTTTTAAATAAATTTATACTTTATTAATCACAAGAATATCCACATACATTTGAAAAATTCTAAGACATAGCTGCATGAGACATTTATTTAGTTGACAGATGATATTTTTACTTATTTATTATAATGAGTTGTGTAGTGTGATGGCTGATGCACATGTGGATTCACAGATCCTTTGCAATAACTTTAGAGACCCTCAAGAGTCCACAGGATGGAATCCAGGGAGCTAAGTGACTACACCAACTAGTATTGTTAGTTGGATTCAGAATTGGTTGACTGACTACGCCCAAGGAATGGTCATTAATGGTTCATTGTCAACTTGGAGAGGTAGCAGAATCACAGATGGCAGTAACCTTAAAGGTTGAATCCAATCTCTTCATTTTACATATAAGGAGACTGATGTCTTGAGAGGTTAAGTGACTTGCTCAAGGTAGCACAGATGGTAGTTATCAGAGGCAGGATTTGAACCACCATCTTCCTAATTTTAAGTCTAGTTCTCTATCCATTATACCTCACTGATGGAGGGGTCCCTCTGTCCTTCTCCCTCAGTCGGTCATCATTGTTATCGATGCCTTGGATAAAAACACAGAGGGTACATACTTGTTAAACTTGCAAAAGATACAACACTAAGAGAGATAAGAGAGTCAGGATCCAAAAGATAGACTATTATATAGGAAATGATGATGCACCTCTTTAAAATTCAATTCAATTCCATAAACAATTATAAAGCACTAATTGCATGTTAGGTACTGTGCTGGTATAATGAGGGGGAATGGCCAATGAAGGCTGTATTATTAGAGCCTGTGCTATATATGCTCTGCTTGGAGGTCATACACATAGAGGTTTGCTTCTGGAAGTGTGCAATGGAAGGGCCCTTCCAGCTCTGATTCAGAGCATATTTGTAGGTATCTTCTGTCTCCAATCTGCTTACTGCTTGGGTGACAAAACAAAACAAAACTAAACTAAACTAAAAAGCCTTTTAATTGGCTACTGAGTCAATCCTGAGTGCATATGCAAAAGGCTGGAATGGATGATACCTCTCTTTCCCTCTGGCAGCTTTTAAGTAAGGGGGAAGAAATGTGATGGACCTCTGGGTGAAGAGAGAGGTACTTTAATAACTGTTGCAGGCACTGCTGCTGCTCCTTTATCTCCCCTCCCTGGCCCCTGCCCCAGGCCTTTCCAGAGATGGGAACACATGATGCCAATGTTGGCTTTCTTCATTCTGTATCTGTTCTTTCCTGATCTTAAGTGAATAAGTATTAGGGACAGAACAGATCAGGTTCTCACTCTGTGAGCTTTGAAAGGTTGGGAAAGGAGGTTCAGGGCTTGTTGTCAGCTGTAGCAGCTCAAGTAAGTGATGAGTCAGCCCTGAGGAGTGACTTGACTGACCTAGGTCCGCAATGAACTGATCCACAGCATCCAAGCCACTGTGTTCTGAATGCAAGGAAATGTGACTCATCCATTAGCTCTGCTGTCACCAAGTAAACTCGATGGGGAGAATGCTTGGCAGCAACCATTCTAAGTTTTTCCCGGGGACTAAGGTAGTAGAGGAGAGCATCAGAGGTTTTGCTGTTTCTTCTCAGTAAAAATCCCTTTGTAAAAACTATTAACTATTAATTGGTTAATTGATAATGAAGAGAGATCAGTTAATCAGAATGATATTGGGGCAGTAATCACTGGTTAGATGATATTGGGGAAATATTAACTTGTGATGATATTGGGCAAAATACATGAGATGGCAACTCATGAGACACCTTATTGCACTAGAGGAAAAATCCCCCAAATCCTTAAAGGTATCACTAGAAGTCTAAAGGGAGCAGTTGCCTTTTTCTGGGGACTCACTGTGTTCCTTAGAGTGTCAGAGTAGAAGAATGAGCTCTGAGCCCATGTCTTCTTCCAGGGAAGACAAAGAAAAAATAAGAACAATTTGTACCCTCAAAGAGCCTAACTTCTTCTGGTGAGTAGTAACTAACATTTATATTGATAGTTAATGGAAAATAACTTCAGAGTAGTTAATGATGACTGGATGGGGGTGGGGAGAAAGGGAAAAGGTCTTTTCTAAGGAGTGGCATGGAACTGAAGCTTGCATGGAGCAAGAGGTTCTAATAGGTGATGGTTTAGCATGCATAGCTTAGAATGCTGGGAAATTAACATATACCGAAGCACTGAATATCTTGTTGCTCCCAGAAATAGGGTGACTCACTTTGAACAAAAGCCATGGGCTATAAATAAAGGGAGAATCTCACACAATGCTCACAGTCCTGCTGCTTTGTCCACATAGGAGGCACTCAAATACTGGAGGTGAGCTGGTCACACATTGGTCTTTGTTGTAACTATAGGCACATGTTAGCAGCATCTTCTTTAAACACAAGGAATGACTGTGTTTGCAGGCATGTGAGTTGACATTATTAATCCCGCTTGAAATGAACTTACTGGATGCTTTATTTCCCAATTACAAGAGTTAAATTTATTCCTGTGACAGTTAGGAAATTGTTTGTATTTCAATATCCTGTTATGATATATTTTGTTGAAGTCATTTCAATAGCTTTCAATGAACGTAAAAGCCATTTTCTTTACAATGACTCAGAGTGTCAGAGCTACAGAAATATATTCACCTCCAATAAAAGCATCAATGCCACAATTCATTGTCTGTTCTCCATTAAGGGTACACTTAGGCAATTCTTTACTGCCATAGTTGTGTGAAGTAATTGCTCCAATTAAAGTGAGTTAAACATTTTTTTCCTAAACTTGAGAGTTAGGATTTATTTATGAATGCATAGCTAGTTCTCCACAGTACAGTAACTCTTTGGCAGTTGCTTCTTGACAAAGTTTTGCAAAACAAATTGTCTCATTTAAAAATGAGCCTATTATCCCAGCTATACATTTAGCATTCCAAAAGAGATATGCTTTCTTAGGTAGAATGAATACATGCTGGATAGAAGAGGGAGAGGTTAACTTATTATGGAAATTCACTCATGGTTTTAAATATACTAAAATATCTACAAAAACAAAGGCCCTGGTATCAAAGTGTTGCCCTTCTTCCACAAGACCTGACAAAAGGTCTACCACCCCCCCATCTTTCTCCACACAGCCATCAAAGCAAGGCACAGTACTGTAACTGAACTATCTCCCTTTTACATCCACTACATTATTAATTGTAGCGGTTATTACTTGACCTATCCTATGCCAATGCTGTTAAATTTACTTTCAGTATATCATCATTTAAGCAGGTTCTCTCCATCTCACTCAACAAATATTTATTAAGTACCTACTATGTACCAAGTGCTATGTCAGATACTGGGAATACAAAGACAAAAAGAATTCAGTCTTTGTCCTCAGGGAGCTTACATTCTACTGGGGAATAAAAATGAAAATAGATAAAAATATATAGTTGGGGGAAGGGGTATGGATTGAATACATTTGTGGGTCACTCATTTAGGACATGTAGCATGTAGGGCAACTGATGCATGTTTCCCGTGGGCCTCCTCCTTGTGGACTGTAGCATTTCTCTGAGTATCTTTCCCTACGTGAAGAACTCCACAGGGAATGCTCAAATTCAGCTCCCTACTGCTTACATACAAAATGATTTGAAGATTGAGGGAGCACTAACAATGAAGGTAATCAGGAAAGGCTTTACAGAGGAGATAGCACCTGAGTTGATTCTCCAAGGAAACTAAGGATGAGGAAAAGAAGAAGGGGGGAAGTAGATTCCAAGCACGGAGGACAACCAGTGCAAAGACACAAGTCAGAAACGAAATGCCAAGCTTGGGAAATAAAAAAAAAGGCTGTTTTGGTTAGACCATAAACATAAAAACATGTTATAGCCTGGACTCAGACTCTAAAAGCTTTTTGTTTCAGCCCATCCTCCACTCAGTAGTGAAATTTATCTTCCAAAAGCACAGGTATGACCGGGGAATTCTCCTGTTTTTCCCCTTCAATACTTTCTAGTGGTTCCTTATCACTCCGCAAAGTCAAATGTGAAATTCTCTGTTTAGTGCTCAAAACCCTTCATAATTTGCTCCCTTCCTACACTTCTAGTCTTCTTATACCCTACTTACCCTCTACATATTCTACAATGGAATGACAGGGGATTTCTTCCTGTTCCTCACATAAGACACTTCATCTCTCAACTCGTCATTTTCACTGGCTGTCCCTCCTGCTTAAAATTCTCTCCCTCCTCAACTCTGCCTACTGACTTCTCTGCTCTCCTTTAGCTCCTAGCTAAATTCCTATTATCTAGAAGAAGTTTTTCTTGACTCTACCCTTAATGCTAGTGCTTTCCCTCTGTTGATTATATCCAATTCATCCTTTGTGTGTGTATACATACATACATACATATATACATAATATATAAATATATATGTTATATAAATATGTAAATCTTATTTGTACATAATTATTATACTGTGAGCTACTTGATAACTGTTTTCTTTGTATCCCCAGCTTAGCACAGTATGTAGTACATAGGTACTTAATAATGCTTGTTGACTGACAAAGGCAAGATGAGCAGTTTGCATTTTACCCTAAAGGCAATAGGAAGCAATTGGACATTTTTGAACAATCAGATGTCATGGTTAGACCTGTGCTTTAAGAAGATTATTTTTATGACTATATAAAAGATGGCTCAAGAAGGGAGAAACCAGAAACAGAGACATCGCTTAGAAGAAATAGCCCTGGCAAAAAGTGATAAGGGCCTGAACAAGGATGATGGCCATTTAAGTGCAAAGAAGGGGATGGATCCATGTGTTGTTATAGAAACAGAATTGATAAGACCTGGCAACTGATTGGTTATAGGAGGAGGTGTGAGGGAGAGAGGAGTCAAAAGATGACTTTGACATTGGGAAGATGGATGAGATGATGGATGGTGGTATCCTCAACAAAGATGGGAAAGTTTGGAGGATGGTTGGGTTTAGGAGGGAATAAGGTATTTCATTTAGGACAAATTTAAGATACTTATGGCAGAGGTCCAGGTAGAGATGTTTACCAGGCAAGTGGGGATGTGGGGCTGGAGTTCAGAAGACATTAGGTTTGAATTTATAAACTTGAAAGTCATCTGCACAATGATAATATTTGAACCTATGAGCGCTGATGAGATCGCTGAGAGAAAGAGTGGAGGGGAGAGAGAGTGGAGGAAAGAAAGAGGATAATAGAGGTTGACAAGGGAGGAGAAAAGTGTGTTTGTGTGTGTGTGTGTGTGTGTGTGTGTGTGAGAGAGAGAGAGAGAGAGAGATAGAGAGAGAGAGGTTGTCCAGAATAGAGAGGAAGAGGACAACCAGTGAGAGGCTGAGAGATGGATGATGATACAGTTAGGACAATTGATGAGCAATGTACATGCTGGTCATTAGACCCATACTCAAAAGCCTTTTCAGCTTGGGAGAATCTGTTAGGACCTGTACCTGGCTGGTACAGACTTTAAGAACTCAAGGTCATCTCCAAGCTTTGATGAAGCATCAGAATAGGACTTTGGAATGGAGGCTTCATATACTTTTCTTTTCTTTTTTTTTGTTGAGTTGATTTTTATTTTTTAATAATAAATTAACTTATTTTTAATTTTCAAAGTTCACTTCCATAAAATTTTGAGTTTTACATTTTCTCCCTTTCCCTCTCCTTCCCCCTCCTCAAGATGGTATGCAATCTGGTATAGGCTCTACTTATACATTCATATTAAACATATTTTCACATTAGTCATGATGTAAAGAAGAATTAGAACTAATGGGAGGAACCCCAAGAAAGAAGAAACAAAACAAAACAACAAAAGAAAAGGAGAGCAAACAGTGTGCTTGCATCTGCATTCAGATTCCAAAGTTCTTTCTCTAGATGTGGATAGCATTTTCCATCAAGAGTCTTTTGAAGTTATTTAAGATCCTTGCATTGCTGAGAAGAGGTAAGTCTATCAAAGCCAATCATCATACAATATGGCTGTTACTGTGTACAATGTTCTCCTGGTTCTGTTCATTTCACTCAGCATCAGTTCATATAACTCTTTCCAGGTTTCAAACAATATATTGTAGGATTATGGTTCTTAATCCACTCTGCTATCCACTTCTGTTTTATGGGACAGTTCATCCCATTCACATTCACAGTTATAATTAATGTCTGATTCTTTCTCTCCATCCTATTCCCCCTCCCATTTATGCTTTTTTTCTCTCCTTTCTCTCTTTCCCTCCTCACTAGAGTTTTGCTTTAGACCACCTCCTCCCTCAGTCTGCCCTCCCTTCTATCAGCCTCCTGCCTTTTCTTCCCCTTTACCCTTATTACTTCTTCCCTCCCTTCTATCCACCCTTCCCTTTTCTTTCCCCTTTTCCATCCTACTTCCTATAGGGTAAGTTAGATATCTATACCTGCTTATCTTATTCCCTCTTTGGGTCAAATCTGATGAGAGTGAGGTTTAAACAAAGCTCATCTCCCTCCCTTCTTTCCCTCTACTGAAATTTTGTAGCTTTTCATATGAGGTAATTTACCCTTGTCTGCCTCCTCCTTTCCTCTTCTCCCAGAACAATCCTTTTCCACCACTTAATTAGATTTTTTATCATCACAAGTCAACTTATACCAATACCCTCTACATATACCCCTTTTAAATGTTGTTATAACAATATAGTTCTCAAGAGTTACGAGTGCCATCTTACCTTGAAGGGATGTAAACAGTTTGGCCTTATTAATAACATGTTATTGCTTTTTTCTTTCCTGCTTACCTTTTTATGTCCCTCTTGAGTCTTGTATATGAAGATCAAATTTTTTGTTGAGCTCTGGTCTTTTCATCAGGAAGGTTTGGGAGTCCCTTATTTCATTGAATGTCCATCTCCTCCCCTGAAAGATTATGCTCAGTTTTGCTGGGTAGTTGATCCTTGCTTGTAATCTAAGCTTCTTTGCCTTATGGAATATCATCTTCCATACCCTCTGATTTTTTTAATGTGGAAGCTGCAAGGTCCTGTGTAATCCTGACTGTGGCTCCATGATATTTAAATTTCTGGGTGCTTGTAGTATTTTATCTTTTGACCTAGTAATTTTGAAATTTGACTACAATATTCCTTGGGGTTTTCAATTTGGGATATCTTTCAGGAGGTGATCAGTGGATTCTTTCAATGACTATTTTACCTTCTGGTTCTAGGACCTCAGGCTAGGTTTCTTCAATGGTTTCCTGAAAGATGTTGTCCAAGCTCTTTTTTTCATCATGGTTTTCAGGTAGACCAATAATTTTTAAATCATCTTTCCTGGATCTATTTTCTTTTTTCTTTTTTTAAGGCAATTGGGGTTAAGTGACTTGCCCAGGGTCACACAGCTAGTAAGTGTCAAGTGTTTGGTCTGAGGCTGGATTTGAACTCAGGTCCTCCTGACTTCAGGACCAGTGCTCTATCCACTGTGCCACCTAGCTGCCCCAATGGATCTATTTTCCAGGTCAGTTTTTTTTTTTTTTTTTTACCAATGAGGTATTTTAGGTTTCCTTCTATTTTTTAATCTTTTGTTTCTATTTGACTGATTCTTAATATCTCATAGAGTCATTAGCTTCCACTTGTCCAATTCTAATTTTTAATAAGTTGTTTTCTTCTGTTAGATTTTGTACCTCCTTTTCCATTTGGCCAATTCTACTTTTTAAGGAGTTGATTTCTTCAGTATACTTTTTTTTTTCCATTTGGTCAATTGTATTTTTAAGGACTTGCTTTGTACAGTCAATTTTTGTCCTTTTTCCTAGCTATTGAATCTTGTATACCTCTCATTTCCTTTCCAAATTTTTCTTCTACCTTTCTTATTTGACTTTTAAAATTCATTTTGAGCTCTTCCAAGAAGGCTTTTTGGGCTTGAGATCAGTTCATATTCCCCTTTGAGGTTTTAGATGTGGGTATATTGATAATGTTTTCCTCTTCTGAATTTGTGCCTTGATCTTCCCTTTTCCCATAATAAGAATCTATGATCATTGTCTGTTTCTGCTTTCTGCTCATGGTGTTTGCCTATTTTCTGGCATTTAAAGTTGAGTTCTCCTACTGGAGAGCAGGAGGCACTGACCCAAGTTTCTTGTGCTGGGAGCCTGGGACCTGGTCACTAGCTTTCTGTGCTGGGGCTTGAGGTGCTGGCAGCTGGAGGCTGTAGGTATCTGGCAGATTACCTGGTGCTGGGCTGGGGTCAGCAGCACTGGAGCTCTTGAGGTGGGGGTGGGGAGTCTAGACATGGGGGTACATCCCCTGGAGGATGCCTACTCACCTGGGCTTCTTTAAAGCACTCAAGTGTTTGACTGCTGGAGGATATGTGCCAGCCTGGAGTTGTACTGCAGCAATGGGAGATTTGGCTGCCGGAGCACACTGGTGCACGTGGTGGCTTTCTAAGCTGGTGTTTACTGGTTCCCCTGCCTGTGCTGAGGCATTCAGGGGGTCCTGGTGTTGGTGCTTGCCTGCTCCACCACCCGGGGCTCAAGATCTCCCCCTGGTTTGCTGAGGTGGGCTTGCTGCTGACTTGCTGGGACACTTCCTATCCTGCACTGCTCCCCCACCAACAGAGAGAGAGGGGCCTTTCCTGTTAATCTCCCAAGCTTCCTGGGCTACAAGACTGCTGCACTCATCCTTTTGCTGGCTTAGATGTTCCAGGGATTTTCCTGTGGTGATATTTTCTGGGCTTTCAGAAGTCACTAAGGGAGGGTGAGAGTGACTTCTTACTCCGCTATCTTGGCTCCTGGAAGTCCCCTTCATATAATTTTCTAACTTCAAACACACATCTGAAATCAGAGCTGAATGGCCCCTGGAGCTCATCTAGCCTAACTCTCTTCTGATGCATGAACTCCCTCTGCAGCAACCCAACAAGTGGTCATATATATATAGCATTAACTTCTGAGATAGCCCATCTATCTTCTGAGACTGCCCATTTATCTTTGGATAGCACTACTTCTTAGGGGACTTTCCCTTGTATTGAGGCAAAATCTGCCTCTGCTTAAGTCCTAGCATTTTGCTCATAATTTTAATACTTTTTCCACATGCAAATTCTTCAAATAGTCAAACAGTAGATATGTTTCTCCTTTTTCCTCCCCATTACCAATTCATTCTTCAAGATAAATGTACCTAGTTCCTTCTACTTATCTTCTATTGCAGAGGTTCTTAACCTGGGATCTGTGAATTTTTTAATAATTTTGTTAACTGTATTTTAATATGATTAGTTTTCTTTGCAATATTGTGCATTTTATTTTAAGCATTTAACCACATTATTCTGAGAAAGGGGACATAGATTTCATGAGATTGTCAAGGGAGTCCATGACAAAAAAAGGTTAAGAACTTCTGTTCTAATGTATGGTTTTTCAGTCCCTTCATTAGCCTGGTCATCCTTTGCTAGTCTACCATTGCTTTTCATGACCTTCCTAAAATACCGTGATCAGAACTGGACATATGTCTTCAGATGTGGTGTGACCCATGTGGTAGTTCTGTCACCTATTGCAATCTTAGGCTATACAGTTATCCCTTCCACATCATGGAGGGAGGAGCACAGAGCCCCCTTGATCTGGAAAATCTGTGTAAAATTTTTTGGCCCTCCCTTCATACCAGAGAAGAAGTCTAAATTTTTTATTTTTTTATGGAGGGTTTACAGTATCTTTAATATAAATTTGAGTTAAGTATTTGGTTGTAGGCTCTGTTTCATCAGCTGGTCTTCACATGTCATTTGCAACTTTTATGAAACTCCCCAAAAAATCCCATTCAATTTCATATGCTGACTTGCCATGTATCAAAACCCAGATGGGGAAAGTTGCAACGTGGAAGGGATAATCATACTTTTACTAATGTAGCCTAAGAGCCACTAATACACCAATTTCTTTTATATGAACTACTGACATGCCATTCTCAAACTTTGTAGTCGTGTAGTTGATTTTTAAAATCCAAGTTCAGGGCTTTACGTTTATCACTATTAAACTTAATCTTGATGGATTTGTGGCCTTCGTTCTGGCCAATCATGACATTTTTCGATTCTGATTCTACCATACAACATAGGGGCAATCCTCATTGTTTCATGGCATTTGAACATTTGATAATCTTCCCATCTAAACTGTTGTTGTTCAGTTGTTTCAGTTATGTCTGACCCTCTGTGACTCCATTTGGGGTTTTCTTGGCAAAGATACTGGAGTGGTTTGCCCCTTCTTTCTCCAGCTTATTTTACAGATGAGGAAATTCAGGCAGAGTTAGGTGACTTGCCCAGGGTGACGCAGCTAGTAAATGTTTGAGGCTGGATTTGAACTCAGGACTTCTTGACTCTGAGCGCCACAGTCTGTCCACTGAGTCACCTAGCATATTCTCATCTAAGTCCTTGATAAGAATGTTGGAAAGTACAGGGCATGGATAATGCCTAAGGCACTCGACAAGAAAATCCTCTTTCCCTCTTCCTCCTTTCTCTCCTAGTTTGACATTGATTGCTTCTTTGGGCATTTGGTCATTTAACGTGGTCTGTATTATAGAGACCTGAGTTCAAATCCAAGCTCTGTCACTTACTAACTGTATGACTTTGGGCGAGTTAATTAACTTCCCACTTTCTTCCCAGGGTTTAAATGAAGGGGTTGGACTAGAAAAGGATTCTGAGTTCTCTCCTAGCTTTAGGCCTATGATGTCTGATCCTAATCTGCTAAATTGTACCTGGGATGCTATCTGTGCTGCTGGAGGAAGTTCTCATGCCAGGAGTTTACTATACTAGCAGATTTATTAATGGTTCAAGTGTTGTCTTAATGAGGCCATGTTGAGAATTATTGAGCATTATTGTGTTAATCCTCTGCACTCTAGGAACAGATGATTTGATGGCATTTTTCTTCATTTTTAAGCTTCTTCAGAGATCACTATCAGTGGTTTATCTGTAACCAATTTTCCTTTTCAGTGTCCTGGAACGTAATTTGTCCAGTATAAGTGAGTTGAATCCATCGAGAATTGTGAAGTTTAGGGTTACTATCTCTTCCCTTATTTTGAGTGCTTTGTTCAGTCATTTTTCAGTCATGTCCAACTCTTCATGACCCCATTTGGGGTTTTCTTGGCAAAGATACTCTTGTGCCCCTTTTGAGTGTTAGTTCTCTGTTTATTGTTTGTCTCTATCCTTTTTCACTAAGTGTTAAGATCATTTCTTTGGTATAGAAAACAGAAACAAAATTGGAGATGAGCAGTTCCACATTGTTTCTGTTACTTGTTATAATCATTCCGTTTCCCCCAAATGGTGCTCTTCTCTATCCTTTGTTCCTTCACTTGTTTTTAGCAAAACAAAACAAAAACAAAACCCCCTCAACCTTTCACATTGCCCTTAGAATTTGTCATAATCTTTAGCTCATTCCAAGCTTTAGCTTTCCTTACATTATGTTCACCCTCTTTCGTGTATATTTGTCTCCAGTAACGTTACCTCCTTCCTATAGGGCTGGAAGGTTTGCAGAATGCTTTGCTCACGAAAGGCCATCAAAGGACTAACTTCAGCAGACCTTTCCTGATCTCCCACCTGCTCGTGTCTTTTCCCCAAACCACTTGGTATGTATTTTGGATATAACTACACACATATACTTTGACTCCCAGGCTACCTTGTAAGCTTCTAGGGACAGGGACTATTGTCACTTTTGTCTTTGTACCTATAGGCACAGAACCTGGAATATAGTAGGGGGTTACTGAGTGCTTATTGATCGATACAAATAAGGGTTCTTTGCCCCCTGAAATTAATTTGTATTTACTTTGTACTTATTTCACATTTTCTCATTGATATACATTCTGTTTTCGATCAAAATCAAATGTGACATTATTTGTAAAACACTTACTACAGGCCACAGAGTAGATGCTTAATAAATGTTTGCTCCCTTTCCTCTTCTCTCCATGAGAATGTGAATTCCTTGAGTGTAGGGCCTGCTGCCATATTTGCCTTTAGTGCTTAGTACAGTGCTTGGCACATAGGTGCTTAATAAATGATTATTGTTTTGAATTGAAGGAAACAGTTTCAGAGAGATTAAATGACTCATTCAAAGTCTCACTCAGTTACTAAGTGGATTTGCCAAGACTCAAATGCAGGTTTTACCCTAAGGCCTCCGTCTTTTCCATTATGCTACGTTTCCATTCTGAATATCTCCTTTTGAAATCTGAGAGCAACGATCTCTCTCTCTCAAGCTCTCTCTCTCTCTCTCTGTGTCTTTCTTTCTGTCTGTCTCTCTCACCATATTGATCTGCTTAGAAAGAACCCTGTCTCTAACACTTACCTACGTGACCTTAGCCAGTCACTTAGCTTCCCCAGGCTTTAGTCTCCTCCTCTTTAAAGTGAGGCAGTTAGTTGGATTTTATGACCTCTGAGATTCCTTTGAGCTCCAGATCCATGATCCCATGACATCTCCCCTTTTTTCTTTATTGGCATGGTAAGGATTTAATTCTTGAGACCCTTTCATACTCAACTGTGACAAATTCCTTTTTAAAGTTTGAGGCTGTGTGATTTTCTATACACAAATACCTCAACTATCCAGAACTCAGCTATCCAGCAACCTCACTTGCTAAGAATGAGGAAGTAGGCCAAAGGGCCCCTGAACAACCAAAACAGATATCAGGCAATCTTTGCAATAAAGCTTTGCTACTTTGCTTATCAGAGAACCCATTGTGCTCTAACTCAGTCTATTTGCTTTTATTTATATATAATTCAAATATTCATATTTATCTGATTTCCCAACCCACCTCATAGGTTAGAGGCCAAGAGAAAGACTGATAGGGGTAAACACACTGATAGCAAAAAAAGGTGATTGATGAAAGCAAGGGGGTCTTCCTTCCAGTTTCATCTATAAATCCTTGTGGGATGATCTGGCTAGTTGTGTCTCAATACCAAGCTTTTAGCAGACTTGTTTTTACTTTGACTGCTTTTTGCCATTTTGTGAGATGGTGTTGC
Source organism: Vombatus ursinus (assembly GCF_900497805.2). Classification (NCBI taxonomy): domain Eukaryota; kingdom Metazoa; phylum Chordata; class Mammalia; order Diprotodontia; family Vombatidae; genus Vombatus; species Vombatus ursinus. The sequence goes on from NW_020954590.1 coordinate 89,760,348, forward strand.
TTATAATCTTTTCCCATCCTCCTCCATCCTTCTCTACAAATTTATTTCTATTTTGTTGTTTTACTCCATTACAAATTAATTTATACTCTGGTGTATCTCTTGGATGCTGTATCTTTCTGGTTGGCAAGGAAATCAACTTTTTGATGTCTAATGTGGTCTATGGGAACTTTTGACATCCTAACTGTGGTGATGGATTGCATCAGCTGAACTTCTCTAAGAAATTATGATAAAGTCAATGCCTTTCTGACTGCACAAAGATAATAGGTCCTAAATTAATGTAAATAGCTAGTTATTTCCTGTCTAATATAAAATTAATTTCCTTTTTTGTGGTGCTCCCCATGTCCAAGTGACACCCTATTCTTTTTAAATTATAAATTTATACACTACTAAGAAAAATAGTCAAATAAACATACAAAACAAAGAAACAGTCTTACCCAAACCCCTTAGCTTTTAATAAGGCAGAACTAAATGAATTAAGCAATAAATAAGTAAAGAAAGTGCTTTTGTTTTATGTCTCTTTCCAAGCCTGCCAGAAGTCCTAATACCTTTGGCTCCCTTTTCCTTCCTTTCTTCCTTTTTTTTTCTTTTTAAAAATAAAAGTCGTCAGTATGTATACAGTTTTAGTTCTATTGATTTTACAGTGCATCACCTCATAGATGCACTGTATTTTCTTGTATGTTTCATATTTATCTTTTTTTCTCTTTCCTTTTTTTTGGCACAATAGAAAAAAAAATCAGCTTCAGATTCAACCTTAAACCCAGTGGGTTCAAGTTCTTTCTCCGACAAGTACTAGTTAGGTGACAATTACTTAACCTTTCAGTGCCCAAAGCAGCTCTCTAAAACTTGGTTGTAAGAACAGTTGCTGATCATCAATGGTAGAGGGAGGTCACTCACCTGGTATTTCCTATAGTTTCTCCTTGTTATAATTCATTGTGCTCACATACTGTAATTAATTCAGCCATTTTCAATTATTGTACAAAAGTTATTTCTAAATTTTTACTATTTCAAATAAAACATCTATGAATTTGCTATACATGAGTATTTATTTTTAACTTTTTATGACATTTTTGGAATGGAATATTAGCAAGGAGACTGCTGAATCAAAAGGTATGATGAGTTTTGTGACTCATCATATATTACCATCTTGGTCTCTCTGATTCCTTTCTTAAAAGTATTTATGTCATATATGCATAAGACTTCTGAGTGTATATAAATCCTTGGTCTTTTCCATTTCTGTATCTTGAACTACATCTTGCAACATATCTTTTGTATTCTCCCGTGTGCTTGCTTCCAGGTATATGCTGACTTGATTAGGAAGATTGAGTTATGTTTTTTGTAAAATTTCTCCAGTTCTTCGTTCTCAAAAGCAGATGTCTGTGAATAAGCTGCAACTGCCTTCATGGCAGTCATTTTTCTCATGTTCATGATGAGCACTGTGAGTTGAGACATCCAAAAGACTCATGAAATGATGTTTTTTTATTGCCTTCAAGCACGTAAAAAAGAATTCCACTAGCTCCTTTTTTTTTTTGTTTCTCCAAGGAGAATTTGGGAACCATCCTTCCATTTAACTGCAACTTCTTTATGTCTTCTGCTTCTATTTATACTAAGAATATCAATATTGATGTGATCAAATATGTAACAAATCATTGATCATTGGGAAAAAAATCTAATAGCTTCAATTTTATTTTATTTTATTTTTTTTCAGATCAGAACTGTAGTCTCACTTTTATAGGGAGGACCTGATGTGAAACTTCTGCCACTCAACATGGCGTAGTGGATAGAGAGCTTGTTCTGGAGTTAGGACTTAGTACTTAGTTCAAGTACTGCCTCTAAAACATACTGGTTATATAACCTTGGACAAATCACTTAGTATCAGTACTATAGGCAACTTTCTAAGACTAAAAGTTGCAGGACAGATGCCAATCTGCACTGGGAAAGCTGCACAATTATCAGGAGAGGATTTTTGCAGAAGATAACTAAAATGCACATGTATCAATACATATGTATATTGACATGCATATACAGATTACCCACATGTATACACATAACAATGGGGGCAGGGATTGTAGGGTAGAGGGTAAAGATTTTTTTGCTGTTATTCTAATAAGCAAAAAAAGAGAGAGGAAAAAGTAATTTTGAAATAATTTTAAACTACTTTAAGGGGAAGATAAGAAGCAATGTTATTTTTTTTAATCTCCCAAGGAGGATAAGAAACAATGTCTTATTTTCATATAGAAATGATTAATTGGATTAATTGGACAATATTTGCAAAATGTAAAACCAAAGTAACACTTCCAACATATTATGTTCAATATACACCACTGAAATAAAACTTAACTTATTAGGCCAAGCACATGACAGCCATTTTGCAGCAAGGTCAGGGGAAGGAAAATGTCTACTTGAACTTGGTGAATTGTGTGTTTTTCTCATCTTATGCCCAATATTAACCTCAAGAGGAAAACTTAGAATATCCTGGAAGATCTAAGACTTTTGATAAAATTTTAAGTAAGCATCTACTGTTTGTCAGGAGGGATACCAATATGTACTGGCTAAAAATAAGCCCTGCTTATATACGCCTTTATATGGACTATATGCATCTAGTATCATGTATATGTACATTTTTTCTTTGATGGATCTATGATTTCCCTGCAGTAATAATATACATGTGCTTTATAATTTACAAAGCGCTTTCCTTTCAATAACTGTAAAGTAGGCATCACAAGATTGTTAATTCAGTTTATAAACTGAGGCTCATAGGGGCTAAGTGACTTGTCCTTAGTCCACAGTTATTAAGAGTTGAAACTGAAACCCAGATTGATTGTATGACTCCACAAGTCAGTACAGTACTCTTTCTTGGACTACACTATACTGCTTTTCAGGTGTGTTCGTTCAGTTGGTTGGATCACAATGCTATGGAAGTCAAGTTACAGATTTGACTTCTTTAAGAGTCACGGATCCGATACGCATCCTTAAATCTGCTCACTCATCTTCGAATTATTGAAGTCTCGTTGTGGACTAGTCGACAGAACACAAAACCACAAATCGATGATCAACAATAATAATAGCTGTCATTTATACAGTACTTTAAAGCTTAAAATATGCTTCATGTATGTTATCTCATTTGATACTCATGGCAACCATGTGAGGTACATATTGAAAGTATTATTCTCATTTTATAGATGAGGAAACCAAGACTCAGAGAAATCAAGTGACTTCCTTGTGGTCACTTAGAATATTTAGGTTAGAATATGACTCCAGTCCTTCCTCATTCTAAATCCAGCACTTACAGTTACTATGCTCTGCTGCCTTTTTGCTCATTAGAAAAAAACAAAATACAAGGTAAATACGTTTCCATTGAGGACTGGCTACCAGGGTCATATTTGCATGGTACCTGTTCCCAGGAATATAAGTCTGGTGACTTGTTGGGCCATCTTAGAATGTAATGTCAGAAGAATCAAGGATTTTAGAGATCTTTCAAACCCCTCATTTTTTAGAGGCCCCAAAATATGATGTTCCTTGTTCAAGGAAGCACAGTTAATAGGAGACTAGAACCCACTTCTATGAACTCCTAGTTCAGTGTTATTTCCATTATATCAATCTATTTTGTAGTGTGCGAGCATGTATGTGCGCGCACATACACACACACACACACCCCTAAGACTCAAATATATGATTCCTGACCACTGATTCATTTAGGTTCTCCGGACCATTTCAAAAACTGGAAATAACCCCAATCAGTCTTGAAGATGGCTTATGCTGAAGATGCATAGAATTGACATTCGGTTTCCAATCTACAGTCCTTTGTGCAGACTGACCCCTGCCTGTAATGTACTCTGTCCTCACATCTTGCATTCCCTAGCTTCCTTCAAAGCTTATCAAAAAGCCACCTCTTACATGAGTTTTCCTTCCCATACCACCAGTTGTTAGTGCCTCACCCTTATCTCCCTCTATCTCTAGAATATTACCTTGTATTCAACTTGTATATTTTGTTTTACATCTATTTTGCCTGTGAGAGTCCTCTCTCCCCTCAACTATGTAAGCTTCCTGAGGGCAGGGAAATTTTCTTTTTTTGTTTTTGTCTTGGTGTCCCCAGAGTCTAACAAAGTACTTGGTACATAGTACATGATTCATAAGGGATTCATGATTGATTGCCATGGATTTCTGTGTAATATATCTGTATATGTGTCATGACCATAAGTGTGCTGAGTATGCTGTTTCATAGATCTAGACATTTACATATGTTCTGCCTTGATGTCTACTGAAATTCAGAGATAATGGTACATATACAGATCATTATCTGAATGTAGTCAAAATGTGTAATAATAACAGGTGTAATAATAACAGCTAGGTGTAATAATAACAGCTAGCATTTATATAGTGCTTTAGGTTTGCAAAGGAATTTTTCCAATATTATTTCATCTTCCCAACGACCCTGGGAAGTAGGTGCTATTATTATCCCTATTCTACAGATGAGCAAACTGAGACAGACAGAGGTTAAGTGAATCACACAGCTAGTAAATATCAGACTCAGGATTTGAACTCGTCTTCCTTACTCCAGATCAAATGCTTTATCCATTGTGCCACCTCGCTGCTTCAAAAATGGCCTTTTCCAACTAGGAACACATGAAGATTTTTTCTTGATTTGTGGTTGTAGCTCTTTAGAGCCTAAGGTTGCTTTCAGCTCTCCTTCAGAGACTTGTGGTCTCTCTGGAGCCTTTGTTAGACAATAGTCAGCTCAGCCTTGCATGCTGGCGTACCATTATTTACCAGCTGTTTACAGTTAACTGCTACTCTCTGAGATTCTACCCTAGGGCAACCTTCAAAAATACCCTACATTCAGCTTCCAAGGACTCTTAGACATGTGCTCTCACTTGAGCTTCATAATGACTCTATGAGTTAGGTAGGTCAGAGATGAATAGTCCAATTTTATAGATATGGATATTGAGGCTCAGAGGGCATAAGTGACTTGCTCACATTCACACAACTGGTCAACGGCAAAGCTGGGACTGGACCATCCTTATCCCAACTGGCCAGTCCAGAGCTCTTTCCTCTCTATAAAGCTGACCCTCCTTATCTCTCACACTCTCCAAGTGCCTCAGATTCCATTATGGTGACGCTACAGCCCCTTAAGAGAGAGACAGGGACAGAGGAAACGAAAATGAGAAAGAGGGACCAAGAGAAAGAAGTCCTGAAAGGAAGAGAGGGAATGAAAGAAAGAGACAGCAACTGTAAAGTGAAATGAGAGAGATTGGAAGAGAGAATGAAGGAAATGAAGGAAAAGAAGAGGGGAGAGCTTAGGCTGAGAGGAAGCTCAAGTTTATTGCCTACCCAGGCCTACCTCCTGCAAGGTCTTCCCTCCAACCCTGCCCTGCCTCAGTCTCCAGACCCCTCAGAACCCGGTGGTCCTTTCAGCCCCTGATCTACTTTTGCAATCTCTTCTTCCTTCCTATACCTTGCTATCTCTAGAGTCTAACTCACTCAACCCCTGCTCCTGGCAACTCCACCCTTCAGGTTCAAGTCTGCTCCCTTGAAGTCTCATTGTTCTTCCCACTCCTGAGTTTACCCAAACTGTCTACCTGCCTAGAACCTAGCAGATCTAGTGCTCACTACTCTCTCTCCTCCCTAACCTTGTTTCTATGTGAGGGCCTATACCATATTTCCTTCTCACACATCTGTCCAGATTTAAACAGCAAGAAAAGAACCATCACACTTTTGTTGGACCACATGATCAGAAACCCATGTAAGTTATAGAATTAGATTTTTTCCTTACAATTACCCATTTTTTGTATTAGCTTAAAATGTTTTGAATACATTTTGTTTTTATACTTTTATTTCTAAATACACCCTTACTCCTTTCTCTACCCAGCGAACCATCCCATGTAACAAAGGATGTTTAAAAAGAGGGGAAAAACCAGGTCAGTATAACCATTTAATATATCTTTTGACTATATATATGTGAGTATGTATGTGTACATATGTATATATGTGTGTATATATACACACATACATATATACATACCCACATACACATATATATGTATAAATAAAATATTCTATTTCCATAGTCCCTCACCTTTTCAAAGAAGCAAGGCAGCTGTATATTCTAAACTCTCTGATGTTAGGCTTTTGTGTCATTATAATCCCTCAAAATTCAGTTTCATTTTTTTTTTAAAATTGTTGTTGTGTTTCCTCTTCCCATTTACATTATTGTAGTCATAACCAATTGATTCAAGCCTGACGCTGTATCAAGGGGTGTTCTTTTGGTCTCAGTGCTTGACTCTAAAGCCAGGAATAGATGCTAGACACTGGTTGTCCAACCTGAAACTCTAAGGCCAAATTCATCTTGTAAGCCAAATTCAGCCTTCCTGACCTGGGGTATGCTCCTCTCCCTAATAGGGGAAGGTGAAGGAAGAGAATATGCGTTTATTAAATGTCTACTATGTGTTAAGTGTTTCAGAAATATTATCTCATTTAATATTCAGAACAACCCTGTGAGATGGGTGCTATCATTATCCCCATTGTATAGATGAGTCAGCAAAAAATATTTTGGACTAATTAGCAGCCACAGTCAAACATGCTGAATCAATAAGGCCTAACTGGACACAGGCATTGTATAAATGACTGCCACCAGCCGAATGCTTGAGAACAACAGGACACCCCTAGAATATAGCATCAGGACCTATTCCTGTCCTCAGGGACTCTTTCTAATAGGTGTACATCTACATCTGTTGATCCTAGAAATCCTGGGATGCTACAGCCGGCTGATTTACCCTAGAAGCTTGTTACAGGACACACAAAGTTTAGCAGAGGGTCCAGTCTAGTTCGTAGACTTTTGTATGATAAGAAGTAATGGAATTTTCTTTTTTCTTTCTTCCTTCCTTCCTTCCTTCCTTCCTTCCTTCCTTCCTTCCTTCCTTCCTTCCTTCCTTCCTTCCTTCCTTCTTTCCTTCCTTCCTTCCTTCCTTCCTTCCTTTCTTTCTTTCTTTCTCTCTTTCTCTCTTGGCAATTGAGGTTAAGTGACTTGCCCAGGATGACACTGCTCGGGGATTTCAATGTCAAGTGTCTGGTATGAGGCCAGATTTGAACTCAGGTCCTCCTGACTCCAGAGCCGGTCCTTATGCCCTTAGTATCATAGATTTAGAGCTAGAAGGGATTTTACAGGTTGTCTAGTCCAAACTTCTCATTTACACATTAAAAAGCTGAGCCCTAGAGAAGTTCAGGGATAGGGAACCTTCAGGCTTGAGGCCACATGTGGCCTTCTAGATCCTCGGGTTCAGCCTTTTGACTGAGTCCAAGCTTTACAGAACAAATCCTTCCATTAAGGGGATTTGTTCTGTGAAGTTTGGATTCAGTTGAAGGGCCGCGCTTGAGGACCTAGAGGGCCACATGTGGCCTCGAGGCTGCAGGTTCCCCACCCCTGGAGGTGATTTGGCCAAAGTAACATAAGTAGGAAGTGGAAGAGCTGGAATTTGAACCTAGGTCTTCCAACTACAAATTCAGTATTCTTTGTATTGTAAAAGCTCGTCTTTGATGAAGTGAATGATAGTAATAGCTCGCATGTATATAGTGCTTTAAAGTTTGTTATGCCATTTGATCTTTACAACTACCCTGTGAGGTAGTACTTATCATACCCATTTTACAGACGAGGAAACCAAGATTGAAGGAGTTAAAATGACTTGCCTATCACCAAGCTAATGGTAGTAAGTAGGTAGTAGTAAGTGTCTGAGGTGGGATTTGAACTCAATTCTTCCTAATTCCAAGCTGTACCACTGTACTGTTGTACCAGTTTGATATCCAGTGGTGGTTGTCCTTTGAAAATAATAAATAACAAAGCACAATAATTTCTGGCTAAAAAGTCCCCAGTCACTCACAAATGTTTTAGGTTTATGAGAGCTGAATCTTTGAGATAAGATGTGATGGTTCATTGAGCTTCAAAACAACAAAAACAGAATCCTCCCAGCTTTTGTGCAACAAACTTAGGTTCACAGACAACAACAGAAACTTGGGAGCCACAGCAAATTCTATAATAAAGTCAATGTGGTTAGACTTGGTTTGAAAATGTGGGCACTGATAATCAAATGCAGCCCTGTGAGAAAAACAAAAAGATGTGCTGTAGTTAAGAAAAAAAGGATGATGTAAAGACTCTTCATAAAAAAAGAAAGAAGCAAGGGCATCATGAGAAGTGTCGAGCTGTTCTTTAAAGGAGGAAAAATCTGAATCCTATTGTTCATATTTTTCTTACGGCTACCATTTCTGCATTTCTATTTGGAGAAAAATAAAACCTAAATGCCAATAGGAAAAATACAGGAAGTCAAATCCTTCAAAGCAATCACACATATAAAGTAATTTTAAATGTGGGTTTAATGGAGGAAAGTTATACAAGACTTGGATACAAAGATCTGAGTTTGAGTTCTGACTCTGTTGTCTACTATCTCTGTGTAGCCTATGTAACATAGGGCAGTGTTGCATGAGGACACAGTGTGAAAGTTGTTAGAAGACCGGGGTTCAAATCCTGTCTTTGGTATTTATTAGCTGTCTGAAAATGGACAAATTACCTATCTTCTCTGAGTCTCAGTTTCCTCATTTATACAATGGGAATAATAACACTTATGCTACCTGATAAGGTTGTTGTGAGAAAAGAACTTTGGAACCCTTAAGAGATTTATACAAATTCTCATAATTTTTTTCAGATTTGAAATGTCAGTTTGAATTATTTCCATTTGTCTTCTTCTAATGGATTCCAACTATTCAAACCCGTAGCATCATAGAATGCTAACATTGGAGGTCCATGACCCTTCCCTGAAGGGACATCTGAAAAACTGAAGATGGGGGAACCAATGGCCCTTAGAGAAGGGTCTGGCACATTGACAACATATAATAAATGCTTGTTGACCGACTGACCAAACCCTCAAAAAGCCTTTTCTTTCAAGAAGCTAACAAGGAGTCATGACAAGTTGGTTTAGTTGGTTGGTTATTGTTGTCCCATGTTCTCAAAGAGGACCAAAATGATATCATTGTGTTGGAGTCAAGGTACAGTGTGTCCTACTGTGGCAGATCAGACCAACACAGGCTCAAAAGGCTCTATCACAGGTTGGGCACAAATAAAGAATATCATCGAAGTATTCTTACCCCAAGAATTAAACTGGAAAGGTATCCATACTTACTGACAAAATCCTGGTCGACTCCCACTTTCAAGTAAGTTAAGCATTTTACATCCTCTCATTTGACCTCACAAGATAAGTATTATTGTTATCCTTATTTTGCTGATGAGGAAACGGAGACTAAGAGGTTAGATGACTTGCCCACAGTCATGCAGCTAATAAGTGCCAAAGAGAGAACATGAACCCAGCTCTCTTCTGAATTCTGAGTCCAGACTTTTTTCCATTTTACCAAACTACCTCAATTAAAAGGCCAGTGAAGGTGAGTGGATACCTGAGCCACAATGACTTTCTCAAGACTTTTACCATCACTTACATGGACTAGGACAAGGATTCTTTCAGTGATCTAGAGGTAGCTCCTGGGCTGGGAACAAGTTGGATCCCATTTCTTTCTAGATTACCCCTTCCCTTACAACTCTGGCTACTCCTGGGCTTCATTCAAACACTAATAACCTTGGAACAGGGGTTCTTAACTTTTTTGTCATGGATCCCTTCTCAGATTAATGTTCATTGCCTACATTCATAATTGAAAGACCAAATTTCAGTTAGAGATTATTTTTAAAAATGTAATTTTTTTCTATTCAAGATCATTGACCCCCCCTGGAATCTATCTGGGTTCCTCTGCCCTAAGAGGTTACCTGGTAAACAGAACAGCTCAGGCAAAATTGTGAGGAAGGTAAAGATTGCCTTTCACTAGCATTCTCTTCATCTAGCCACCTAATTATCCTCTTCACTCTCTTTGTACACCCTTTTCTTCATGCTTCTTCCCCTTATGCTGCCCCACATCTTCTAAATCTTGTTGTTGTTGTTGCTAAGTCATTCAGGCATCATCTGACTCTTTGTGACCCCCATGGACCACAATGTCCACGGGGTTTTCTTGGCAAAGTTACTGGAGTATTTTGACATTTCCCTTCTACAGTGGATTAAGGAAAATAGAAATTAAGTGATTTGTTAGTAAGTATCTAAAGCTGGATTTGAATTCAGGTCTTCCTGATTTCAGGCCCAGCACTCAATTCATTGAGTCATCTAGTTGCCCCTCCCAAATCTGTTTTCTGCTACCTAGCCTTGTTTATCCTAGGTGCTTTCTTACCACTATTGAAACTTTTCTCTTTTGTGCCCCCTTCTGAAGAAAGCTAGTCTTAACTATCTGTATTTCTGTTATGTTAATTCATTCATGGTGCTAATGGTTAACAATGCCTTAAATGTGTCCCTTCTCAACCTATGGGAATTTTAAAAGGGACCATTGGCATACTCTCAGTGTAGATTTTAGTCATTAATAAATGGATGGTAGCTAAGTTTCTCTCTCTCCATCTCTCTTTCTCTCTCCTGGTCTGTCTTATTTATTAAATTATTTATTTCTGGAAGGGGAAGGACTGGATAGGTATGGCTGGGGTAATGTTTTGTTAGAGTTCTTCCAATCTTCCCATATAGACAGTTGCCCTCTGTGTCCACCTTAACTTCTCCTATTGGCTTCCACTACCCTTTCATTAAATATTTCATATTCTGGAGGAAAATATAGAGGCCCAGTAGTTTTTTGCAGATTTTCAGATGAGAAAATTAAGGTAGCTTACTTCCCTAGGTCAGAAAGCCCCACTCCCAAATTACAAAAAGCTTTCAGACCCAGCATGACCTCCTATTTTGCTCTCAGGCTCACGAGTAGATCAATGTTTTTGCCCTCTTTGCTGAGGCTGGGAAAGAGGGAGAGAATGGTCATGATTATTCAGTCTGTACAGATGTGGTGATTTTGTACAGTTCACAAATACAGAGAGGCAGTTGTGCTTTCTCTTCATACTATGCTGTACCCAGTAGGATGTCCTTTTATAGGTCTTTAACCCTCAATTAGGATAGGATGGTGAAAATTCAGACATCCTTTTCTAAAATACCAAGCTCAGGCAAGTCTTCCTCTTCTTTGAAACCCCCAGCCCTAATTGTCTTCTGTGACTGTTTAGACATGTCAGATTTTTTTTCTAAGCTGATGATGGTAACTTTGTATTAACATTGACTTCAAAAGGCATAGCCTGGGCTTAATCACTTTGCTTTGGAAAGAGAGTCCCCTTTTGCTTTGAACTTGGACACTAAACTATGCATATAAAAATTTTATGGGCTAATTGCCCAGAAAGCCTGGGTACCAGCTGCCTGAGGTCTCCAATGCTGGCTTTACCTCTTTTATCAGGCTGTCCCATGTTTAATGGATACTCTTTTGGAGCATGGAAAAATTTGGTACTAGACAAAAGTAGTAAAAACCAAAAGTATGAGTACATTCAAGAGGTTGACCATGTATTGATTCCCTTGAAGCCATATACTTTAGTTTATATTTGCTATTTAAAAGGTAATTGAATCCATTTCAGTTTAATTGAACAAACATTTACTAAGTCCTTGAGATATCCAAGGCACTATGCTAAGTGCTGGACTATAAATGCTTCTGAGTGCTAGGACACTTCCTTAAACTGCTATTAAATCAAAAGAATAAATCAATTAAAACATTCAGATTCTAGTGCCAATCAATTAGTGATGTTCAGGGAAAAGCATGTGCATTCAATCTTCAGTGCACAAATAACCACTGCTGACCACCACCAGAGCCCTTGCTCTCAGTGGGGCAAATACACCTTTGCCTCCTAGTTTATAACATTTGGGTATAGGTAGGTAGCTTTTGTAATGCAGCAGTAGAGAGTTAAGTTATTGCTTATTCCCTATTTCCTCATGGTAGAGTCCTGTTTTTCTGTTCTCCCATATTCCTCTTCTACCCTCCCTTCAAAGTCTGTATCACTGCTGTAGGCTCTGGATGAGTCTCCATGCCTGATGCTTGGGCATCAGGTAGATATATTCACAAACAGAATTTCAGAGTGACAATCAATCAATCAATGAACAAGTAGTTATTAAGTGCCTACTATGGGCCAGGTACTAGATGCAGCTAGGTGGCTCAGTGGAGAGAGTACTGGATAGAGTAGATTAGAGGTAGCTAGATGGATCAGTGGATGAGGGAGTCAGGAAGACCTGAATTCAAGTCCTAGTGTGTGTGATCCTAGAAGAGTCATTTAACTTCTGTTTGCCTTAATCCACTGTAGAAAGAAATGGCAAACCACTCCAGTATCTTTGCCAAGAGAACCCCATGAACAGTATGGTCCATGGGGTCACAAAGAGTTGGATATGACTGAACTAGTGAACAACAAATGGGCTAGGTACTGTGCTTCAGGGGAGATGCAAGTATAAAGAATGAAACAATCCTTATTGGCAAAGAACCTCCATTCTTTTTTCTTAAATACATTTTATTGATGTCTTTTGTTTTTTTCATTATTATAGTTTTCCCCAGTATCCTTCCCTCTCCCCATTCCAGAGATCCATAGTATTTTTAAAGAGAAGAAAAAAAGAAAAGGAAAAGGAAAAATCCAGCACAATCAATACCATAAAAAGTCTGAAAATGTGCAATGTGTAACATCTGTGGCCTTCCCACCTCCATGTAATGGTGGCTTGTAGGGAGTTCTCTCACTTCTCTTCAAGCAGTTTACATTCTAATGGGGCACTTCAGAAGTGATCTAGTACAACCTATACCTGAACAAGAATCTTTAAGAGTTGCTGTCTGTGAGAGCAGAAATATGCTACACCCCAAAATTTCTTGCAGGATCAGTTATTAACAGTGATGCTAAAACTGAAAACTAGTTTCTATTAAGTAGTAAATAACTTGATAATTAGCATCAACTTCACATTGGCATCACCAATTCTAGATACACGATTGTCATATTCACTGGGATGACCCAAAGCAGAAATTCCCAACTTTTCTGCCTAAAAGCCCCAGGCTTTAGGGCCTGGGATCTAAGAAACATGATTTTTGTGAGATAAATAATTTTAGGCCAGTTTGCCAGTATTTTTAATGTATGATAAATTTCTGCATTAGTGATAAGATTTCCCATTAGTAGAAGTTATTTTTATGTAATTGCCAATTTAAGCTAAAAATTTCCCCAAAGTTACCCATCTGGATATTAGTATTAGGGATGTAAGGTCAATAGCTATCCCTATCTTTAAAAGGTATCTAGGTTCCAAAGCTCTGCAAAATTATCTTCCTAAGTGAAACTGTACCCAATTTTACTTAGTTATTTGAGTTGTATACCTAGAAGACCTACCTGGTCTTAGTAACATTGCCTTTATAAATTTAGAACTGGGACTTTAGAAGTCATTGAACCCAACATATTCACTTTATAGGTGAGGAGACTTGGGCACAGAAAGATTAAGTGACTTGTCTAGGGTGACACAGTTAGTGCTTGTGTTAAGATTTTAATTCAGGTCTTTCTGACTCTTCCAGTTATCTATCTACTATGACACCTAGCTTTCACTTCTTTAGAAGATTAATTTTAAATGAATTCTTCCAAAGATGTTTATCTTAACCCATTTTGGGTTGAAGAATTGGTAGAGAACTGCATAAAGCCACATGCTTTCATTTTCCTCAAATGATACCTCCTATTCACCTAAGCAGAAATTTGCTTGTACAGTTACAACTATAAAGTCAACTTATTTTAATACTTCAAAGATCTAAAATTTCATTGGTGTGGTTATTCCCCTTCACTATATAAATCTGCAACTCATCTATGATCTTGCATAGATCTGGCTACATTTATTTATCATCATAAGGACAACCTGGTGATTAGCCCCTTCAAACTTAGGTTGGTCTTTGGATGGCATGTATCACTACACACAATGTATAAAGCCTTTCCTGTTTTGTAGAAAGGCCAGAATTTATGTTTCAATGGCAGAGCCTGATTCATTTTCATGCCATCATCAGGTATTTGAGTGAAATTTTGTTTAGCCCTAACAACAAAAAAATCACCTTCAAGTAGTATGTTTTTCAATATGCTATTTGAGTCTATGATTATTTACTTTTCGGTGTTATATCTAATTTGGTCAATTATAACTCTAGCCTTGACCTATATCTCCCAATATTCATTCCTACTATTGGACTTTGAAAAAAAAATCAGGATATCTTGCTGTCGCTGCAAATTCAATATATCTAAATTGGAGTCAACATCTACTTTCTGAAAGTGAATCTCCCTCCTGATTCCCCCAATTCTGCCAATGGTACCCCATTCTCTGAGTCATGTAGACTCAAAAACTTAGAATTATTTTGATCTCTTCTACATCCTTGCCCTTCATATTCAGCCACATAGAATCTTGTTATTTTTTCCCTTTCATATTTCTCTTGAATCTGCTACCTTTTTTCCTTTCTCACAGTTAACACCTTAGTTGAGGACCCAGTCTCATGATTGATAGAGTTGGACAAAGGGTTATCATGAGACACAATCACCTAGGAAGCAGCAAGGAAGGAAAAAAACAAGAGATACTTTTTATTATGAACTTTTTATAAATGCACATATTTTTTAGTGCTGGGAAATCTTATTTTCTATGGCAGGTAGGTATTTATTTTGTGATAAGCCACCTTGAAACATATTAGAGGGAAAATCTCAAAGTCTTAATGGATTGGAACATACAGGGGGTAAACATTTGATATGCAATGGAATCTTGCCTGGGGTTCAAAAATGCCTTAAAAAAACTCCAGTGCCTGAATATTGCAATAACCTCATTATTGGTCTCACCACTTCCACTCTCTCCCTAGTACTTCCTAAAGCATGGCTTTTTATCATGTCATCCCTCTGCTAAAAAACCTTCAAATATTCTCTCTCCCAATACCTACAGGACTCCTTAACCTGGCATTCAAGGTTTTCCACAATCTAGTTCCAACTACCTCTTTCCTAAAGTGCAGTATGATGTTTTTTCATCTACTTGAGTCTTACTACTGATACTTTCTTTCAAAAGGGAGCTTAACTCAAACTCCTTTTTGAAGTTTTCTTGGATAAACATGATAATATTGCAGGCAAGGGTGTGTTAGTAAATATTTAACAACCAACTCTTTGAAAAAGAGTATTCATGACACACTTTTAAGTTCCACCTGCATTATTACCATTTTCTCAATCATGTTATTAAGTCTAGGCAATCAATAAAACAATCAAGCCCTAATTTGTAACATTTGCTAATTTCCATGATGTAAATTCTCAAACTGAGATTTTAATGATCAACTCTCACCAGTCGGTACAAGCTTTCTCCAGCATACCTCTAGCTGTAGTGGAAAGTCTGCTAGATTGCATGTGAAACTGCAAATCTTAGAAGAAGAAGGAGGAGGAGGAGAAGGAGGAGAATCAGTGAAGAAGCAAATGGGGAACTAATAGTAAAAGCTTATATTTATATAGCAATAAAAAGTATGCTAGATTGGGAGTAACAGGATTTGGGTTCAAATCCTAATTCTGCATCTTACTGGCTTAAGTGGACCTTAGAAAAGTCACTTCAACTTTTTGAGCCTCAATTTCCTTATATATAAGATGATGGGGTGAGTGTTACAGTGGGAAAGAACATTGGTGAGTAAGGGGACCTGGGCTCAAATCTTGCCTCTGATACTTATCATCTGTGTGGCCTTGGGCAAGTCATTCATTTGCCTTCCTTTTCCTCTTCTATAAAATGAAGAGGTTATACTAGATGACTTTTGAGGTACTTTCTAAGTACAGAGCTATTATCTTTAGGTCCTATGACCTCTAAGTTTCCTTTTAGTTCTAAATTTATGACCCTGTGTCCTCATCTTATTCTGAACTCCTGTATTACTGATTTCCGCCATTATTTATTTAGTCCATATTCTATCTTATTTTTTAGGGTTTATTTTTTAGTGATTTTTAAAAGCCTTGCCATCCAAATCATAAACATCTTAAGGCAGGGACTCTGACTTTGTGTGGTCCCTAAGGACTCTGGCACACTGGAGATGGGTAGGTGGTGCAAGGGGAAGAGTGCTGGTCCTAGAGTCAAGAAGACCAGTTAAAATCTAGCTTTAGATACTTACTAGCTGTGTAACCCTGGGGAAGTCACTTAACCTCTTTTTTCCTTAGAGAAAAATACCTCAGTATCCTTTCTCTTGTAGGTTGTTTCTGTTGTCTTTATCTTCCCTTCCCTCTTCCTGGAACCTTCCTCTTCTTGAATCTATCAGGACTCCTCCATGTCAGAAACTTCCATTTCTGAAATTGAGGGGATGCCCATCAATTGGGGAATGACTGAACAAGTTGTGGTATATGAATGTGATGGAATACTATGGTGCTATAAGAAATAATGAGCAGTAGGGTTTTAGAAAAACCTGAAAAGACTTATATGGTCTGATGCTGAGGGAAGTGAGCAGAACCAGGAGAATGTTGTAATAGCCACGTTGTGTGATGACTAATATTGATAAACTTAACCCTTCCCTACAATACAAGGATCTAAGACATCTCTAGAGGCCTCATGATGGAAAATGCTATCCACACCCAAAAAGAGAACTATGGAAGTCGAATTGTTATTTTTTTTTCTCTTCTGTTGAGTTTTGTTTTCTCTTTCTGGTGGTTCCTCCTATTGGTTCTAATTCTTACTTACAACATCACTAATGTGAAAATATGTTTAAAAGGAATATATATGTATAGCCTACATCAGATTGTGCACCATCTTGGAGAGGGTGGTGGGGAAGAAGGGGGAGAAAAATTTTAAACTCAAAAGCATATGTAAGTGATTATTGATAAATCAAAAAAATTAATGCAAAATTAAAAAAAAGAAACTTCCACATCCATGTAGCTTCCCTTATTGGTCGTTCCTTGCCTTTTCTTCAGAGGAAAAAGGTTCTGAAATATTATGTGATAGGATCATGGTGCTGAGGTCCTTATCAGCTGTTGCCTACAAATTGCAGCATGCGGGCTGCTTCAATAAAAAAAAAAAATAAAAGCAATAAAACTCTGGGTATTGTCATGAAGAATACTGGGGAAAAACTAGAACAGTGTCATATTTTAATGGAAAATTATGCTGCATCCTCAGATGGCACATTTGGTTCAGTTTTGATGTCTATATCTCAAGAAAAAGCAAAACAAATTTGGAGAAAATATGGAGAAGGGAAGTCAAAATGATTAAGAATATGGAGGTGCTACCAGATGAGAAATAGAAAAAAAAATAAAAATAGAAAAAATAAAAATAGAAAAAAATATATTAAAATAAATATTAAAATAAAATATTTTAAATAAAAAATTAAAAGAAATATTAAAAGAAAAAATTTAAAAAAAGAAAAAATAAAAAGATGAGATATTTTATCTTTTTTTATGCCTAATCTAAGACAAAGGCTTTTAGGGCGTACAAGAGAAGTGTCTAAGATGGGTGGAGAACCTGCAGCCTCAAGGCCACATATGGCCCTCCAGGTCCTCAAGTGTGGTTCTTTGACTGAATCCAAACTTCACAGAACAAATGAAGTTTGGGTAAAAACAGCCTTTTAGACCAAATCCTCCAAGAATAGAACTAGGAGGTATCCCTGAAAACTTGAAACAAACAAGTTTAGAACAAACATTGGCATGTGTTACTTTATACAAGTAATAAACTCACAGAATTCATTTATCTAAGCAAATAGTATGATGGACTGGAATTAGTCAGACACGATTAGTCAGGAGGCTGGAGTCCAAGCTGTGGTTCTCTCAGTAACTTCCTTCATGATCTTGGGCTGACACATGTCTCAGCTTCCTTGGCTGTAAAATAAAGGGATTGGACTAGAAGGCCTCTAAGACCCTTTCTAACTTTAAATATTCATGCTTCCCTGTCATCATAAAAGCTAGACATGTCAATGGCTTAAAAATGTACATTAATTAATGGTTGATGGACTCATAATCAAATTATTAAGGGAAACTAGGTTGTCTTAGAGGACACTATTACTCTTTTAAAAAATGGTAGTTAAAAAAAGAATGTTAAAATTTGTCTTTCATGTAATTGGGGAAAATATTAATTTTTTTAAATTGTTAAAAAAATTTTTAAATGATGGTAAGGTGAAAAATTGTGTCTTTTTAAAACAACACATCCTTGGGGCAGCTAGGTGGTGCAGTGGATAGAGCACCGGCCCTGAAGTCAGGAGGACCTGGGTTCAAATCCGGCCTCAGAACAAACACTTGCCACTTACTAGCTGTGTGACCCTGGGCAAGTCACTTAACCCCAACTGCCTAAAAAAAAAAATTTAAAAAAATTAAAAAAAAAACCCCAGCACATCCATAAGTATCAGCGTCAGGAACCAAAAATGAATTACAAAGATAAGAGGCTTGCTCTTGTATAGCATATCTTATATCTTAAGGTTTTCAAGTGAGTGAGTGAGTGAGTGAGTGTGTGTGTGTGTGTGTGTGTGTGTGTGTGTGTGTGTGTAGGCCCATATGTGTAATGTGAAGTTTCAGTAAGAGAATGTGTGAATGCATTGGTTTTTTTTTTTTTAATTCAGTTAGTATATACTGGCATGCATACCATGGAGGAGAAAAACATACATAAGTGAAATTAGCCATAGTTGCATGCATCCAGTGCATTGCATATTTTGACCTTAAGGCTACAACCAAAACATGAAGTGAAGAGTATTTCAAACCTCAATGAATTCAGTCACACATTCTCTTCCCCTTGAACACAGTACAGAAGGTCTCTTTGGCACCTTCCCCACTGCAAACTCCTTTCAGCACTGAGTATACAAAAATAAGTGTCTAGTTCAGATTTAGTAATGTAATGCATATTAGATCTGAAATATAGCTTGCTTTTGTGTTTTATGCCACAGTGTATAGTTAACCATTATGAACTATAAAATAATATTTTCCCTGTATCTTTACTCCTAAGGTCATTGAAAATAACTTTCATATATGTCTCCTGGTTTTTAATTTTTTCATGAATATTGGCAAATTTTGTAGAAATTTGTGTTATATCTATGTATGTGTACTTACATACATTTATCTAGAAGTACAAACATTAATAAGCATAGCACTATTTTTTAGAATTTAAAATGAGAGTTTTTGAAATCATTTGCATGAATAATTCTCAACATGTCACATAAACCTGGGGTGTCAGGAGATTTGGTGCCAGCCTCAGACAGAGAGGTGTGATATTTTCAATCACACATTCAAATCCAGTCATTGGTTTTCTTATTCTAAGGTATGCTTATTTGAATCCATAAAATCTAAATGAAGCCATTTTAATATTCAGAGGACTGATAGTCCCAAACTAAAGATTTGGAGGAAACCTTCAAAAGCACAGAGATTGAGAGTTACATCTATGTAACTGCTACAGTGATAGAAGCAAGTCTACTTAAAAGCACAGGTCAGGAACTTCTCTTAGTTTAATCACCATATTGAACCACTCCTATATTTTAAAATTCAATAGATTTAATTGTTTTTGTCATAGATCAATGGTATTTGCCATTCAGGAACTCAGACAGGGGCTATGCTTCAAGACACAACTATCTATCCATCAACACCGTCAAGAAGTTCCTGTGTCACTGCTTTATTTAATTTGGTATAGTTGCTGAAGTAATAACAGCACATACACACACATACACACACACACACACACACACTGTTCCAATCATATTTCTGCTTTGGCAAACATAGCATTATAAACATACCTAGTGGTTAATATTGGATTAAATGGTATCCCAGGAGCGCGAACACCCTGTAAGTCTATTGGAAACTGAGTTCTAACAACTGCTAGCATCTGTCACTTTTCCCCTTCCCATTTGCCATTTGCTAGTTCATTTTGGTATATTCATCAAAAGATAGCAAAGAAACCAGCAGGCATGATTCAAAGGATCCAAATGCTTTTGTCTTTCCCTTGGGGATACAATTCAATTCAATAAGTACACCCTAAAATGTATTGGTTGCTAGAGAGACAAAAATGAAATAATTCCAGCTTTCAAGGATATTATCTTCTACTGGAGGTAAGGATGGGGTAAGATACAACATGTATACTAGTAAATTAATACAAAATATTTTTTATTGGTCAGTTATTCCAGTTGTGTCCAACCCTATTTGGGGTTTTCTTGGCAAAGATACCGGAGTAGTTTGCCATTTCCTTCTTGAGCTTATTTTACAGATGAGGAAACTGAGGCAAACAGGGCTAAGTGACTTGCCCAGGATCACACAGCTAGTAAGTGTCTGAGTCCTGATTTAAACTCAGGTCTTCCCGACTCTAGGTCTGGTGCTCTACCTACTGTGCCACCTAGCTGTCCCTTTAGAAAGTATATGTGAAGTTATTCCATTCATCGTATTTATTAATCTCCTACTAGGTGGAGATAACAAAAGCAAAAATAAAACCATCCTTTGTTTTCAAGAAACTTAAATTCTACTGAGGGTGGAGAATAAGGGGAATAACACATAAAAATATGTTAATATAAAATATTCCAGTTTAAACCACCTGCGACTAGCCATTTGAAAGTTACATGTTATTGTAATTATTTTAGGTGCCACAGAGATTCCATATATTTTAAGTTTAGATTGAAGACCCTTAAGCCCTTCATTTCCCATTTTCTCAAGCATATTACTCCCTTCGCCAGCATGTCTCCTCTCTCTCTTTCTCTCTCTCTCTCTCTCTCTCTCTCTCATCTTCAAAATGCCCCTCTCCCCCTCTCTACTGATTCCTCCCTTGCTGCCTACAAAGATGCTCGTTTCCCCTATCCTTAAAAAAAATCACTTGATCCTATCATTCTATCTAGCTATCATCCTATATCTCACTTTTCATTTTCTGTTCAGTTCCTGGAAAGAACTGTCTATACTTGGTGTATGGTTTCTTTCTTCTAACTGTCTTCTAAACCCTCTATAATTTAGCTTCTGGATCAACTGGATCACCATTCAACCAAGACTGCTCTCTCCAAAGTTTAAGATCTCTTACTTGCTCAGTCTAATGGCCATTTCTCAGTTGCATATTTCTTGACCTCTCTGTAGCACCTGACACTGTCGATCACCTGTTCCTCCTTGATATTTTATCCTCTCTAGGTTTGGGGACATTGCTCTCTTGGTTCTCCTCCTACTTGTCTGACCACTTCTGAGTCTGCTTTTCTGGATCATGGTTCATGCCCCAAACCCCAACTGTGGGTGTTCCATAAAGCTCTGCCGTGGACCTTTCTGTCTTTTCTCTTTACACTCCTTTACTTGGTGACTTCATCAGCTTCTACAAGTTCAATTAACTTCTCTAAGTAGATGAACATTTACAAGTATACTACTGTTTATTACAATTTAAAATGAGATTTTTTTAAAAAGATCTATTTGCATTAATCAATACGTCTAGCTCTTCTTTCTCAGTCCTAAGTTCTTGTCATTGCATTACCAACAGCCTATTGGACATTTTGAACTGGCATCTCAAACTCAAGATGTCCGAAGGAGAACACATTACCTTTTCCTCTAAACCCACCCATCTTTCAAACTTCTGTATTTCCATTCAGGGCATCACCATCCTAATTGTTGGTCAGGTTTGCATCCTCAGTATCATCCTTAACTCTTTACTTTTGTTCACCCCACATATCTAGTCTGGTACAGAATCTTGTCCAATATCTCTTGCATCAATTCCTTTCTCTCCACTCATACAGTCACTATCTATATAGAACATTTCAATGGCATTCCAATTAGTCTTCCCACCTCAAGTTTCACACCTTTCCACTCCATCCTCCACATGGCTGCCAAAGAAATTTTTCTAAAATACAGGGTTTACTATGTCATTTCCCTCACTCAATAAATTCCAATGGCTTCCCATTACTGTTAACTGTTCTTCTGTGATTTGCTGTCTCTTATCTCCTTGCCTCTGCATTGACTATCTGTCGCTCTGGAACGTACTCCTTCTCTCTACTTCCATCATTAGGAATCCATGGCATTTTCCAATGCTTAGCAAAAAGCCACTTTTTGAATGTGGTCTTTCCTGGTCTCCCAGATTTTAATATCTTTCCATCTGCAAGGTTACCTTGTGTCTGTTTCATATAGAATCATCTATGTATATATCGTCTCCTTGAATAGATTGTAAGTTCCTTGAGGGCAGGGACTATTTTACTTTTGTCTTTTATCCCTAGTGCCTAGCACACTGCTTAGAACATTGCAGGTGCTTAATAAATACTTGTTGATTGATTAAACATTGTAGGTTTGAAGATAGAAGGACTTAATGAGTCGTATGTTGCAACCCCATCATTTTACAGATGAAGAAACAAAGGCCTAGAAAGGGTAAGTGACTCACTCAAGAGCACATAGGGAGACCTGGCAGGTCCAGGATTCAAATCCAGCTCTTCAGATTCCAAATCCAGGGTTTATTCCACTGCTTCCTCTGAGCGTGTGCTCTCCCCTCACACTGTTGTGCTTTAGATTATGACAAATGCTTAGGACTCAGATGAATGAATGAAAAAGCATTAAGTGCTTAATGCTTACTATGAGCCAGGCACTTACACTTCCTAGCTGTGTGACCCTGAACAATTCACTTAATTTTTCTTTATCTGACTTGGTTTCCTCATCTATAAAATAGGGATAACAATAGCAACCGCCTCTCAGGGTTGTTGTGATGATAAACTG
The DNA here is from genome assembly GCF_900497805.2 of Vombatus ursinus. Lineage (NCBI taxonomy): Eukaryota > Metazoa > Chordata > Mammalia > Diprotodontia > Vombatidae > Vombatus > Vombatus ursinus. The sequence goes on from NW_020954590.1 coordinate 89,782,879, forward strand.
AGATAATATTTGTAAAGTAGTTTGCCAACTTTGAAGCACTACATAAATGCTAGGTATTATCATTATCATCATTATTACTAAATGATAAAGATAAAAATACAAAAGTGAAGCAGTTCCCCTTCAAGAATCTTGCATTTAAAAGGATCAGATAAAATAGGGTCCCGGTGGCCAGGAAAGGAGCAACTGGAGATAGTGAATTGATCCATGGGGCAGTCAACTGACACATATTTTCCAGGAAAACATGCTAGTATTGATTTAATTGTGGAATCTAGATTAAAAACAAAACCTAAAAAGACAATATGCATTGGGCAGATGGCAAAATGTTCAGGGTGGATGGATGGATAGGATATGAAGCATGGCCAAAAGTGGTGGTTACCTAGACACATTGGGTTAGTTGAACATGGGCCTTCTCGCTCAGTAATCAAGGAGGCTTGTTGTGAATTTCCAGACTGAGTGGATTAACTACCCTAAGGACTGTGGCACTTTTTTTTTTTTCTTTTGGAGCAGTGGCTCCTACACGCTATTTTAGCTAGAGAGAAGTGTAGGGAGTGGCAAGGTAGATAGCAAGATGGCTAGAGAGTATATGAAGCATGGTTATATATGTTAATACATACACAGATATATCATATATATTTGTGTGTCAATACACACACTATACCTTAATAAATAGGATACCAACCTCTAAGTAGTTCTCTTTTTTAAAGATACTTCAAATAGTGTTTGAAAGTTTGAAAGTGCTGAGAGAAGCAATGAAAGGTAGTCAGTGCTATTATCAGATGCATTTTTAAATAGATAAACTGTCTCTAGGGGTCAGAGGCTGTCCAAAACTAAGATGAAATTTTTAAAAAGCCCTCCCCTCTCCTGTAGCCACCCCCTCCCCAACAAGGCAAAAAGCCTTAAACTCATTTTATATTTATCAAAGTATGCTCCCTTATGAACTCCACTATGGTACTTTTAATTAACACATCCTCTGTCTCTCTTGGCAGCTGCCTGTGTAGGGAAGAAAAACAGACTTAGGGAATAGGAGTGTGCTGAAATTTCAGTGTGATGAAAGCATCCTTCTCCTGAAAATGTGTAAACTAGGTACCGGCAGCTGCATGAAAAACCCTGTTTTATTTTCATGAGTCTGCCACCGTCAATTTCACCACTGTACTATTTCCTTTGAAACTTCCCTGTAAAACATTTTAATGATGAGAGGTGAGCTTGGTTTTCCAATTAAGGTTTTACCAGCAAAGTGTGTATTTCTGGCAGCAATTTATTATGGGTGTATTCCTTCCTTAGGTAGGTATTATTATCATTCCATAAGTATCTGTGTTAGACTGTCATTATTGCATAGCTCATCTCATCTGGTAATGTTGTCCCCTTATAACAGAAGCATTAATACACAGTAGCATGAAGATTTGATGAGTGGGAAGGTCAGCACAATTTTCCATGTGTACACTGCCAGGCTGAGTACAAGAGGTATGCCATTTCCTTCCTCTCAAAGTCAATTTTGCAGAATTGGTAATCAGAGCGAGCCAAAACTTAATTTAGCAAATACATGATCTGCAAAAGCTGGGTAACACACTGTAGGGGTAGATAGAACTATGTCAAGGCAGACAGTTTATTCAGGAGACATCAGAACAATTAACATGGGGCAAAAGCTCTCAGCCTCGAAAGACCTCAGCCTGGAGGCAAATCATATTGTTGGAGAATGAAAATTAGAATGAAAATGGAAATGACCATTTAAAGTACTAGAACTTCCTTTCTTTGGGGTCCTAATGCTTTGTGCTTATTGAATCTCTTACTGCTGTGATACTTATTGGTATGGCAAAGGCTACAGTAGATTGGGGAGCTTACAGGCTGTGACTCAAAAGGCAACCTACTCTTCAGCTTAATCACCAGCAAATTTCCTGATTTTCTAAGTCTCCAAAATTTAGTGTATATTCCATCAATGGACCTGAATCCTTAGCAAGTCTTTTATTAACAGCCCTGCCTTATTTCTTACGAAACCCCTCAAGATAACTATCTCTGTAGCTTGTTCACTATATTCTAAAGGCAGGGGTCATGTCTTTATACTGTATATAGTCGTATTCCTTGCACTCTGCTGCATAATACATTTTAACTGATGATTATCCTTTATCATGGAATCAATAAATCTATCAACAGACATGTATTAAGCACAGTGTCTTGTATTTTGCTAGACACATCCACAGTTCACCCATGGTATGCTAAGCATCAGATGTTTCCTCCTCTCAGAGAGCCTAGAAAAGGTGGGGAAGAGGAAGAAGGAGTACAAATGAATAAATACATCAAGATTAAGTGAAGTGATGTATTTAAAGTATTTTTCAAACTTTAAAGCATTATATAAATAAGAGCTAGCATCATTGTTCTCAATGCTATCCATAATTTGCTTTAGGGATGGAAGTAAACAAGTTAACTCAGGTTTGTTTTGTTTTGTTTTGCCTATACATGTCTTTTTCATTGGTGTGAGGAACACATGGCATGGAAAATGCATCCATTCATGCAGTTCTGCTCTTCAGCTTCTCCACAACATACATTTATAGAGAGATGCTGGAGACACTTGCCCAAGGTCACACAGTCAGTTTATATCAGAGGAAGGACTTGAACCCACATCTTCAAGATCGGCTTTTCATTCACTCTGTCAAGCTGCATCTCTGCATACTGATGTCATTATTCAATGTGGCTCCCAATGACAATTTTATACAGTAGAAGGATTCAAATTTCTACTGGGGACAGCAAATAGTAGTCTAATATCTGCAACGCTGCATAGAAATTCTCATAATTTAGCTTTATGCTTGCACCCAAAGGTCTCAGGGCACTAATGGTCACATAGGATGGGACTGGATATAAATGCTGTTTCTGCTGACTATAATTTCTTCTCCCTTTCTCTCTGCCTTTCCATATCTCATCCATGTTTCAAGTAACACCTTCCCTGATGACTTCATCCCACAATTATCCCTCCCCCACTAACTCCTGTGTGTTCATTCATTTTTCTTTTATAATGATCACAACTATGTTATACCATTGAGGCAGAGTGGGGGCAGTGGATAGAGGGCAAGCCTTGACTCAGCAAGGTCCTGGTTGAAAAGCCAGGCTGTGACACTTACTGGCTAAATGACTTTAGGCAAGTCCTTTAAATTCTAAGGGCCCCAGGCAACTACTTAAGGTAGGGATTCCTAACCTTTTTTTGCCCATTGGTGAAACCTATGGACTTCTTATCAGAATAATATTTTAAATTCATAGAACAAAATATATAGATATGAGGAAAGCCAATTATACTGAAATACAATTATCAATTTATTTTTATTTATTTATTTTTCTTTTTGGTGAGGCAATTGGGATTAAATGACTTGCCCAGGGTCACACAGCTAGTAAATGTCAAGTGTCTAAGGCTGGATTTGAACTCAGGTCCTCCTGATTCCAAGGCCGGAGCTCTATCCACTGCACCACCTAGCTGCCCCATCAATTTAAAAACAAACAAACAAACAAACAAGTTCATGAGCCCCAGGTTAACCCTGCCCTACAACTTCCATAAAAGACCCAGATTCACAGTGGTAGAAAGAACTATCCCAATGAAATCAGAGATCAGCATTAAAAAAAAGTTATCATACTTTTTTATACAGAATACCTCCAGACTTAATGAAGAAAACGTTTATTAATCATTTCACACATGCAGATTTTGCTGCCCAATTGGATAAGCCCTTATGGCAAGGATCTCTTTTGTGCTGCAAAGAGCCCTGCTTTAGTTGCATAGCTGATAGTCTATATTGCAGTTAGGTGCATAAATGATAGTCTATATTGAAAAGAAAAATAAATTTATAGTTTAAAAAGCCATGTATGTGTTCTAAGATCATAATGGGATTAGCTGGAGAAGGAGGAACAGAATTCAGCAGTCCTACCTATTTCTGAGACTCTACTCACGAGATTCCCTCCCTTCCCTTTCTTCAATTATGGCTTTAAAGAAGGTGGCAGAGGAAACTGTAAATCTGAAACACCAGAAGCTCAGGCCAGTTCACACAGCCCCAGAGTAAGCAATACAGACTATATAACAAGGCTGACAATAAAAAAGAAAACTGCCTGGGAGACTGGCAAAGAACCAGATGCTACACTGCTGGAATAGATTTTCCCAAGTGCTCCATCATTATGGCTTTTGGAACCTCTTATTTCTTAACAAAGCTAGCAATAAAAGAAAAGGTCAATGTTTCAGCCCTCCTGTCCATTCCCTCACACAAAAAGAACCCAACTCCAAAACAAATAAAGAACTTGGCCTGTATTGATGTCCAAGAGCAAGTGTAACCCAGAGCTGAACAAAGGCTAAATTTATTTTTTAATCTGTAGTAGAGATCTATAGGTAAGGTAAAAACCACAAGAGTTTTGAGTGTTTGAGTTTGCTCATGCAATAATGAAACCCATAAAAGTGGGTTTTTCCATTGTACTTCTGCAAACAGCCTTTTGGATTCCATATTTATAATGTACTAATGGGTAATTTCTGTCGAAGGGTGCTATTTACAAACAGAAGTCAGAAGATTTATGTATTTAGAAGTCATGGTTCAATTTGTTTAAGCAAGGCCAAAGATTGAATTATACACATTCCTTTAGTCTTGTAAATGCTTGTGTAGTTTATAAGTCTGAAAGAAGGCTCACTATTTCTGCCAATTGACCCTAAGCTGAATTGGCTAAGCGGACATAAATCACCATCCTGAATCAATACTGCCATCTTCCCAGTAGTTGTAGAGACATTTGCTGTGACAAAAGAAGGTTTCTGTAGTTTCTGGGCTTGCCAAAGACTCGAAAGTCAATTGATAATGTTATGGAGCTTTTCTATTTCCTTGGAGCTAGAAGAAAAAGAGCTGAGAGGCCTAACATAATGAAGTGATGATTAGGTCCATCTGTATTAAGTACTTTGATGGAGAAAAAGACAAGAAAGCCAAGTATTTGCCCTCAAGAAACTTACTTTCTAGTGGGAAAATAATAACAATAATAATAATAATGTGTTTATATAATGCTTTAAGGCTTGCAAAGCACTTTGCAGATTCTATCTCATTTGAACCTCACAACAACCATTTATAAAAATTGTATGTTGGAAGAGAGTCTGGTACGAAGGTCCAGAGGTAGACCTTTAAAGATATCATGATGATGATAATAACATTTATATAATGCTTTAAGGTTTGCACAGTGCTTTACTTAGTGATTTTCAACAATCTTCTGAGTTAGTATTATCCCTCTTCTACAAGTGAGAAAATTGAGATTGTCTTGCCTAATATTACACAGCTAATGAGTGTCTGAAGCAGTATACAAATTCAGGTCTTAGTGACTTCATGTCCAGCACTCTTTCCACTGGAAAATGAGAGAGAGTGATAGCATTGGTCATTTGACCTCAAAGGAGATGAGATGAGAGGCTGATTGGGGAAAGGACTGAGTTAGGTACAGAATAATCCTTGTCTTGCACTAGAATGATTGATTTAGGATGGCAAAGGGAACCAGATAACATGGGTTCAACTATGGTATCTGCTACTTAATATCTCTGTGACCCTGGGCATATCATGACATTTCTTAGCCTGTTTCCTCATTCATAAAAATGAAAGTCTTTGACTACTGTAGGGAGTCTCTAAATTCCCTTTCATCTCTGATTCCCATGGGTGAAGATCATTTTTTATACCATTGGACCAATAGAAAAAGGAGAAAAAGAACAAAAATAGTGATGCAAGCATGGACACTGAGAAGAGCACTGGTCATAGAGTGAGACTAGGTTCCAAATGCCACCTCTGACACTTACTTGCCTGAGTGAGAGAACTTGGGCAAGTCACTTAACATCTTTGGTTTTTAGTTACCTTATCTGAAAAATGACAGATTTGAACTAGATGGTTCCTGGAGTATAGCCCTAGATCTTTGAAATGGCTCATTTGTAGTGATATACCCATCAGGACTTCAAGATGCACAGCTATGCTCTGAACCACTCTTTGGGAAATGCTGATTACACAATGAAGATCAAAAATCTGGCAACTTTCTCTCTATATTTGCTATCCAGAACCTTACTTTTCTAAGACCTCAATGTATCCTTGAGAGGAGTGATTTTTCTCTCTGCTTTCTCAAAGAAATAAAAATGATTTCTCCATTGTCTCTTGTGAATATAAGAATGGTTTTTCCATTGTCTCTACAAAGAATGAAGTAAAAAAATAATTCATGAAATTGTGGATTCCCCAGAGCCCTTAGCAAAAGACTTTAGTGAGAATCAGAGTTCTTCAGAATAAGGAGAGATTTATGAGGTCCTTTACTCTGATCTCATCTGAAATATTGGGTTCAATTCTGGACATCCCCGTTTAAGAAGGACCTTGCTAAGCTGGAGTGTCAAGAGGAGGGCAGAGAGCATGGTGAAGGGCCTTGAGTCCAAAGCATATATGGCTTAGTTAAAGAAATACGAGCCATGTAACTTGAAAAAGAGAAAATCTCAGAGGAAACATGATACCTGTCTTCAAGTATTAGAAAGGCTGTCGTGTGAAGGAAGAAATAAATATATTTATTTGGTCCCATAACGAAAATAAGAAGAAGCTGAAAAGAAGACATTTTAGATTTGATGTCAGGAAAAAAAAACTTTGTAACAATTCCAACTGTCCAAGACTAGAATGGGCTGTCTCTGGAGGTGCTGGGTTCTCATCCTAGGAGGTCTCCATGCATTGTCTGAATGATCACTAGGTATGTTAGAGTAGGGCTTTCCTTTTAAGTAGGGGTTTGATTGGATATCTGTTAAGGTGTCTCCCAAGTTTCAAATTCTATGGTTTAGTGATACCTCAACCATATGCTCCACATGGGAATTACCTCTACAATGTCCCTGATGGATCGTTATTAAGGCTCTATTTGGGGTCATTTCCAATGAATGGAAACCGTCTACCTTAAAAGGCAGCTCATTCCATTGTTGGACATCTCTGTTACAAATTTCTTCTTTATGTTTATCTGAAAATTGATTCCCTTTAACTCTTACTCATTAGTTTTAGTTTTTTCCTCTGGAGCTATTCCAACTACTTCTACTCTCTGATCCACATCATAGCCCTCCAAATCTCTGAGGACAGCGGTTACACCTTTCCTCCTGAGTCTTCTCTTCTCCAGGCCAAACATTGATAGTTCCTTTTACCATTCTTCATCAGACCTGGTTTTGAGATTCTTTCTGCTACCTAACCTGAGTAAGTATTTCTTTTAACACTAGTTCCTTAGACCTGATTTTCTTTCTCATATTGTCTGATGAGGGCATAATAAAGTAAAATTATCACCTCCCTTGTTTTGGACTCTATGCATCTCTTAATATTGCCCAAGTTTAACAGCTTTTTTTTAAATGTTAAGAGTAAACAGAGAAGTAATCTTGTGTAGTGGTTAAAGAACTGGGCTTAGCATCAGAAAATGTGGTCTCAAATCCTTTCTCTGGTACATACTGTCTATGTGACTCTGGGCAAGTCATTTAACTTATCATTGTCCCAAAAAATCCTCTTACACTATAAATTGCTGAGCAAATGCTGATCAACAATGGTAGAGGGAGTTCTCATAATATGTATCCCATGCCAATGAACTCCCACATCCCACAAAAAAAAAAACAAACCACATTACAAAAACAAAGTAGTAAAGAAGGAATCAACCAAGAACAGGCTTTCTTACCTGTCTTTGGAATCACATCTTATGAATGTGGATCTATTCTGAATGGTGGGGACCCTCCTACTTTTGATGATTTAGAGAGAAGGCTTGCAAGGTGGCAACTAGAGAGTGACCTCATAATCCCCTGAATGCTTTCTCCCAATTTACAGAATAGTTTAGAGACTACTAAATTACTTCTTGGTTAGGGATTTATTTTTAGTGTCCATGCTGATCACTTTTGTCAAAAGACTAAGTTGAGTTATCCAAAGTTTTGTTTTGGCAAATGACAAGGGAAATGGACTAAGTACCTTGTCTGCAGATGATTCTTCGCTATCATATGTCCCTATTTTAGAGCTTTATGATTGCTCTCTGCAAGTCATTTATTCTACTTAAACATCCTACTGCTGTGCCCCTTTAAAAACAAATTTTCATGCTATAGCAATTAAACCTGGTGAAACATAATGCAAACATTCTATAGAAAAAACAGCAGGCAGTGGATGCCCTGGGTATTTTGTGATTGGTAGGAGAATATTTTCCTCAATATACTTAAATTCTCACAGATTTATGACAGCAACTTAGATTACAAGACACTTGATGTTACCAACATATTCAAAGTATCTCATAGTCTCTAAATACCTTTCTTTTCTTTTTTTTTTTTTTAAAAATTCTAATGATTGAGAGTACAGACTATATACAGTACAAAATTTTATGGACTTGGTGAGTCTATGCACCTTAATTTTCTAAATCAAATTAATTTCTGCATATGCTTAGGGCTATAGAGGTAAAAGGCAGCTATACAGGAAAGCATTATTACTTTCAGTTTATCCATTTTGAAATTGGCGATGAGTTGTGATTTGGGACATCTGGATGTTGTTTAAAGACTTAGCTATAAATATCTTAATCCTTCTGGCTTTAAACAGATTCTAGAATTCAAGTAATTGTAATCTCAAAAGGATTTTGAAAGCTAAAGCTGAAAGATGTTCAGTGTATCAATACATGGATCACATGAATCAGTATATTGTTATTTAAAAGTAAATTGAGACTATTCAGAGGAGACCAACTATGAACTGATACAAATAACTACACATGGTATTTGTATATCATTCAACAAGATATGACAAGTGAAATTAATCAAGCATAGTGGTTTGTGTTCCACCAGCCTCACTTATTTCTGTCTCTCTTGTACTCCAGTGTCAAGTAGTGCTTATATCCTAGCCAGAGAATGAGGTACAGGTGACTATGCAAGAATCAAAGGGGAAGTAATTAGAAAAGACTATTGACTTTGATACTAACCAGGAGGTCTCCATTCCAAGTGTGGGAGTTGTAGAACTGTGAAACTAAATGCTGAGAGTGAAGACAGATACATTGCCATGGTGGAGTTCTTCCAAAAATCTCTTGATCTCCTCTATGATAATCTAATGTTTTTATGATATGATGACTCTATAGATAATGGACCAAACCCTTCTACACCATATAGACATTTCTGCATACTTCATTCATATTATTTCATTTCTAAAACAAAAAAAAAAATTTAAACCAGAAATGTACTGTAACCAAGTTAACTCTAAACCAAGTTAACTCTAAAACCCTACAGATATAAAGCTGTGAAGGACCTCTCAAAGATCACCTAGTTTAAATTTTAGTTTTTTTTTTTGTCATATACCCCTTTGAGAGTATGGTGAAGCTTATGAACCCCTTCTCAGAATAATGTTTTTAAATGCATAAAATATATAAGGCTGCAAAGTAAATCAATTATATTGAAATGAAATTATCAAAATATATTGAAAAAAGATTAAGAGTCCATCCTTATTGAACAGATGAGAAAAATGAGTTCCAAGTAGTGGTTATATCCTGGTCAGGGAGTGAGGTACTAGGAGCTGTCCAGGAATTGAATGAGAAGGAGTCAAAAGATACCGTACTTTAAAAAGTATCATCACAAGGCTCCTCTGATGATTTTTCTGAGACTTTTTGACAGTTCATCAGTTCTCAGTAAGGACAAACAAGCTCTCTGAAATGGTTAAAATGTTTGAAAAGAAGGAACTGGGTGACTTAAACAGAGCTTTTCATAACCATTCTAAACAAAACTCTGAGACCCATGGTTCCATCTACATACATACAACAGCTGTGTTTACCCTCGTGATGAGACATTAAAATAAATATACCTTGTAATAAACTAGGTTTTTTTTAATGAAATGCTTGATTAAATCGACACTTGAACACGCTTCACTATTTCACCAGAAAGATGCAACTCTCATTCTATAGGAATATGCAAACCTAACTATGGATACTTCAATAAATAGGAAAGTATAAATACACACACTATGTTTGTGATTGAAAATCTGATAGCAATTGTATAAAGTTTATGTTTGTGATAATGTGTTCTTTTTTTCAAAATGAAATTTCACAGTCTCCTACATTAAGCAAGCTAGGTGATGCAATGAATAGAGTCCCTGACCTGAAGTTAGGAAGACCCATCTTTGTGAGTTCAAATCCACCCTCCTAGCTATGTGACCCTGGGCAAGTCACTTAATCCCCTTTGCCTCAGTTCCTCTGGAAGAGCTGGAGAAAGAAATGGCCAACCACTCTAGAACCTCTGCCAAGAGAACTCCAAATGAGGTCATGAAAAGTCAGACATGACTAAATTGACTCAACAATAACAAAAACATTAAACAAAGGAACCCAGCTGGCTTAGGACAAGGAGCTATTTTAATGACATTCATTGAGACTCATGTTCTATCTCTCTTCCTGTCCAACAAGTCAACTTTTTTTAAAATTATGGGACACATATGCAGAATATAAGCTCCTTGAAGGCAGGGACTGTTTAATTTTTGTCTCTGTATCATGGAACTCAGAGCAGTTCCTGGCATATAGTAGACAATTATTGCTTCTTGTTTGATTGAAATCCATTTCTTATCATTTCTTGCCTCCCTCTACTACTAATTCTTCTACATCTGGCTTATGGGTCCCTTATGGATCAACTTATCCTCCTGAAGTCCAGTTTGGGATCACTTGCTCCCACCTCCAGAATTTGCCACACAAGAGCCAGAGAATTGGAAGGAAAGATAGGAATGTTATACACATTATAATTAAATGAGTTTGCTTTTCTGTTCAAATCCCATTCACAGTGTTTATAACAGTTATGTGGGTCTTTAAAATGCTGATACATCTTGTAAAGAAGTTGCTTGGGGGTATGGGTTAGGTGGTGTTAAGAAAAGCCAGTTTGACATTATAAGAAACCCAAGTATTCTTCGCCAATTAAATCAGTAAACCCTGTGTCTAAGCAAAAAAAAAAAAAAAAAAATAGAGAGAAATCAGTAATGCCAGAGTGTTGAGGTTTTTTTTTCTAGCTTCCTAGTAGGGAAAGGGAAATGGAGAGTTCTCAAAATGGGAAATGAGAGGAGAAAGACTGTTTTCTCTCCTACTCTGGAAGTTTCTTTGGTAGCTGAGGAAGGGTAAGGTTGGCAGTCATTTGCAGCTGAGAGACAGACTAGAGGAGCTTTGACGCCAGGCAAATATGAAATTGCAGCTGAAACTGAATTGGCAGGAGAAGCTTTTGACCTGGAGTTAAACAGGTAAATGGAAAGAGTGAAGTTATTTACCAGAAAGAAAGAGAAAGAAAGGATCAGGTGTTAGGGGTAGGGAATAGACCTGAGATTTTACAGATTGAGAAAACTCTACCAATACAAGTTGGCACCTTTTCTGTAATTTACAGTCTTAGAGTTGTCTAGAGCACTGATAATTTAAGTGACTTATTCAATTGTCAGGAAGGAAAGTTAAACAGGATTTTAGAATTTGGCTATTTTAATGTTGCTCTAAAGTAACTTAAAATATGATCTGTTTGAATTTCCTTGAGTAGAACTATTTTAATGAAGAGATTTATTTTTGATAAATGAGGGGGAAATTCAGAGAAGTCTAGTGGTCTTGAATAAAGGGCCACCATTTTCAAACTTTGGTAGGCATGTACCTTACTGTTTGGGCCAGATGGTACAACTCACTCAATGCCATTAGGTGGCATACTTGAACATCAGGAACAGTTCCTTCAGAGAGCAGGGAACCCATTTGGGAGCTGGATCTGCAAGATTAAAAGCACTAAATGATGTTTTGTGACTTGTATTACCTCTTTTCATCTGCCTCTAAGCAGCTCTGTGTTTAATGGTCCCAGGCTCAGTGAGCATACAGCTTATTCTTAAAGAACTTCACAGGCTCTTCCAGCAAATTGTCTAAATTCCTTAAAAACCCTTAACAGCTGTTCTCTCCACCTGGAATGCTGGCCCTCTTTCTCTCTGCCTATCCAAATTCTACCCTTCCATCCTTCAGGCTTGAATCAAGACTCAGTTCCCCTGTACAAGTTTTTTTTTTTTTGACCATTCTCGACTTAGAGCCATCTTTTACTCCTCTGAATTCTTACATTAGATACTATTTCTACCACTGATTGGATTTTCACATTCTACCTTGTACTATTAACTATCCAGATTTATTTGACTTGTTTTCCAAACCTTTACTTCATTATGAGCTCTAACATACCTGGCATATAGGAAACACTCAGTAAATATAAAAAGCATTTTCTTTTAGAGTGGTATTAGATCCTCATCCTTCAGACCACTTAGCTTTGCCCTGCTTCTTGAATGACCAGCTCAAAGTTCCATAGGACTAGTTTTTACTTTTTTTTCTGAGATAACTATATTTCCATCAATGAAGTCTACATTTATATTTTTGGTCTGCTTCAACCCACAACTGACTCATATTGAATTTATAAACCCATTATTGTCCTCTCTCTCTCTCTCTGTGTGTATATATATATATATATATATATATATATACACATACATACACACATATGCATATGTATAATTTTCCAGCCTAGTATTTCTCATCCTGTCCTTTTATAGTTGATTTTTTTGAACACAAGTGCAGGACCTTACATTTATTTCCTATTGAATTTCATCTTGTTAGTTTCAGCCTGCCATTACTGCTAGCCAAGATCATTTTAGAACCTGTCATCTCATGTATTAACCATTCCTTTAAGCTTTTTGCTAGCCACAGATTTGATAAGCGTGCTGGCTATGCCTTCAGACAGGCCATTAATTAAAAAAAAAAAAACTAGATAAAAGAGGGTCAAAGATTGAGCCCTGGGCCATTCTGCTAAAGATTCCCTTACAAGTTACTCAAGCTGACATTGATGTTTTGGGCCTTGTTAGTGGTACTGTGTCCATTCACCTGGACTTTCTGTCAGAACCATAGGACATTTTAGGGCTTAGAAAAGAAAAAGGAGAAATAGATGTATCCTATTGTAGAAGATTTTCTTTCTATCTCATACCATTTCAAGGTCAGCTACAAGGAAAAGCACATGCCTATAATCCAATGGGGTTTTTGGGAGAATCAGGAAGTAGGCTCAGGAATGGTATATGTTGATCAGTAGTTTAGGAGAATGACTTAAAAGCTGAGTAGAGTCATTGATTGTGAGGAGAGTGTCATAGGAATAAATTCATATGTTAGGAGCTAATATGAAAGTCTGGGCAAGTGTTAAGAATTGAATTTAAACATTTGTTTGATGTTAGGAAGTGAATAGATGGACTGAGTTACACTGATTGGGAGTAGATTGAGTGGGTCAGTGAAACTGGATTTTGGTTTAATGGCGATTGGAGCCCTTAGCACTATGGGGATTCCCATGGAGTGCCCTGTCTTCCAAGTGCGTTGTAACATGAATATGAGACCTAGTTACTAGTACTCCCCCTCATCCTCCCTTCCCCAACCCTCATCTCCACTCCACCCCCATACGGCATATAGCAATATACAGTGAGTAGTGATGAATGACTATAAAATGAAATTTTATAAAAAAGAGCATATCTGAATTACACGTATGTGAGTTTACATTCCGCACCCCCAACTCCTACCCCCCATTGCCCACAACTTGCTCACTAAGATATTGATGGTAACAAGCTAATAACTTAACCTAATCTTTGTAATTGAGCATTCTTTGTTCTAGTACAACACCATTTCAGATTGCATTTTCCTGATCAGTAACTTAGTCTGTGCTTTTACTGGAAAATGAAAATTCTACAGTTTACCTAACTTATCCTACTCATAGAATCACATATGAATAGCATTCTGTGGCTTTTGAACTTCTTGAGGTAATAGGCTCATAGGTTTGGATTGGAAAAAAGAACCTCAGAAGTCAGGGACTTTCACAAATAATGCAGATAACAGCCCAACTTTATACATCATTTTACTGCTTACAAAATTCTTTCTTTGAGGTAGGAAACTCTATGAGGTAGGAAAAGCAGGAATTCCATTTTACAGAGGAGAAAACAGATTGAGAGATATGTGACTAGTTAGTAACAGAAGCGAGATATAATCTAGGCTTTACTCCAACAGTGTTTTAAAAATAAATAAATAATAATTACAATAGCTAACATGTATATAGCACCATAAGATTTGCAAAGTACTTTACTCATTATCTCCATGTTCTCTTTCTAAAAAAAAAAAACATTATGGAACTAACTTTAACAGGTCATTTATTAAGCACTTATCATGCACAAATCCCAGTTCTGGGTTAATATTATATTTTTACTCTCCATTAGATAAAAATGTTAATAATTAAAAATATAAATTAAATGCAGGCTAGAGGAAAATAAGTTATGAACCCAACATATGGAGCTAATGGTGCCGAGTTACTTGTTTTTACAAGCACAAGATCTCTGTTAAAGCTGAGGACTCTAGCTATGCCCATTAGGTTATGTGGTCCCCTCTGCCTTTGTCGTAGACATCTGGTACTTTACTGCCACTGAGTCTAAAGATAAATACCATACATGCCATTTGGCTTTGTCTCAGACTTTCTTTAACTATTTCCTTTCAACTTGGCCTTTCTTTCTTACTCATAGTAACCACCATTTTATTCAGTAAGAGCTTTATTTATGTTCTTCAGACGTTGGAGTTCTTGCACTGAGATTTTCTTTTTTGTCGTTTAAACAACTTGGGGCTCCAATTCCAGGGAAGGAATGAAGTGAAGGCTTTGCCTAGTTCTGGGCAAATCTGTTTTGTTTTCTAAGATTTTAAAAGTAGCCCATTAACCCCAAATCTGAACTTGTGAATCTATATCTGTGTACACACATACATATATACATATATATACATATATATATATATACATATACACATATATATTTATGGTTACAAATATAGACACAACAAATATTTAAATGTAGGAAGCAATAAATATATCAATTAGTAAATTCAGGAATTAGGTTTTAGTTTTAAGTTCTATGAGGGCAGAAACCCTGTCTTATCCAAGTTGTATCTCCTCTAGAACTGGGCATAGTATGTGGCAGAGCAGGTCATGATTGTAAAAGTTAATAAATGCTGCATTGAATTGTTTTTATTGTCAAGGTTAACACTGTATTAAATAGAATCACAAAATTACCTTTTAGCTTGATTGATCTTTAGCAGCAAAGAGGGAAAGCTTAAGTGAAAATGAATTTGAAATTCCTTCCCTTTTTCTTCCCTTCCCTTCTCCTTTTTATTTCTTTCTTTCCTTCCTTCCCTATCTCCTCTTCCTTCCTTCCTTGTTTTCTTTCTTTCTTTTGGTGGAAGGTTGGGTGAAAGAGATGAGTCTCAGTATATTGGTAAACAGATTTCGTGCAGCTCTGAACTCCTAAACTCAAGTAATCCATCAATCTTAGAGTGTGCTGGCCACCTTGCTTAGCCAATTGAATTTCTAGAAGTATGTTTCAAGTTCAGTTAAATCCAGCAAACATTTGAAAGGAGACAACAATAATAACTATTGGTCAGCTAAGTGGTTTAGTGGATAGAACACTGGGCCCGAAGTCAGGAAGACGTGAGCTTAAATCTGGCCTCACATACTTACTAGCTGTGTGACCCTGAGCAAGTTACTTAGCCCTGTTTGCCTTAGTTTCTTCATCTATAAAATGGACTGGAGAAGGAAATGGCAAACCATGCCAGTGTCTCTGCCAAGAAAACTCCAAATGGAGTCTCAAAGAATTGGACACAACTGAAACAACTCAACAACAACAACAAAAATATCTGGCATTTATATAGAACTTTAAGGTTGGCCAAGTGCTTGATCTTATTTGAACCTCACAACATTCCTGTGAGGCAGGTGCTATTCTTGTATCCATTTTACAAATGAGGAAACTGATTTTCACTGTATGTGCCTTGTTCAGAGTCCCACATCAAATTGCCTACTATATATCAGGTACTGTGCTAATTTCTGGAGGTACAAAAAAAAAAGACAAAAGACACTCCCTTCCCTCAAGGAACTTACAATCTAATGGAAGGTACAATAAACAAACAAATATATACAGAGTGAGCTATAGTCAGGATAAATGGGAAACAACTGGAATTAAGAGGAATTAGAGAAGGCTTCCTGTAGAAGATGGGATTTTAGTTGGGACTTAAAGGAAACCATGGAGGTCAGAAGGTAGAGCAGAAGAGGGAGAGTATTACAGGGATGGTGGACAGCTAGAGAAAATGGCCAGAGTCAAGAGATGGAGTGTCTTGTTAGTGGAATAGCCAGCAGTCCAGTGTCATTAGATTGAAGAGTACATGGCAGGGAGTAAGGTATAAGGAGACTGGAAAGTTAGTAGGAGATCAGGTTCCAAAGGGCTTTGAATGCCAAAAAGAGCATTTTGTATTTGTTTGGAGGCAATAGGAAGCCAATTGAGCTTATTGAGTAGGGTGTGTATGTGTGTGACCTGATGAGACCTGCACTGTTAAGAGAGATGCAAAAATAGTTAACTACATCCTATAGATAAGGAGACAGGAATAGCTTTAAAGTGACACGTCAAAGACAAGTGACAAAATCAGAACAGAACTTGTACCTCTCAGTTTTTAGTCTAGTTCTTAAGAACTACTGACAATCATTTATTAACTGTGTGAATTTGGGCATCACTTAACCATCTCTAGGCCCCAGATTTTTCACCTGTAAAATTAAGAGTTGAATGAGATTGCCTCTAAGATTTCTTTTAAGCTTGGAATCTCTGATCTTCTACTCCTATAGATTTGCATAATAGAATACTCTGACACTTTGATGGACCCAACGACTAGTGACCATCTGAACCTCTCCATTGTTGGTTATTTGCTCTATCCTATTTACACCCATTGTGTGATTTTCCATTAACCTTGGCTTTACTTGTAATTTTTATAATTCAAGATAACGCTGCTCCATGGTTCACAGTCACATAGCAACATATTAAATTCATTCAACAAATATTTATTGAATGCCTACTGTGTGCAAGTCACTAGAGATAGAAAAACAAAAACATAACACTCCTTGTCCTCTAAGAAAACCAGCATTAAAGAGAAAGGGGTAATATGAGATCACAGAAAGCAGCATAATTTTTTGGTTTTATCTTTTGCTTCTGAAACCATGAAGTACATATTAGGAGTCTGACTTGACTGGTGACCCTTTTAAATGCTTATTATGACATTCTAGGTAAAATTAGGCTTTTTTGTCTACTTTTTTCTCATGTGGATAGTTATGCCTGTCTCTTTTCCACTGGTATTGATTCTGTTGAGGAGGCAATGTAGTATTTCAGGACATCATGCCCCAGATAAGTACAATATTACCTGCAAACAGGAATATTTGGAGAATCTCAACATTAATAATGGAAACTTCTTTGTTTGAATGGTGTGCAGGATATCATTCTATGACACTGGAGTACATAAAGTAAGCATATGTCTCTGCTTTATACTTTGCTGTGTCAATACTAAAAAAATCACTGAATAAAATTACCTTTACAGTTGCATCTATCATAATGTGGCATATTATTTAACAAATGATAGCAGTATAAGAACATGGAAGGGCTGGAAGGGACCTTAAAGGTTATGTAGTCTAACACCTCCTTTTTACAGATGAGGAAACTGAGGCCCAAGAGATGTTCAGCAGCTTGTCCAAGGTCATATCACCTCACTAACTGGCATAAGATATTACATAAGAAAGTGGCAGTGGCATTTTGGAAGGTGAAGCTGGGAATAGAGGGTTAACTCAAACCAAATGCTAACAGAAGATGAGAGGCAGTATAGTCTAATAGAATAAGTACTGGCTTTCACGTCTGAAGAGTTGGGTTCAAAGTCTGCCACTTACTACTTATGTAACTTTAAATCTCTTCATTTCTCTGAATCTCGGTTTTCTTATCTGTAAAACAATGGGTTTAGATTAGAGGTATTTGACTTAGGGTCCATGAAACCAAAAAAAATTTTTTTTGATAACTATTTCAATATAATCTGTTTCCTTTGTGTCCTATGTATTTTATTCTGTGCATTTAAAAACATCATTGAGAGTTGCACAAGAAGACATGAGTAACAATGGACCATATGGTTACCTTCTAATCTCCACAGAATCTTTATGAGCTATATGCACACACTGAGGACACAGAGAGAAACATCAGGAGGGGACCTGAGGCTTCTAAAACTTAACATCTATGTTTTTGTTGTTTAGTAGTTTCAGTTGTGTCTGACTCTTTGTGACCCCATTTGAGGTTTTCTTGGCAGAGATACTGGAGTGGTGTGCCATTTCTTTCTCCAGCTCATTTTACAGAAGAAAAACTGAGGCAAATAGGGTTAAATGACTTGCCCAGGGTCACACAGCTAGTAAGTATCTGAGGCCAGATTTGAACTCAGAAAGATGAGTCTTCCTGACTTCATGCCTGGTACTCTATCCACTGTGCCACCTAGCTACCCCTTATTGTCTATACCAGACCACATTTTTATTGATAACATACTGGAGAGATGTAGGCAATATGAAATGTTATCTATAGTTTTTTATTTAAAATGTGATTCAGAAATAATAACAACCAACTTTAATGTTTGCAAATATCACCTCATTTGAGACTAATAATCCTGTGATGTAGGTAGGACAGGTATTACTATCTCCATTTTTTTTTTGCTTGAGGAAACTGAGTCTCAAAGTAGTTAAGTGACTTGCCCAAAGTCACATAGTCAGCAAGTCTCAAAGGCAGGATTTGAACCAAGGTCTTCCCAACTAAGTCTACCACTATTCACAAAGCTGCACAGTAGAAGAAAAAGAAACTAGGAAGGCTCTTCTAAAAGAAGGTATCTCACATACATCTATTAGAATAATACAGACACCTAGATGACGGTATGAGTTTTAAAATTTCTTCTAAAATCTTAAAATTTGCTTATTTTAAACTAAAAGGGGGATAAACTAATTTTCTCTATTTTCAAGATTCTCCCTTAATTCATCATTCAAATAAAAAAACTGAAAAACAAATGTGGTAGAAGCAGCATCTATTGTTACTAGGCTGGACTAGTTTCCCTTTAGGGATGTGGAGAAGCTGTTCTTAGATTTATTATTACTTTGACATCCTTGCCACCTGAGGCATAAAAAGACCAGTCTATTTGGGATTTATGTCAGAAGTTTTAACAGAATTCCCATGACTCTTTCTTATTTAGCGTGGCTATTTGCCATGATGAATATGGAGGCACAAGGGAATAGCCATTTCATCTGAATTACTATCTTTTTAATCTTAGGAATGGAATACTTTTTATTCTTTGTTTTCAGTAATTGTTATTTGTTATTATTTTTATATTTTATGGTCCATTATCATCTCATTGCATGTCACTGGCCTGGCTGGAGTTAGACCTAGAATAGAATAGAATAGAATAGAATAGAATAGAATAGAATAGAATAGAATAGAATAGAATAGAATAG